>NC_056727.1:877493795-877838795 GCF_019279795.1 Protopterus annectens
AAAAAAATAAATCACTCCAAAAAAAAAAAACTACCTGCGCCCCCAAGACCCCCCTACTTAAATATACCAACTCCGAGACCGCACTACATTGAGGTAAATGGAAATCTCCCCCCTTACGGAGATTTCCATTTGCCTGCGCAATGTTCTGGACTTTCGACATTGTCGTGCCGACAATATCATATTCGATATTGTCGGCTTACGACAACGTGAACTCGACCCAAATAATTCACATCACAGACCTGGAAAACTTTCCTCAGCTTTCCAGCATCCAGTCTGGTCTAATATCTCTGCTATGTCATGCCGATAAGGAAAAGTTTGTACATGAACTAGTGAGAGATTTAATTTAGGAAAAAAAATTGTTATTTGTGAACTGTGACTTGTGTTGGGAAACGGATGAATTAAGAGGTAACCAGATATTTGTTGTTTTTTAAACAAAACTTCTACTTTGGTAGAATTCTTTGAGACCGAGAATGACAAGGAGTGGTCCTTTAAGTCGAACCATATGCATATTGCTTTGATTCTGCAGTTATGATACTTATTTTTGTCATCGACTCTATTAGCATATTTCTGTCCAACAGTGACTGTGTTATGACAGTGTAAACAGAATGCTAACACTTGCCTTTGTCTCTTCCCTTTTAGGAGCTGTTGGATTGTCTACTGCAGGATCTGCTGTAGTAGGGACAGTTGGAGGAGCAGCTGGCTACTTAACTAAAAAAATTCTTGGAAAATGAGAGTAGTTCTAAAATGACCAGAATAGCTGCCAGTGAAAAGTAATTGATAGCATTTGATAGCTTTTCAAAGCTTTCAAGGATATTAGAAACACAGTTGTCAATGTCTGGTATCAAAATGTTTATTTGTAATTTACAAACCTTGCTAGAAATAATAAAAAAGGATTGGACATAATGGTTTTGATTGCTTTTAAAATGACTGATGTAGAATGATTAACCCAATGAAATAAATATATTTATATTTAAAAAAAAACTGCCTCTTGATATTTTATTGTAGAAACTTCTATTTTTCCCCTTCAAAACTGCCATCTCAGTAAGAGGCATCTCATTATACTACCATTGTGCTTTACTAATCAGCTTAAGCTTATTTGATAGTATAGTACTGTTTAGTATTGCTTATGTGCAATTCCTCGCAACAGATAAACTCTAAGCCAAAACCAGAAAATGTGTCTCTGTAGAGGGACCAGCAACATGAACTTATTAGACTTCCAAATTTTCATTAAATAAAAAATAACTAAAACAAAATCATGGACAAACTATTTAACTTGCTCACTGCGGTGAAGTCCTTGTACAGATGAAAACATGGTAAGCATGTTAAAGCGTTTATGTCCATAATTTTGTTTTATTTATTTAATGAAAGTTTGGAAGTCTAATAAGATTGTGTCGCTGGTACCTCTACAGTACTGCATTTTCTGATTTTATTGTGCTTACACCTTGGTGTTGATGGTTTCAGCACTGAGTTTCCTCCTTTGTTTGTGTTTCCTTGCTACAGTAATGCCATCATTTTTCCTTGCTTCTATCCATCAAGAAAATACATATATACTAGTAAATAAGAGTCCAGCATTGTGGCATTTCCCAGAATTTATTTTAGATGCAACAAAAAGGTCCCCATGGTTTCTGTAGTGTTTTTGAGGGGACTGAAACCGTCTTCAAATAGTTATATTGAATGCATACCTGGCTTGTATTAACCGTATGCTGGATGACTACAGAAGTGTAAGGGGCTTACTGTCAGTCAGTAGTAACTTTGTGCATGGAAGCATTTTTTTCCCAGATGGGAGGACAAATGATATTCCTGAACCAATTGTGATAAAAATGAACTTGGTGGCACAAGCCTTCCATTCAGATGGCACCATAGTGAGTCCTATGAATGGCAGCAGCTGTTATGTTAGCCACTTTACCTTTTTTGAGTCTCCAGTCTGTTTTTGAAAAACACTTGCAATGATACAGGAATATTTTCAATTTGAAATTGCTGCAAAAAGAAAGCCTAAACGGGGATATAAAGTACAGCCTGTTTAGCTGCCATAGCTGCAAGGGAATTTTGTTTTGAAATGTAAGAGTCATCTGCTTTGTGCGCAACATATTTAATCATAGCTGTTTGCTTTGGTAATGAGGGCATCTAACAAATGAGCTACAGAAAATGCATTTTTATGACAGAACCTGATGTCAAATATCTTTTTCTCTCTCACAAAGTTGGCTAACGTCATGAACTATCCCATAAGCATACCGTTAGTCTGAAAATATCAACTGTTTTATCTTTAGCTAGTTTGCAAGCGTCAGTGATGGCTATCAGATGTTTTTACACAGATCACAGCTGTAATAGTCTAACCTATATCTGTCCTACCCCCTGTGAGTGACCATCTTCACAAATCTTTGGGGCCTTCCATGTGCTTCTACTGTCAAGACCTCAGGCTGTTACAGCTGGAGCACAAAGCTTTAGAGCTTTTTTGTCACTGAACAGCATGCAACTTCAGTAGGTCCCAAGGAACTGTCAGCTCAGCTAGCAATCCAACAAGGCTGGACAGAAGTTCCTTCTTGGGGAATACCTTTCACTAATTTGTGATTCATGAAGAAAACTCTTTTTTCTGTCAGAATTTGTGTTTGGATAAGAGCAATGGTCACTCAATTTCTAAAATGGATCTTATGTAAATGTTTTTTGCTCTTGGCTAAACCATTTTCAATACTGCAGTATATTTGGTGTAGGATACTGTACTTGTGGAAGACTCAGTGGCTTACTTACCTTAGAACCACTTGTTCTCCAAGTCCATTCGGTTTCTACTACCCACTTTTCAGGTCTCTTCTTTGGCTTGCCTATGGAGTTATCCTTGGTCTCTGTGGTTGTACCATAACCTGCCCACAAAAAAAGAAACTTAAGGAGTCTTTGGGTATCAGGTTGAGTCCTATCTCTGCCACCGGTGGATGACTTTTGTGGCAGTTTGTGTTCCTCAGGCCACCCACCTTTTTCCCTTAGTTCTCATGGTGTAGTGCTTGCAGTCACCAAAGACTGGGAGTTGAACACATATCCACTGCTGCTGCTGTAGGGATGCCGTTGTCGGGCAATGGAGAGATGTCCTTCAAGAATGCAACTGCAGTCCTGACATATGGGTTGTCCTGCCTCAGGCAGCCCTTCGGTCGGCCGGATTCCAAAGTCTGGGTCCGGCGTCGGCTGATGTCGCCTCTTCCCCGACTTCAGAGCGGCTGGGGTATAAAAGCATCAGCAGACGCCATCTTCTTCAGTCTTTCTTGCCGCACGGTGCCCGAAGCAGATGCAATTCGCAAGTGCCGGTCGGCCAGCTCCTGTGTTTTCAGATATCGAAGTCATCAAAAAGCGAAGTACTCCGTTGGGGAACCTTTTCTTGCCTCAGCCGATGTCGGATAAAACTGCAAAAGTTAATAATTGCTGGTCTTGTGGTAAACAAATACCTCATAAGGACTTCCATTCTTATTGCCTTCCCTGCCTCGGCCCAGACCACGATGTCTCGGCCTGTGCTGCCTGTGCTTGCTTCAATAAGTGCACACTTAGGCGCCGGGCAGAATTTGCTGTAGACTTTTTTGGGGAAAATTACTCCTTTATCATGCCGTCGGAACTACCAACAGCACATATTTCCAAAAAACGGAAGGACCGGGACTGACATTCGCGGCCCGCGACTTCCACCGACACCACGCTAAAGCCTACCACGAGTGCATCGGTCTCTTCGGAGGCGGTAATTCAACCGCTCCAGGCCGACGACACCACTTTACCGCACCCTTCGGTCCCGGAGGCTACCCCGGTGCCGGTTGTTTTTCCTCCTGAAACCGAAGCCCAAGATTTGCCTGACACCATACCGGTGGACAAAGTTACTCCAGCACGTGGGGCAGCTAGGCCTCCTGTGCCTATGTCCATCAAGGCCTACACACGTGCTAAGGCTGCCAGTCAGGCTAAGTCTCACCCTCCTAAATCTTTCTCACAGGGTCCCATTTCGGATAAACAGATCTTGACTTTAGCTGCAGATCTAGTTTCTTATCGGGGGCTCTCAGGCTCATCCAGACAGAGGTTCTCAGCCGCCTTCAGACAAAAGGCCTAGGGTTGAGCAGGCAGATACCCTTTCCTCAGATGAAGCTTCTGATGAGTCAGGCCATTCAGATTCCCAGGAAGAAACCTTCCCAGCCTACGAGGATTCTGATGCTGATGAATCCATTCCTTCTGCCTCTCCTCCTGAGGATATTTCTTTCGGGGAAATTCTCCACTCCATGAGAGAGCATTTTCAGTGGCAGGGCCAGGATTTCTCCGACTCCAGGAAAAGGCTTCGGACTTTCCTTAAGTTACCCCAGTACAGGCCTTTAGCTATACCCCCAGTGTTAGATGTATTGGATGATGTGTAATCAGACTCCAGTACTTCTGATTCTCTCCCTCCTGCTCCTGTCAAGCCAGACAGATATTACAGGGTTCCTGAAACTCATAAACATCTCTTTAAGGCCCACTCTGTTGATCTAGAAACTATTTCTCAGGGGCCCAAAGGAGTGGCCACTTCCACGGCCAAAAATCCTTTGCCCGCAGACAGGGAATCTAGGTCCCTGGAGAGGTGGGGTAAAAAAGTTTATACCTCAACCACCCTTGCCATGAGGGCACTTAACTGTCTTTTCATATGTTTCAGTATCAGGATTTCTTGATGGATGATTTGCAGAAAAGTTAGCCTCTCCTGAGCCTTTAGATAGAAAGGCCTTGCAGGATTTGGTTCATAATACTCAGCAGGTTAGCAATCATTTTCTTCAGTGTGGTTATGATGCATTGGAAGCTTCATGTAGGGCAGCTATGACAGGGGCCGTCATACGTAGACATACTTGGTTGAAAGAACAGGCATTGCCAGATCATGTTAAAGTAAAGCTTCTAGATGCACCTCTGGAAAAACACAAGCTATTTGGTGATAATGCACAGGGTGTGTTGAAATTGAGGAAAAGGCTAAATCAGTACAAACAGTCAAAGATTTCCTCCAGGTTCAGCCACCAAGGTTCAGCAGGAATTGGCCTTCAAAGAATTGGTCCTTTCCAGACACTGACAAGTTCCAAAGGGGAAAAAACAGGCGTGCTCGAGGTAGAGGGCAATACCGAGGCTCCTACAGGGGCCGCCAATGGCAACCTACTAATCAGAGAAGTGGCGCAGGGACCACAATGACTTGACTTTGACACCGCCGACCAAGGCTCAAAGAGAAGCACCTTTAGGCGGAAAATTATCTTTATTTTCAAAAAATTGGCACGTTTTTACAAAGGACAAATGGATTTTGGACATAATAGACAAAGGTTACAGGTTCCACTTCCATACCTTACCAACAAGACAAGGCATGCCAAACCTGCCACAAAATCAAAGGGCAGAGGCACTCATACAAGTTTCAAAGCTGCTACAAATCAAAGCAATAGAAAAGGTTCCTCCTGAGGAACAAGGCCAGGGATTCTACTCAAGACTGTTCTTGTTCCAAGAAAAGAAAAGCAATGGAGACCTATACTGGACTTGTCCGCTCTAAACACTTTTCTCATTGTGCCAAAATTCAAAATGCTGACGTTACAGCAACTTCTTCCCATGCTGGGCAAGGGGTCTTGGCTGGTTACTCTGGACCTCAAGGAGGCATACCTGCATGTCCCATTCAGACACAGCTGCAGAAGATACCTCAGATTTCTTGCAGGGTCAGAGCATTATCGATTCTCAGCATTGCCTTTTGGCTTATCTACTGCGCCCAGAGTATTCACGAAATGCCTGGCATCAGTAATTGCACATTGCAGACTCCAGGGGATACAAATATACCCTTACCTGGACGACTGCCTTATACAAGCGGACAGCAAGCAAGCCTTGATATGACACTTGGACTAAGTCATTCACTTACTACAGGCTTTGGGATACACAGTCAACATTCAAAAATCAAGACTACTGCCATCCCAACAAATAATTTTTCTAGGAGCCAAACTGGACACAAACAAATGGCTTTCCTCACAGAAGAAAAACAAGAACAATTACCAGATTACTTCAAAAGCCTAGCAAAGCACACCCAGATGACTCCAAGGAAAATCCTGCAGGCCCTGGGTTTCATGGCATCTTGCATTCTTATAGGTTCATAGGTTCATACTAGGCTATCTGCCCTAGGGCTTTTATAAGCCTAGCCAGAGTATGCATGGCTTTCACCACCCCTTAGGATGAGAATACTATACTCATTAGTTTGCTGTGCCTCTGTCCAGCAGTGATACAGAGATGATTCCCGGGGTAAACCTACGATCTCCCATCCACTCGTCAAGATTTCTCTTGAACAGTCGGTGAGGGGCTCTGCCTCAAATGGACTGGGATTCTGTTCCATAGTGTAGGGAGTCTCTGGGTGATGAATCTGTCCCTCCAGCACGTCCTATTTATATCCGTGTTGAGGTTTAAGTCTCTTGCTCTCGTGGCTCTGGTGGATTTGGATTTTTTGAGGTGGAGCATGTCCATTAATTCCAGGTTGGACATGGCCTTGTATGTCAGGCACAGATCACCTCTGAGCAGACTGAATGCGACTGAATAGAGCTGGAGTTTCTTCAGTCGGGCATCGTATGACATATGTTTGAGCCCCTTTATCCTTTTGGTGAGGAACTTTTGGGGTCTTTCCAACTGCTGCAGGTGTCGGGTAAGGTACATTCCGAATGGGGCGTTGTACTCAATCATTGGTCTGATGAGTGAAGAGTGCAGGGGTACAATGACCTCTCCTGATCTGGATGTGAATCCCTTCATGATCAGGTGGGCAATGTAGAAGGTCTTCCTAACCACTTTGGCAATGTGAGTGTCAAAAGAGAGGTTACTGTCAACTTGGGTCCCCAGGTCCCTGATAACTTCCGTGTTTAATGGATTACCACCTATGTGGTAATTAGGGGTTACCTTGTTTTTCCCAAAGGGTATGACTATACATTTTGGCATTTAGCTTAAGGCCATGGCTCTGGCACCAGTTATCCATTTCTATGAGACCTCTCTGGAGGATGTCTGTGTCTGATGGAGTGTCAATTATGGTGCCCAGTTTGCAGTCATCTGCAAATTTTGTCAGCCACAATCCCCTATGTTTGCCTGCACTTCAGAAAAATAAATGCCGAACAAGAGGGGCCCAGGACTGAGCCCTGTGGGACACCGCTCGTGACCGGCTTAGAGTCTGACATGGCACCAGCAACTCTAACCCTGTGTGTTCTGTCCTTGAGCCAGTTTGCAACCCATCTTGTGACATATGGGTTTACATCTAAGCTGGTGAGCTTTTCTATGATGCCCGAGTGGGGTATTGTGTCGAACGCTTTGCTAGGTCAAGGTAGGCTGTGTGAACTGCCTTACCCTCATCAATGGCCTTAGTGACTGTTTCAAAAAAGTCGACCAAGTTCAAGAGGCAGGATCTGCCCTTGACAAAGCCAGATTGGGTAGGATCCAGTGTCTGTAGGTCCCCAATGTCTTTATTTATGAGTTCCATTATGATCCTCTCCATAGCTTTGCAGACAAGGCTCGTCAAGCTTATGGGGCGGTAATTTCAGGGTCCGAGAAGCACCGCCTTTGTGGAGTGGGACCACAGTTGCCGTACGCCATTCTTTGGGTACGTATCCTGTAGTAAGGCTAAGATTAAACAGCAGCCTTATGTGTGGGTTTAGTTCCTCATTGAGTTCGTAGCACACAGCCGGGGACACCGTCCGGTCCCATTGATGCTGTGTTTTTGCTTTAGAGAGAGCAGCTCTCACCTGGGCATCTGAGATGTTTGGGAGGCTAGACTCTGGTGGGATAGATATTTCTCCTTTGGGGAGGGAAGGGAGAAATTTGCACTGAACCTGTCTGCCAGTATGTTGGCAATGTCTGTGGGTTCAGTGATTTTTTTTTTATCATTTTGGACTAATTCTGAGCATATCTGGGAGTTTCCACCCAGGTTTCTAACATAGCTAAAGAAGGCTTTATGATTGTCTTTTGTGTCATTAGCGATTTTTCTCTCAAAGTTGGCCTTGGATGATTTTATGAGTGATCGTAGTTTTTTGCTAGTATTGATCAGAGATGCCTTCCCTTTTAGGGATTTTGCTCTGTCATGTAGTAGCTTTCTCCTCTTGTTGTAGAGTTTGTTTATGGCTGGGGTCCACCAAACCGGACGTCTGCCTTTGGTGGAAAGGGTCTTGATTTTATTAGGGATTGCTTGATCCATACATTCCTGGAGGTGCTCGTAGAAGGCATTTGTAAGGGTTTCAGCAGCGTGGGTTGTGGTTTCCACTGGCTCGGGGGCCTTGAAGGATACCACTCCAGTCTTAAGTGTGAAGTTTGCTTTTGAGAAGTTCTTCACTGTGGTCTTTTTTGCTGGGGGTGGGGGCGGGATGTGGATCTCCAGTGAGATTAATTTATGGTTTGATCTCACCAATGAGGGATATACTTCCGGTGTGGAGCATTTTGTCCCCATGTTTGTGATGATCAGGTCTAGTATATTTTCTCCTCTTGTGGGAATGGTGACTAGTTGTTCCATAGCATTTGAGTTTATGAACTCAAGGAACCTTTGTGTTAGGGTGTTGGGGCTTGAGTAATGTTCCCAGTCTATGTTTGGGTAGTTGAAGTCACCCAATATGATGGTGTTTGGAGAGACATTCATACTCTCCAGTTTCTTCAGGAAGGCTGTGTGGGTTTCCTGTGTTTCAGAAGGTGGTCTGTAGCATGTTGCAAACTGTAGGGCAGTTTTACCTATGGTTAATTGCACCTGAATGGTCTCCGATGCTTCGTGCATTGCCACTAACCTGGAGGTGTGGGTATCCTTTATGAATATGGATACTCCCCCTCCTTTTGTGGTTCGGTCCGGATTTTGGGGCCGGAACGCATGATATGAGGTATAACCTGATGGTGCTGGGGTGCTCTCAGGAGCCTTGAACCAGGTTTCAGTCACAGCACAGACATCGATGTTCTCCATACTGAGGAGGGCTTCGAGGGCGTGCATCTTGAGGTTTAGACTTCTGGCATTGAGCAGTATTACCCTTAGTTTTTCTCCATTTTTGTTTTCTAGGGCGGTAGGTTTATCATTTGAGCCTTGCCTAAAAAAGGCACTATGGGGGTGGCAAGAGCCTTTGCCAATATCCGGAAGCCCAGGGGTGACAGGTGCAAGCCGTCCCTTGCAAAGCAGCGTGGCTTGTCAAGCATGTCATCCCAGGCAGACAGACATTGGATCCCCTTAGAATGACACCAGTAATTAAGCCAATTATTAAAGCTTATCATTTTGTCTCTGTATTGTGGCATCATTCTTGGTGAGGGTAGGATACTGCTCAGGGTCAGGGTCATACCGGCCTGGGCTTCATAATCTGAGAGCTCCTCTGTCTCTTCATGTAGTCCAGGGAGGTACGTCTCAGGTCGTTCACACCGGCATGGACAATGACTGAGTCATACTTGTACTTGCTGTGGAGTGACCTGAGTGCTTGTGTTATGTGTCGGATTCTAGCGCCTGACAGGCAGCTTACTGTGATCTTTTCCTTGTTCAGTCTGATGAGTGGGACGTCAGTGTGTCTGACTATGGAGTCACCTATAACAAGTGTGGCTGGCATTGTGTTTGGCCTTAAGGGCTGTGACTGTTTAGCACACTGACTTTGAGAACTATGTGTTGCATGTCTTATGTCTGGAGGTGGCAGTTGCTTGGGTGTCTGCTTTGGAGGTGGCAGTTGCTTGGGTGTCTGCTTTGGAGGCCTCTGTAGTTTTGGTAGATTTTTGATCAGTGCCTCCGAGTATGTCTTTGTGTGTTTGTGTTTTGTTTTGCAGTTGTGATAGTTCTATGTGAAACTGGGTTTGTGGTGTGCGTGGTTTCCTTCTCCTCCTGTCTGGTCTTGCCAGTCCTGAGTTGAGAGAGCTCAGCCTCCAGTTTGGCTGTATAGTTGCATCTCTCACATGTATTTGTGTTTTGTTTGAGAAGGAGTGGGTTGTCTGTGTACATGAGGCAATTGTAACATTGCCTCAAGATGCCCAGATTCACCAGCTGAACAGGAGAGGACTCTAGCAACTGACCCTTCGACATGCTAGAAAAAGTTTGCTGTGTAACTGAGTCAGAAGGGACCTATAGGGAAATGGGTACTCAAGGGGATTCTAGGCTAATGTAGTACTTTGTTTAGTATACAAGTACTTTACCTATATAAAAATGCTTTAGGAGCAAGTGCTGAGCTTTTGAGATAGAGAATAGACTGTTTAGATTGCAAGTAGAGAAGTTCTAAGGGAAAAATTGAAGAGCAGACTTTACGGAGCCAGAAATAGTTTAACCTTGTTTAACCGGCGCTGCCCGATGGTGCTCTATGGGCAACTCAGCACTAAATCGCGCTAAAGCAGGCTTTATAGCAGGGGGTTGAAAAGAGGTAGGAATTGACCCAAAATGGCCAATAGACTACAAGTTTCTGGCTGGAACCACTCCTCTAGGGACAAACAGGCCGCTCAGTGCTCCCCACTCCCACTGGTGAACAAAGACGCTTCCTTTTATCCAAATAAGGATATGGAATAGCACAGGAACCAAGACAAAGCCCAGAGGTCAGCAAACTCTGAAGACTGGACTATTCTAGTTCAGTAAGGCGGGAAAACAAGATTTTTTTTTTTTGTTTTTTGCAGAAAACAGAAGGAAAAACGGACAGTAAATGCTTTTAAACGGTTAGCGCACTTGAGTGTGTTAGCCTACAGGTAAAATTAAGCAACAATTAACTTTTTTAAAAGTGCAAAACAGTTAACACAAAAACAGTTTAAATAGAATGCAGAGCTGTATAAACAGGCGAAAAAGCAGTCGCTAAGCAGTAAATAATCAAAAAGCCAGAAAAAAATACTTAAATCAGGAAAAAGTCACTCTTTTGCTCTCTGCTGCTTGTAGAACTCTGCAGGACACCACGAGGAGCTGTGCTGAGTTGAATACAAGCGAAAAAGCGCGCTAAAGCGGGCTTTATTACAGGGGGCTGAAAAGAGCTAGGAATTGACCCAAAATGGCCAATAGACTACAGGTTTCTGGCTGGAACCACTCCTCTAGGGACAAATAGGCCGCTCAGTGCTCCCCACTCCCACTGGTGAACAAAGACGCTTCCTTTTATCCAAATAAGGGTATGGAATAGCACAGGAACCAAGAGAAAGCCCAGAGGTCAGCAAACTCTGAAGACTGGACTATTCTAGTTCAGTAAGGCGGGAAAACAAGATTTTTTTTTTTTTTTTTTTTTTTGCAGAAAACAGAGGAAACACAGACAGTAAATGCTATAAATGCTTTTAAGCGGCTAGTGCACTTGAGTGTGTGTTAGCCTACAGGTAAAATTAAGCAACAACTAACTTTTTAAAAGTGCAAAACAGTTAATCAACACAAAAACAGTTTAAATAGAATGCAGAGCTGTATAAACAGGCTAAAATGCAGTCGCTAAGCAGTAAATAATCAAAAAGCCAGAAAAAAATACTTAAATCAGTTATAGCAAATACAGTTATAACAAATGCTCTGAAATATACTGTATATTTCCAAAATGTTTGAGAAGGACAGTCGGAACACAAGAAGGTTCAGGCGAAAGAGAAAAAAAAAAGTTTTGTTTTACTTTTTGAAAGGGAAAAAGGAGGAACAGAAGGCCTTATCAAATGTTCTCTCTGTATTAAGCAGAATGAGCTAATGACACTAGACTGGGAGGTGTGTCACAGTAGGGGTGGGCAACTGCAAAGCCACCAAGTATAAGAGCAAGACACCAACAGGGAGGGAGGGTGGGACAAAATAGCCTACAAGACAGCAAGCACTACAGAGACAAATGAAAGTTTTTAAACAGATAAGGATTTGTGAAGATACTGAATAGACAAAGTGCTTTATATATATTACATTTAAAAACAGTAATCTGTAAAAATAATAAAAAAAAATCAAGATACTTATATTTTGTAGCTCAGTTGCAGTCAACAACTTCTCTAGTCTGCACTGTGTGCAAAGACAGAAACTTCTTCTTTTTATTTTTTATCCCACTGGCAGGACTACACATGAGAAAACTACAGTGATACCTAAAAAGTTTATGGTCTCAACACAACCACAACTTAGAAGCAATTATTCCACTCATTCCATGTCTACAAAAGGAATTTTTGTGGTGGGCACAAGCAAGCCAGCTAAACAAAGGCATGTCTTTCAACAAACCTCAAGCAAGCCAAACCATTACAACAGACGCCTCAGATCATGGATGGGGGGCGCACATGGAGGGCAAGATGCATTCAAGGTCAATGGACACCCCGGGAATTGCATCTGCACATCAATCAAAAAGAGATGTTGGCAGTGATTCATGCAATCGAGGCCTTCGGAAAATTTCTTCAGCAAGGTCATCTGCTAATAAAGACAGACAACACCACTGTTATGTGGTACATAAACAGGGAGGCACCCATTCTTACCCCCTCTGCAGACTAACAATGACTCTTTGGGAAAAGTCCCTGAAACTGAACATACAGTTGCAATCCCAGTTTGTTCCAGGCAAGGACAATGTTCTGGCGGACAGTCTAAGCAGAAACATTATGGACCCGCACGAATGGATGTTGCATCCAGACATTTTTTCACAAATAACTCATGCATGGGGAAGGCCGGACATAGATCTCTTTGCCTCACACCTCAATCATCATCTGAAGAAGTTCTGCTGAAGGACACACCATCCTCAAGCCTGGAGAATGGATGCTCTCTCCTTCAGCTGGAATTTGACCAAGGTGTTACTGAAGATCAAAGCAGAACAACTGAAAGGCATTTTGATAGCTCCAGACTGGCCAAGACAGCACTGGTATCTATTACTAAGGAGCATAACTCGCACCAAGCCATGACCCCTGCCTCAATGGCCTCTGCTTATAACTCAGCACAATTACAGGACTGTTCATCCCAATCTGCAAGCATTGCAACTGACAGCTTGGAGGGTTCCACGAATTCTCCCCACATCTTTCTCTCCAAAAAAGTTCAAGAGATCTTACTGGAAGCATGCAGACCTTCCACCAGAAAAACTTACTCAGCCAAATGGAGGAGATTCAACATCTGGAATGCCAACAAGGGTCAGGATGCATCCGTAATGAGCATCCCACAGATACTAGAATACTTGGCAGAAATGCTTCACAATGGCCTTTCATATTCTTCCATAAAAATACATGCTTCAGCAATTTCAGCAAAATACAACTGTGATCCACCTGAGTTTTCACATCCTTTGCTAAGACAGTTTATAAGAGGGATAAAGAATATCAAACCTCCAAGAAAACCACCAGTGCCTGCATGGGACCTCAACTTAGTCTTGGAAAAATTAACTCTTCCTCCTTTTGAGCCAGCAGCATCTTCAGAATTGCAATTTCTCTCCTGGAAAACAGTTTTACTGTTGGCAATTACTTCAGCAAGAAGAGTCTCGGAGATACAGGCCCTCATGGCACTACCTCCATTTCTTTTTCCATCAGGACAGAGTCTCTTTAAGAACCAATCCTTCATTCATGCCAAAAAGTGATATCCAGGGTTTCTCTAAATCAAGCAAGTCACCTGCCTACTTTCTTTCCCAATCCTCAAAATAAAGGAGAGACGCTTCTGCACACTTTGGACATACACAGACAATTGCGCTACTACTTGGACAGAACAAAGGCCAACAAAGTCTGACCAACTATTTGTGGCTTACGCTGCTGGACCACAAGGAAAGGCAATTTCCAAACAAACAATTTCAAAATGGATTGGAAACTGCATCAGATTCTGCTACTCTTTCCATGGAAAAGGTGTGCCAGCCAATATCAGGCTACACTCCACCAGAGCTACAGCCACCTCCACAGCTTTTCTAAGAGGGGTGGCTACAAAGGACATTCTAGAAGCTGCTACATGGAGCTCTGTGCATACATTTTCCAAACATTACAACCTGCCTTTATATTCCAGATCCCGAGCAGGCTTTGCTTCTGCAGTCCTGCAGGGCATTTTGGCTACACCATCCTTATCTTAGATCCTACCACCCCCAGCTTGGCTATGGTATTCAACCCATATGTCAGGACTGCAGTTGCATTCTTGAAGGACATAGTACAGTTTTGTGCCTACCATAAATGTAGATGTCCAATAGATATGTAACTGCAGTCAGGTTTTCCCTCCCTCCTACCCCTCTGTAATTCTCTTTTTTGGGTCCACTCCCCCTTTTTCTAATTAGCTGGGGATATGTTATGGTGTATCTGTTTATTACTGTTGTGCATGTCTGGATTTTTTATCCATTCTCTAAATTTAGCCTTCCTTGGAGGGCACCTGGCATCTGGGGCAAGAAACACTGAAGAAGATGGCGTCTGCTGATTCTTTTATACCCCAGCCGCTCTGACGTCGGGGAAGAGGCGACATCAGCCGACGCCGGACCCAGACTTTGGAATCCGGCTGACCGAAGGGCTGCCTGAGGCAGGACAACCCATATGTCAGGACTGCAGTTGCATATCTATCGGACATCTACATTTATGGTAGGTACAAAACTGTACTTTGCTTTTGTTGGTGTCAAGGAAAAGATATTCACTTGAGTGGGGTTAGGATGTAGAAGCTGGTAATGGTACGTCTGCCAAGACTGTCATTATTCAAGGAAAGTTTTATTGAGAACTTTCCAGTCTCCCGTTTCTACTTCTATGGACAGGGCTGATTTACTGGGATTTAAAGGAACTTATTACTATTTTTTTCCTTGCCTTTGGAGTCTTCAGGCAACAAAAGGATGTGTTAATTCTCTTTCTAACACGAGTCTTCAGTTAGAAGAACAGACATTGTGGAGGGGTTGTGTATTGGGAATTTCTCAGTCTGGCAATTCTGATTCTGACAATGGTATGTCTACAAATTTCCCTTCTAAAGAACTTTTGCTGACATTTTATCTAAGATGGAAGAGGTCTTTCAGTGGGAGCAGATTGAAATTCTTATGGCACATAAAATGCAGCAACTAAGCAGTGTCAGTGGCATAACAGGTGGTACACTTTCCTTTGCTTGGAGATTAGAAGGCTGTAGATTCTATTGTTACTCTGGATGACTGAATTGCCAACACTGCAGTGCAGCATTGAGAGGGTGCTGCACTCTTGAGTGGATCATCCTTCAGAGGAGACCTAAAATCAACGTCCCATCTGCTTGAGTTGGTAGCACAGATGGATGTAAAACATCCCATTACACCTCTCAAAAAGAGTAGGGGAAGTTCAATGCCCTGGGCAAAATTTTCCCCTAGTTGTAGAAATACCACTGTGAGCCTCACCTGAAGAGAAGCTACTAGCCTAGTATGACTAACCTGGCAACAAATTATAACTACGAATGATTTCACATTTACCGATGCTTAACGCTGCATCTAATCCTCCATTGTTGCTTACTTTAAAGACTTTTCTCACTTCTGCTAGCTTACCCAATAGCTTTATGTTTACAGGAAGTCATACAGATTATATAAGGTCCCCCAGACTCAAGTTCCCATTTTCTAATCCCAAAACAGATCCAGCACTTATTTTTGTGTCCAAACTTGATTGATGCTAAATGTTACAGCTGCTAATCCCCTTCCTTCTGACAAAGATGGGAAAGTAATGGTGGATATGTTGGGGAAGAAACTGTATTCTTCTTGTGCTTTAACTTTCAGGATTTTATACTGCTATGCTCATATGTTAAAAGTTTTTGTTACCATTTTAGAGCATGCAGAAGTTCATGGTTAACTTTCCTTCTTCTGAGGTAAAGAATTCATTAACTTATGTGGCAGCTGTTTCTCATTTGACTCTGTATACATCTAATACTGATGTTCTTCATGTTTCACTGTTGCAGTCCTCACATTTGGGTTATCCCTGCCAGGGTAGCCCTAGGCCGGCCTGAGTACCAGAGACTTGGTATTTCTGCATCGGTTGCGGTCACTTGAGGACTGACGTCAGGTTGTCAGTGGTATAAAGGAAGGCAGATGACGCCATTACATTGGTCTTTCTTGCTGTGGATCCTGAAGTAGAAGCGGTTCGCATGAGTGCCGGTCGGCCGCTACCTGAGTTTCATTTTCAAATTAAAGTTCAAGTCGAAAGCTAATTACCCCATTGGGGAGCCTTTTTTTTTTTTTTTTTTGCACTAACCGATTTCAGAAAAGGTTAGTAATTTGTCTTGCCTGTGGAAAGCATCACACCGGGACTTCCATTTTTACTGCATCACTTGTCTAGTCCCAGACCACGATGTCGCTCATCGGTTCTGTGCTTTAACGCCAGAACTATTTGTTGTCAGGCCCATAGTGTAGCCAGATATTTTCGTTTACAGTCCTCTAATTCTGATATGGCTTTGGTAACCATCCTACAGCAGATCTTCTGAAAAAAACAGATAGAGACCGCACAGTACCAAACCTTCCGACGACGCTACCGATAAGCTGGTAGTCAGTCCTCCGGAACTCGGTGAGGTGCTTTCGCAGTCCCTGATGCCCACTTCAGTTAATTCACAGGCCACTACAGAGACCCTTTCGGAGTCCGGTATGCTGCAGAATTCTTCTTCTAAGGATCCTGTAGTCATCTCTACCTTGGATGGGTCCAGAGCCGCTGTGCAGGCACCAGCTTCCGAGGAAGTTCTTCGCAACACTAAATCCAGACATAAACCTACGCCGCCTTTCACAGCTACCGTTCTTTCTAAAACAACTGAGTTCCTTAGGCCCAGTGGTCGAACCACCCCCAAGGAACTGACTACCACCCATTCTCTGACGCCTGCTCCCTTGCCCAAGTCTCAAATGCTTAAAATGGCAGAAGACCTTATGCTGATTAGGGGAAGCCAAGCCACTCCCTCAAAAAGAAAGAGCAATCTTTTTCCAGTAGTTTTGTCTGAACAAGAGTCAGATGAATCTGTTTCATCTTATTATGAAGACATGCAGCCCCTCTCTACATATGAAGATTCTGATGCAGAGGAATCTATCCCTTCAGCCTCTCCACTAGAGTATTTTTCCTTTGTGGAAATCCTGCATACTTTAAGGGAGCATTTCAAATGGGAAAGTCAAGACTACTCTGTCTAAAATGAGACTCAGAGTTCCTGGACCTTCCACAGCACATGCCCTTATCCATCCCCCAATTCCTAGATGTGGTGGATGTCTTTCTTGAATCCAGTTAGACTCCAGATGCCCTCCCTCCTGCTCCTAGAAAACCAGACAGGTACTACAGAGTCCCTGACTCTCACAAATATCTTTTTAAAAATCCAACAGCGGACCCTGAGGTCATTACTCAAGGCCCAAAAGGGATTAAAGCTACTTCAGCTAAGAATCCCATCCCCTCATAGTGATTCCAGAGCACTGGACAGATGGGGTAAAAAAATGTACACTGGGTACTCTTGCTATCAGGGGCACTAAATTGTCAGTTCATATGCTTAAATATCAGCAACATACCTTGGAACTACAGACAAATCCAAATTCCAAAAAACAAGAATGCCACTTCCAAATAAAAACAGATTTATTCTTGAGTGCTTTCGTCCACTTACAGAGAAGGAAGTTCAGACAAACACAAGTTGTTTCACCATTTAAATAGTAAAAATGTAAGTAATTAGTGACATCACATTCCCTCCCACGTTAATTAATGTAAATTGTTTGTGTCTTGCAGCTTTTCCCGGTTAGGGGTCGCCACAGCGGAACTCCGGTCCGCTAATGATTGACAGTTGATTTTTACGTACCTGCTTGCCAGGCCTGACGCACAACCTTCAACGAAGGTATGCCCATTCACGCACGTCTCCACGCAGAAGACGCTCTAGCTAAGAATCGAACCGAACAGCGTCTTATTGTGAGGCGACAACGCTACCACAGCACCACCACCGCAGGTATTACGTTAATTAATGTAAATTATAAAAATAAAACACAATGCTTATAAATTTAAAGGCACAATATTTAAAATACCCATAAAGGTATGTGTATATATGCATGTATGTGTATGTAAAAATGCATAAACCTATATACATCCCCCATATGAACATTATTCATCTAGTAAGATTGTTTAACTTTAAAACACATTTTAAAGAGCAAGAGTAATTTAAGCCAGGATAGGAAAATGCATTGGTTTTGTTTCCAAAGCAACATTATCTCCTCTAATCTAAGTGCCCATGGGCCCCCTCTGGGATTAAGGTATACTTTCTCAATAATAGTGTAAAGAAAGCAATGATTGCTATATTGTAAAATTTGCTTTGCCAAAGCATTAGTTTTATCCTGCTTGCTAATGCTATATTGGTGTTCATGTACCCTTTGCTTAAATTGCCTTTCCGTTTTTCCTATATAGAAGGCAGAGCATTGTTGGCATTTAGCTAAGTAAATAACACCCTTTGTGTTGCAGTCAGATTTCACCACTAGAACATGTTCTATGTTCCCAACAATAAGGGACGTACTTGTTCCTATATGTTTACAGGAGGAACATCTTCCACATTTTTTCATCCCCCTATTTGGAATATAAGGGCAAATCTCTCTATCTTAATGTCTTAAGATTATAACTTCTTTTGAAAGTCATCCTGGGTCCTAGACCTAATTTGTTTCTGAAACCTCCATAGTTATTAATTGACCAGTTTTTATTAAATTTCTCTCAACTTAATAGCATCCCTAGAGAAAACAGTAGTGAAACTAGTGAAAATAATCAAAATTCACACGGTTGGCTACAGTTAGTTGATTGTCAACCCTACCAATGCCCCTGTTCAAAATGGGTTGGAAGTGATCTACTAGCCTTTTTCTCCCCACTTCTGCTATAATGTCATTAAGGAGAGAAGGGGGGTAACTCCTCCTTGTAAACATCCCTTTTAAATTTTTACACTCCTTATCAAATTCAGTATCTAGTGTGATCATATTGGCCACTCTAACTAGCTGGCCCTTTACAACTGCCTTTTTCTGATTAAAGGGATGATTACTGAAAATATGGAGGAAATCATTTGAATATGTTGGTTTACGGTATATTTGGGCTATGTGTCAAGTCCTTTTCCAACCACACATCCAAGTAAGAGATTATCTGTGTTTCAAATTGGTTTGTAAACTCAAGAAGTGAGGTTACATTTGATAAAATGGTCATAAAATGTTGAGCCTCATCCATACTACCCTTAAATAATAAGTACATAGTATCTAGGTACCTAGTGTACCAAAATACTTTATTCTTAAACATCTCATGTTGGAACAGTGAGTGTTTTTCCCAGTGTGCCATGACACAATTGGCAAAAGTCCCACCACAGAGGGAGCCCATCACCACCCCTGTTTTCTGAAGAAATAGTTCACCATCAAATAAAAAATTAGTGAGAATCTATTCCAACAGGCTAATAATCAAATCTCTCTCTTCTCCCGATGCTCCCTTGTTTAAAAGGAATTCACATACCTAATCCAGACCAATACTCTGTGGGATGACCGTATAAAGGTCTTTGATATCGACTGTCAAAAAATTAGTCTTGATCAAATACCAACTTGTTTAATGTGTGTAAGAAATTCCAGGAATCTTTACACATTTGCCCTTCTGTTTCAGGATATATTTTTAGTTTGTGATCCACAAACTTGGCACAGACAAGTGATGGAATTCCTCCCATCAATTATGGTTGTAAAGGGGGGGGGTCATCCCGAATAGCATAGGTGTAATGGGTGCTGACATATTCAAATAGTTGAGTGTATCTAAATCAATATAGCCTTCCAAAAACAAGTCATTCATAGCAATCCTTATCCTTTGGTAAGCCTCATTCATTTTCTTTAAAGAAACTGTTTCATATGCCTCATTATAGAGTATCCCCTTCATTCTTGATATGTAATCTGCCTGCTCGATAAAAACTAGGCCTCACCCTTTGTCAGGATGCATAACTCCAGACATCCTTAGATCCTTTATATCCTGAATTTCTGTTTTTGTTAAACTTCCTGCTGTTTTGTTTAACAGTGGGGGTGTTTAATAAATATCTTGTGTCTGCTTCACAAACCATTTAAAATAAACCAATAGTTTGTAATGGGGGGTTAAAGATGCTAGAAACTCTAAATTCAGATAACAATGGTAAACTATTACCCAAAAGTAACTGTAAATTAAGTTTATGAGTATAAAGATGTTCATCATGTTACCCTGCTGCAGTCATTACACTTGGGTTATCCTGTTGTCAGGCGGTCCTGCAGTCGGCCGGATTTCCAAAGTCTTGGTCCGACTGTTGCTATCCCCTCATCCCTGATGTCAGTGCGCCAGGGGTACATATATTGCAACCGACGCCATTTTCTTCAGTCTTTCTTGCCGCGCGGTGCCCAAAGCAGAAGCAGTTCGCAAGTGCTGGTCGGCCGACTCCTGAGATTTTCGAATTCGAATTTCAGACCGAAGTCTTCTATAAAGCTAAGTACCCCGTTGGGGAAACTTATCTTGCCTCAGACCGATGTCAGAAAAAGTTAACAATTGTATTTCTTGTGGGAAGCAAATACCTCCTAAGGATTTTCATTCTTATTGCATACCTTGCCTAGGCCCTGATCACGACGTCACTTGTCGTTTTTGTGGTAGATTTAATAAACGTACTATTAAAAGACTATTTGATTTCGCACGACACTTTTTTGGCAGAAAATTTAATTATAACATGCCGTCGGAGCTATTTGATTTCGCGCGACACTTTTTTGGCAGAAAATTTAATTATAACATGCCATCAGAGCTACCGACTACCGGTGTGCACAAAAAGCGCAGGGATAAGGATTGACAGCCTAAGCCCGATTCAGAGGCCTCGGTTAATCTGGTCTCCGGTTATCAGTGAGACTCTGCAGCCTCTGACTACCGCAGTTCTAGAAACTGAGACCGCTACAGATATTTTGACGGAATGTACTAGGCCGAAGCAGCCTTTTACTTCAGGCCCTACCGACGATTTACTTTCCAAGGACGTCGGTGCTTCTGAAACGCCATCTGTTTCTGAAGGCGTTTTCAGACAGACTCTTACAGTCAAAACGTTTTCCAAGTCGAAGACTCCTTCCAAACCGAAAAAGGCTTCACTTCAGTCTACTGTTCAAGGCCCTATGCCTAAGAAACAGATGCTCAAGATGGCTGAAGATTTGCTTTCTCTTATCAGGGGTTCTCAGCCTCCTCCTGACAAAAGGCCTAGACAAGAGGAAGAATCTGCGTCCTCTGAACAACTTATCTATTTCTTCGGATTCCTCTGAGGACCAAGACTATTCCTTCTCTCCTTATGAAGATTCTGATGCTGAGGACTCTATTCTCTCAGCTTCCCCTCCAGAAGATTACTCTTTTGGCGAAACTTTACACACTATCAGGAAACATTTCCACTGGGAAGGTCAGGATTACTCTGATTCCAAGAAAAGGCTTAGTTTCTTTTACTCCCCCAACACAGACCTCTAGCCATCCCTCCTGTTTTGGATATTGTGGATGATGTCTATTTAGAATCCAGTTTCAACTCTGACTCTGCCTCCTGCCCCGGCCAAGCCTGGCAGATACTACAGAGTACCTGATTCCCACAAATTTCTTTGCAAATGCCCAGTAGCTGACCCAGAGACCATCTCCCAGGGTCCCAAGGGGGCTAAGGCTTCCATGGCTAAAAATCCAGTACCTTCTGAAAGGGATTCAAGAGCACTAGACAAATGGGGGGAAAAAGGTTTACACCTCAGCCACTTTAGCTATGAGAGCTCTAAACTGTCAATTTCATATGCTTAAGTATCAGCAATTTCTGATCTCTCAGTTAAAACAAAAGATAACCACCCTCCCTCAACAATCTGAATTGAAAGAAGTACAGGATTTGTTGCACGCCACAGAGCATGTGGGCTAGCATACCTTGCAATGTGGGTTTGATTCTTTAGAGGCCTCCTGCAGAGCAGCTGTCACTGGATCAGTTATACATAGGCATGCCTGGTTAAAGGAACAAAGTCTGCCTGATCATGTTAAAGCAAAACTACTAGATGCTCCCTTACAGCAGGATGTTCTTTTTGGTGTTAAAGCAGAAGTTTTAAAGAAAATGGAAGGTAAGGCAAAATCAATGCAGACAGTCAACGATTTCCTACAAGTACAACCCCCTTGCTTCAGCAAAAACTGGCCAACAAAAAATTGGTCCTTTCCAGCCACTGACAGGCCTCAGAGCCACACCTGCCACAAAATCAAAGGGCAGAGGCTCAAAAACAAATTACAGCTCTCATGGCCATGAGAGCCATTCAAAGGGTACCAACTCAAGAGCAAGGTCAAGGATTTTACTCAAGACTCTTCCTAGTACCCAGAAAAGAAAATGCTTGGAGACCAATTCTGGACCTTTCAATTCTAAACACTTACAAGTACCCAAATTCAAGATGCTTAACACTACAGCAGCTACTTCCCATGTTGGGCAAGGAAGCGTGGCTGGTAACGTTGGACCTCAAGGAGGCATACCTGCATGTCCCTATCAGACAAAGGTGCAGAAGATACCTCAGTTTCATTGCAGGTTCAACCCATTATCAATTCTCTGCACTGCCCTTTGGCTTATCTACTGCGCCCAGAGTATTCACAAAATGCCTGGCACCAGTAATTGCATACTGCAGACAAAGAGGAATTCAAATGTATCCATACCTGGACGACTGCCTCATCCAAACAGAAAGAAAAGACGCTCTCTTACAACATCTGGCTTTTGTGAAGCATCTACTGAATTGTCTGGGGTACACAGTAAACGAAAAGAAGTCAAAACTAGTACCCTCACAAAAAATGACATTCCTGGGTGCCAGCTTGGACACAACAGCCCAGAAGGCTTATCTTACACCAGACAAGCAATTACAACTGACTCAATATTTCAAGACAATGGCAACAAAGACCCAATTACCTGCAAGAAAAATTCTGCAGGCTTTGGGCTTCATGGCATCTTGCATTCTGATAATACCATTTGCAAAACTGCATATGAGGAAATTACAGTGGTACCTAAAAAGCGTATGGTCTCAACACAGCCACAGCTTGGACACAGTGATATCTCTCATTCCCTGCCTTCAACAGGAATTTCTATGGTGGGCACAGGCATGTCACCTCAACAAGGGTCAGCTTTTCACCTTGTCCCCACCCAGGCAAACTATCACAACAGATGCTTCAGACTATGCCTGGGGGGCACACATGGCAGGGCAGTGCATTCAAGGCCTATGGACTGCAGAACAAAGAAAACTGCACATAAACCAAAAAGAGATGCTAGCTGTACAGAAAGCTCTGACAGCCTTCAAGGATCTACTACAGCCTGGACAACTTGCAGTAAAGATGGACAACACCACAGTAATGTGGTACATAAACAAACAAGGGGGCACACATTCCTACCCTCTCTGCAGGCAAGCAATAATCTTGTGGAACACAGCTCTGGCCTACCAAGTCCAGTTACAAGCTCAATTCCTGCCAGGACAGAAAAACACATTGGCAGACGACCTAAGCAGAAACATCAAAGATCCCCACGAGTGGAAGCTAGACCCACAAATATTTTCAATGATAACTCAAAGATGGGGCCTACCAAATATAGACCTGTTTGCCAGTCCTCAAAACTACCAGCTGACAAAATTTTGTACAAGGACATTCCACCATCAAGCTTGGAAAGTGGACGTTCTCTCCTTCAGTTGGAAAAACCTGACAGCATATGCCTTTCCTCCATTACCTCTTCTCACAAAGGTCCTTTTGAAGGTCAGAAAGGAGAAACCTCGAATGATTCTCATAGCCCCAGACTGGCCACGCCAGCACTGGTACCCGCTATTGAAGAATATGGCTAACAGCCCACCATGGATATTGCTGCGTGAGCAAATGAGGTATTTGAGGCAAGACAAGCAGATTCTACACAGCCAGATCAAAACCTTAAACCTGGCTGCATGGCAAATCGATTAAACATCCAACCAGCCCCTCTTTCACAAGCAGTACTGGATGTTATTCTAGAAGCCAGGAGGCCAAGCACCAGGAAGGCTTACACGGACAAATGGAAAAGGTTTTCTGCTTGGAACCAAGCTAAAGGCTAAGACACAACTCGGCCTCATATGCCTTACATTCTGCAGTATTTAGCGGAGATGTCGCATAAAGGACTTTCCTTCTCCTCAATTAAAATCCATGCTTCAGCTATTTCAGCTCACTACGACACAAATCCACCTTTATTTTCAAATCCTCTCCTAAGGCAGTTCCTCAGAGGGGCAAAAAACATTAGACCACCTAGAAGAGCTCCTACACCAACATGGGACCTCAACTTTGTTCTGGAAAAACTAACGCTACCTCCCTTTGAACCAGCTTTTTCTGCAGACATTCCTATCTTGGAAGACTGCCATGCTCCTGGCAACTTCTGCTAGGAGAGTTTCAGAATTGCAGGCACTTATGGCAGTGGAACCTTTCCTCATTTTTCATCAAGACAGAGTTTCTCTACGAACTAATCCTTCCTTCATGCCTAAGGTGGTTTCCAGTGCAGCTCTAAATCAAACCATCCACCTACCCACTTTCTACCCCAATCCACAGAACAAAGGTGAGAGACTCCTGCATTCCTTGGACATTCACAGACAGCTTCGTTACTACTTGGATAAGACTAAGGCTTTCAGAAAAACTGACCAGCTCTTTGTTTCCTATGCTACAGCTCCTCAAGGGAAGGCCATATCCGAGCAAACCATTTCTAAATGGATAGGCCATTGCATACGATTCTGCTATGCCCATCATGGGAAACCAGTTCCTCCTACCATTAGATCCCACTCTACCAGGGCACCAGCTACCTTTACAGCCTTTCTAAGGGGGGCTCCTACCAAGGAAATCTTAGAAGCTGCAACTTGGGGTTCTGTGCACACCTTCACCAAACACTATCACTTACCTCTTTATTCTAAGTCCAGGGCAGGCTTCGCCACTGCAGTTCTGCAGGGCCTCATTGCATCCACTAACCCTCTATGATGCCTCCACCCTACCTTAGCTTTGGGACTCAACCCAAGTGTAATGACTGAAGCAGGGTAACACTATGAACATAGTACAGTTTTGTACCTACCATAAATGTAGATGTTCGAGTGTTCACCCTGCTGCAGTCCAGGTTACCCTCCCTCCAACCCCTATGATTTACTGGCTAAATCTTTGCTAGGCCTTACTGATATATTTGCTTTTAGCTGAAGGGTTTTTGTGTTTGTACAGTGTTCCCACCTTTTGGTACAAATTTGGATCACCTTTTTGGGGGCACCTGACATCTGGGGCAAGAAAAACTGAAGAAAATGGCGTCTGTTGTAATATATGTACCCCTGGCGCACTGACGACAGGGATGAGGTGACAGCAACCGACATCAGACCAAGACTTTGGAAATCCGGCCGACTGCGGGACCGCCTGACAACAGGATAACCCAAGTGTAATGACTGCAGCAGGGTGAACACTCAAACATCTACATTTATGGTAGGTACAAAACTGTACTTTTCAAGTCCAGCAATGTCCTGGCCAGATTAGCCCTCATTGAAGGAACAAAAGTAAGACCCTTGGCCAAACTTTCAATGAGATCAGCTTTTACAGCAACTGCAGTATAATTGTAAACATTAAAGCCACCTTCAGTATTCATGCAGACATTGACAAGGTGAACCGGGCCATCTGCTCCATCAATAATGCCATGGTTTGCTATCTCCTCCTTCGATTCTGCCTTTTGGTTCACTGAATCCGTTGGTTGTTGCCCTGGGGTCTTTTGGGTTGCTGCTGCTGACCATTCTAAAAACCCTGAGAATTAGATCCACCATTATTATGGGTTTGCCGGCTACATAATCAATTATCCCAACCTTCAGGGGTGTTAGTTGCATCTTCATCTAATAAGTAAGTGGATACATCCGACTGTGGTTCATTGGGGGTTAAACTACTATTAGATAAGATGCCAGAACAACTTAAATTGCCCATTTGTTGCAAACTTGGTGGTGGTGGGTATTCAGTACCTGATTCCGTACTCCTTGTCCCTTTCCAGTTTTTTCACCACCCCCCCCCCACTTAACTTGCTGATGGTAGCTTCAATACTGGTGTAAATGCGGCAAAATTCAAATTTCTATCTCAGAAAGTCACAGTCAAGCTGTATTTTCTGTTCCAAATTACAAAGTTCACTTTTTAATTGATCCATTTGTGCATTATAATGCTTCACCAATAACTTCAAAATCTATCCCTTGTTTATCAAATAGTTTCAATAAATCCAGATGGAAGGGAGAGTTTTGACTAAGGCCAATTGGGTAACACCACTGTCTGAGACCTCTGGGAATGTGTTGCCACTCTATGCATTCCCCTGAAGTAAATGACTTCAAGCTGCAGTTTTTTGAACTTCATAAGTTTAACATCAAATTTATTCTTTTAAATTGTTAACAATGAAGTTCACATTCTGTTCAGTGTCCATTACCCGATTGTGGGTTTCCACATTGCTGTTCTACAAACTAAAGGTAACTGCTTCATCATATGCTTTTTTTGACAATGTCAGAAATTGCATTCATTTAGTGGATGGTTTGACATTTTTATTATATTGAGAAATAACAATGTTTAAATTCACAGTTTGGTATTGATTCAGATTTTCTGGAATGGATAGGTTGGAAAAGAATTACTGCTCTTGTTTCCTGTTTGGATTTACCTAGTGGATGATTTGACTATTTTTTACCATTGTATTGGGAAACAACAGTGCCTAATTTTACAGTTTGCCATTGATTTGGATTTTTGTGAATGGATAAGTTGAAAAAGAATTACTGCTATTGAAAATGTACAAAGTATAACAGTGAAGAACAAATAGGCCATGATTTATGGATACTGAATATTTTAATTATATATTTTTTATGTGATTTGGACACATTCAGCTATACTACAATATGTAGGTTGTCGATAAAAAGGGCATATATTTCACTGTGAAATTTCTGTTAAGTGTATAATTCCCTCTAGAATATATCATTGTTTGAGTGTATTACATCTGCATGCAAGTATATCCTAATTGAGACATAACATAACCGATTTTCAACCATATCATTTGATTTTATTAATATACCAAAAGGTTAATTTATATCCTGCTTTGGTTAATTTGGTAAAATGGTATACCAGGTATGGACAATGCAGTGTTAATTATATAGAGGGAAGTATTTATACTCCCTGAAATTATTGCTCTGAAATTTTAAGGCTTTATTGGGTCATTTGTACCTTGTCTGTTTAGTCATCACTGTCAGCTGTTTTTCTGAGCAACATATAGGGCAGGATTCACAAAGCCTCCGTGTAAGACTTACAAGGCTTACACGGAGGCTGCAGTTAAACAGTGTGACGTCAGCATGTCATGCATATGCATGAGGGCATGCTGAATCACACCTAAGGCTTACACAGTGCGTGGAAGACAGTAGGGGGCGTGTCCGTAGGCCGAGCCTTGCCAACGGACACGCCCCCAGAAGAGTAAAAGTCCTGAAAGTAAACCACCACGACAGAGTCCATGGAAATGTGAATAAACACAACACATGCCCCCACAGACTATGAACATAAAATATATAAATGAACATGTTATATTTTTTTTAAATTGTAAAGATGTTTGCCCGTGAGTGCGCTTTGCTGGGCGTGCCCGTAGCTTGGCCACAGTTAGCAGTCAGTGGAAAAGCATATAAGAACTAAATATGCAAAGTAAGCCAAAAAGCAATAGCGTAGCAGTAGAGACATCTGCTGAAGAGCAGGCAGTCATGGTTCGAGCCCCCACAACATCAATTTTTTATTTTTAGTGAAATAAGCACGAAACAAGTCCCTGACATATATGTACACATATAAAATTATATTTTATGTAAAATGTAATGAAATGGGCCATTTATTTTGAAGAAATGTGAGATAAAGTAATAAATGCCAGATGTGCCTATAGTTAAGCTACAGTTTAACAAGTTGAGTGCATCTGCCCGTAGGTGAGCAGTGGGTTCAACAGGTGCAAAATGAGTGCCCGTAGGTGAGCAGTGGTTCAACAGGTGCAAAATGAGTGGCCATAGGTGAGCAGTGGTTTAACACGCTGAAACTGTGTGCCCCTAGCTGAGCTGAGCGTAGTATGCGTGCCGACAGCCAAATGAGGTGTAAACCAGCGTAACCCGTTTGCGCGGAGCTGCGCACAGCACCAACAAGCTAACCGACGGGCAACATTGAGCAAGCTGTAACAAAACTGCCTTTACACAGACACACCACCTAGCCTAGCCTGTGTAGACAGTCATAAAATATAAAAAGCAGTGGCCAGGTTTGAACCCAGGATACCATGCACCATAGTCAAGGTACTGAACCATTAAGCCATGACAGCTGTACTTAGAAATGCAGTAATAGCAAATATATAGGAATGAATAGAAAGAGGAGCATGACAAACCAGGTTTTGTGAAGCTGATACAATTCCAAAATGGCCAATCACAGATAAGTGCGGGAAAAATGGCATATATAAGCCCCATAGGCGGGAATACACAGCATAACCGATTGTAGAACCAACTTGCAGCCAGAATGTCAGGTGTAGGAGAGGGTAGTTGCTTTCGAGCACAGAGGTGGGGCGTTGAGGAGTCCAAATATATGGTTTGGCTCCTTGTCCACAATCATGAGGCCCAACTCATGCAGGGCCAGGTCCTGTGGGGAGCATATAGGGCTGTGGCATGGGACCGGTTGGCTCATGATTTTACCAGTGCCACAGGGATACCAAGGACTGGTGAGCAGGTCCGTCACCACCATGCGAATCTGAAGAGATGCAAGCAGGACCAACTGAACCATTGGATCCAGGAGGCCCGGCAAATGCCCAACGCCCCACTACTGAGTAAGTAACATCTAATTATGTAAGAAATTAACCTAGCTGATATTATGGAGATGTGTATTCCAGTATTACTTTATTTATATTACAGCTGCAGGTGTCCGTTCTGCAAACCGCAGAGCCTATGGTGATAGGCTGGTGCGGTTGCGCCACCAGGCAGGTCAGTAATCCTCTCCCTGTAACTGTAAATAAATATAAAAGTATGACAGTTAGCAAAAGTGTGCAGTGTAGTCACTAAGTAATAAAATGTGCAAGTAACAGTGTAAGAGGGTTTGCAAGTATTGCTTGATTACAAAAGTGTGTTGCAGTCTGTAATCCAAACAGAAAAATGAAAATGTCTGAAATAAAGATGTCCCACCTGTAATATAATAGTACACAACCTGCAGCAGGCTGAAAAGTACAGCTGCAGAAGCTGAGTAAAAGCCATGTGCAAAATATATCCCTGTTGAAATACTGAAACATGACAGAAGTGAGACTGTTGGAAAGGATTGTAATAATTACAGGTAAAACACGTCATTAAAGCCTAGAAGTAAGTGCCATCCTGAATTGTAAAAATAAAACAAGTGAGAGAGTGTGAGAAAGAGTTATGAATCCACCAATAAAGTAGTAATAACTCCTGAATAAAGTATACTGCAGTCAGTACAGAATGAAATGAATGTGACAAGCAGAACCAAACTGCAAAATGTGTTCAAAATGTTCCTGCAGCTGGAATGTGTATCCCAACATCTGGATATGTTGCTCTCAGTCTGCAATATGCAGATAGTATGGTTGTCTGGAATACCAAACATCCACAGTTGTCTATAGCTATATAAAGCAAATGTAGCAGGATGATATAGCTGAACAGAGCCAGATATGAACGTGTATGAATAAAAATGAAAATGTATATTGATGTAGCAGTAACATTCCTATCACCAACTTGAAGTAGTTATCACATAAGAAACTGTAGGTAGAACTGTAGTGTGTATATATCTGCAGCTATTAGAAATGTACAGCATATGTATTGGTATTTGAAGGTGTTAATTAAATTTTCTTCACCCTACCCTGTAACCACATGTAATCCATTCCACGTGAAATTGGTATGTGCAATCACAATTAACACCCCTAGACATTTGTCCTGTTGGGTCATACATATTTGCATGTACGTTGATGCATCTGCCCTGTTCATACATCCAAACCTGATGGCCTGTTGCCATCAAACAACCCTGCATGTTGGACTGTGTATTGCTGTTCAAATTATGCATGTGTTATGCTTGCTGTTCAATTGTTTGAATATCTGGGTGTTTGGTTAATGGGAATACTAATGCATGCTGTTACAACTAATTGTGAATGGTATTGTATGTTACTAACCAGTCATGACATAATGCAAAACATAGGACGACAGGGAAGGCGGGTTCCAGCGGACCCACCTCTCCCATCTCAGCTGGCGAGTGCACCTGGCAGTAGTGCCCAGTCTGGACCCTCCTCCGGTGGCCCTGTGCCACCTGCGGGTGGAAGCACTGCAGGGGATGGGGCTCGTCCCCCCCTCTGCAAGTGTGGCCGGAGGAGAACCACCACTCACCCTCCGTAGAGTCCGGACTGTGGTGCGTAGGGAAATCCAGGAAGCTGTTCTTGGGCCCCTACGCCAGCTTGAGGCACAGGTGGTACACCTAACGGGCATCTCTGCTGCCCAACCTACACAGCCCCCAGCACAGCCCCATCCTGGGCAGTGAAGGCACAGTGGCAACTGCCCATGGGTGGGGATGTCAGTTCCACTGTTGCCATCTGTGGGCTCATGGGCTCTGGATATCCAAACATCCATCCCCGTTAATTGTGTAACTCCTCCACATGTGTCATACACCGCCCCTGTATGCGTCTTGTTTGTCTTGTCTGTTGACCAACCCAACCTACCTCCCCAGCTATACCGACTTCCTTTACCTGACATACCAATCTTACCTGGAAAAAAAAAAAAAAAAAGGGGCACTCTGTACCCACAAAAAAATGACGCCCCATACATAGCTGCCCATTTCGCACACATGTCTGCTGGACATGAAAACTGTCAGTTACAATTGGCCGTACAATAAGTATTATTGTTGTCCTTGCACCTCTCTCAGGGGTGGAAGGTTTCAAATGTCACACCAAATTACAAACATATGCACAGCTGTTGCTGATGAAGAAATGGGCAGCTATGGGCCTTACCTACATCTCTCCTGCAAAACTCAAGCTTGTTTCCCTACTGTCTTACCCTCTTTGTGACCCCTTTTTCACCACTTTCCTGTCTCCCCATTTTCATTTCTTTCAAAGAAATTAGCACGGGTGTGCGCAAGAGTAAGCACTTTTAAGCGGCTGTAAGCGGGTGTGCGTGGAGCTGAACGCCAGTGCGCATGCGTGAGCTCCGCGCAAACCAGCGCTAACCCAGTTACAACTGCTTAAAAGTGCCTTAGTCACTCTGAATGACAAGTCCTGTAGTCTGCTCAAAAGCAAAATAAAATCCCACTGTCAGTCCCGAACCCAGGACCTTGGAAACAGTAGTCTGCATGACTTACCACTAAGCCATGACTGTTATATAAGAACATTGTGTTACAATAAATATATCATGTAATAGTAGGAATGAATGTAAAGGGAATATAGGATGTGTAGTACAAAAGCATGTCATGTATATTTACTGTCAAATCTAGTGGATTTCTATAATAGTAGTGTGCGAACAGAAACAGCCATACTAGTTGGTAGCTAGTAGGTAATAATGTCACTGTAGCACCTTGCAAGCCACACACATACTCGCAGCAGGATAATCACTGCCCATACCTCACAACCTCTCACAGGAACACATCCGGACCAAGTAATAAAATATGTGGAGCAAAGGGCCAAAAACAGGGACACATTCCAAATAATGTTACAACAAACTTAGACAGTTCAGAGAGTAACAGGTTCTGCATTTTGTTGGGTGTTTGGAAGGGTATAAAGTCTGAAACTTAAATGTTTGTCAATATAGTCTGACTTGAGCCCACAGTGATTTGCCAGAAAGAGCTGTTCATGAGATATTGACCAAAATATGAGGCAGAAATGTGGACAACCTGCAAATATCTGTGCACTTGAGAGGTCTGACACTGCCATATTTGAATAGTTAAGAGCCTTGACATAGCAACAGTGACTGAGTTACAGGGATGCCCCACAGACTCCATGTGAAATGTACAAACAGTAGGCAGAAAGGTGTTACAACACATGCAATGGTAACTATGAAGTCCTGAAAGTATGCACCACTTGCACGGCAGAAATAGTGTAGTAATACATATGCTATCCCACAGTCACAACTGCAGAATACCAGACAATTTAATGGGTGTACCCCACTGATATGTACCATTCCATGAGGCAGATAAAAGATGCACCTGAGAGTCCCTGGGGCCTGCACAGCAGCATACTCAAATACCCTAATAGATATCAAGGCCCACACCATGGCCAGACCACACTGCATGCAGTAACACCCTAGCAGATATAGCAAGCATTCCAAGGTGTGAGTGTACATGGAAAATAGGAAAGCCACAGCAACACACTACAGTCAAGACACCTAGTAGGCATACAAGTAGTGAATGTAAACAAATATTGAAGCCATAGCAACAAAGTGCAAAAAAGTTACACCCCATGTCCCACAGGAAAGCACCCCCCCCCCACATTAACAGTAGTAGTAGTCTTAGGTGTCAGTGTACATATGCACTTAGTACATGAAACTGTAGAAATGAATGGAGAAATCTACAACACAGCCGGAAATATGAGAGAGATACTAACCTTTACACTCACACAAGTGTCCACAGCATACCAGCATGGTCCCTGCCTTAAAAATCTGAAAGGGCTACGCCTATCTCACATACCTTTTTATAGCACTGTCCTGAAATCACAGTGAGAACTGCAATCAGTACACAACTGGCTGCATGCAATTAGCAAATGCTGGCTAACAATTAGTGCAGAGGCCATCACGTGGACATATGCAGATACCTACAAAAGCATGCTGTACTCCCAGTCCACACATGCAATACTTTCATTGCACCCTGTGAAGGTAGGAAGAGCGAGAGACACAGAGCAAAAAAAAAAAATTAAACATACACAAACAAAACCGGTCAGCAACAACCACTTGAAAGCTGACAACTGGCAAGTGGAGCAGCAGGACACAAAACCAGACGGCAACACAATCACCTGTGACAAACACAGGTAATGTAAAGTAATACTATAAAAGTCTACATACTGTGAACCCTCCATACGTGTCATTGGTCTGTATCCATATGTATATGAAGATGTGCAAAGGGCAGGGGACATATACAGCAACTATCAGTGAAGGCTGTACATACATATGTATATGAGAGCATCTATGTGCACATATCAATGTAGGTTGAATGTAGGTTGTAGTGCAATGTACAAAGTAGGTTTCACAGTTATGTATGTTTAGCAGTATGTTAGTGTGTGTATACAGTTTTGTAAACAAACATGTTGATTTACCTATCTATCATATGGATACGTATGTATGTCAATATATGTATGTATATATATATATATATATATATATATAATATGCATATATGTATACATACATAGAGAGAGATGTAGGAATACATAGACAGATGTAGATAGAATATGTACAAACATATATATGTAATACACACAGATATAGATATATGTAGATACATATACATAGACAGATCTGACTATCTACAGGTATGACTGTATATGACAATCTCACACTACCCTTGTCCCACCCCCTCTGTCACACACCCCCCCCCCTCTCCATATCTATAGCAATATATGTACATCAATATATGTATGTGTGTGTGTGTGTGTATATATATATATATATATATATATTTATACACATATACATATAGATATATATCTATATACATATATATATATATATATATATATATATATATATATATATATATATATAGAGAGAGAGAGAGAGAGAGAGAGATGTATATATATTCTGAGTGAGGCACATGTGTACAGATGTATTGCAACAGGTGCCTGGTGACAAAGGCATGGAGTGAACACCAGTGTCAAAACTGGAGTACCATACCCCATTTCAAATCACCTACACCAGTAACCACCAGATATGTGATTGGCTGCCCACTACTGCATGTGTCAGGGGTGAACAGGGTCATAAATGTGTACAATAGTCCCCCCAATGATATTCACAGTGGCACACTATTCCTGGAATACCTGCACATGGTATGTGTCAGCAGACATGGTGTGTCAGCTATGGACATGTAGGTCAGTGTACCCCTCCACACCACATAATGGCTGCCACGGTATGTACCTCACATGACAGCTACAGATATGGAGAAGGACACAGTGACGTACAACACCGTGACAATGCACAAAAACACATTACCAATGCACAGTGACTGACAACACCACAGAGTACACACATAGTACCCACATAGAGGTTACAAGTCCTGGATTTACATACTTAAGTCATACTCATGACAGATGTCCAACAACCATAGTAACAGCTCACACCATCCACAACCTAAATGACTGCTGTGTGTCGTCCGTGACACTGCAATAGAGAGCACATGGTGGAGGTACAGGTTCCTACCCACAGATAACACATACCCTGCAATAAACCACACAGCGTTAAGAAGCAAGACTCCCCATGAGTACGTCACACATACCCCTGCTGAATGTTAGTCAGATAGGTAATATGCCATATGAGTCACCCTGTGTAACTGTTTGACAGCAGCAGGTGCCATCACATCACATGTGTCACAATGGTCAGGGTAGCAGAACCGTATGCTGCTGTAGTCCCAGGGGCAATAGCATATTGTATTGTATTGTAATGTGTTGTATTGTATTTGTATGTAGAGTTACCTCCTTCGTGTAGTGGAACCACTGCTGCTGTGCGCCAGTGTACAGGTACATATCCTGTAGTCAGGCTAGTGTTACATAGCACTTCTATATGTGTGGTTAGCTCCTCTTGGAGTTCATGTAGCATGCAACCGGGGATACCATCAGGTCCCATTCATGTTGTGTATCCTGCTTTCCTGAGGGTGGCTCTCACCTGGACATCTGTGATGACAGGGAGGTTACAGTCAGCTGGGATAACTATGTCTTATTTTGGGGGAGAGGGAGGGGGGAAACCTGCACTGAACCCGTCTGCCACAATGTTGCCAATATCTGTGGGTTCAGGGAAATATTTGTTGTTGTGTACTAACTATGAGCATAGTGGAGGGTTTCTGACCAGGTTGCTAACATAACTGAAGAAGGCCTTGTGGTTATCTGTAGTTTCCCTGTTGATTTCCCTCTCAAAGTTGCCCATGGATGTTTGTATGTGAGAAAATAGCTCTTTACTAGTGCTGATCAGACATGCCTTCCCTTTATGGAATTATGCTCTGTCTTGCAGTAGCTTCCATCTTTTGTTATACAATCTGTCTATGGCTGGGGTCCACCAGACAGGATGCTGTCCCTTTGTGGAGAGTGTCTTGGTCTTATATGGGATTGCATGATCCATGCTTTCTCAGAGATGTCCGTAGAAATAATTTCTGAAGGGGTCAGCATTGTGGGCTGTGTCTTCCACTGGCCCAGTGGGCTGAAAGGATACCATATCACTGTTACAAAGTGTAAAGTTTGCATTTGAAATGTTATTCACTATAGTCGTTTGTGCTGGTGGTGGAGGTGGGATATGTATATCCAGGGCAATTAGTTTGTGGTCAGCTCACAGTAGTTGATGATGTACCCCATACAGTACCTCGATACAAACCCCCAGAGTGAGGAGGTGCTTTGGACCTGAATCAGTGTTCAGACTGCTGGGGTTTGGTAGTATGTCGTATGGAGTGTGCCAGGTACTGTTGCACAGTTGTTGGCTGAGCACTGATACCTGGCCATTTACATGTGTATCCACCAATAGACAGACAGATGCTATATATGTGAGATATGTTGCATCACAACAGTCGAGTAGCATGTGTAGTATGTGTGCCAAATTCTGCTGACACATTTTGCTGATGATATGTTATTTCCTTTCTCAGGACCAAGGCTCACCAGCGCAATCCAGCTTACTCAGCATCTGAAGATGAGGAGATGCACCAGAGCCTGGTGCGGGATTATGCAATACTCTTTTCCCGCACCAGCCAGAATCAGCAGGAGAGGGCTGCACTGTGGCAAGACCTGGTTTGTCGGGTAAATGACATTGGCAAGCATAATAGGACATATGAGCAGGTACGACATCACTGCAGTGATTTAATCAGAAATGTCCGTCAGCATGCGTCTGATATCCACAGGCAACAGGTTGCCACAGGTGGTGGGGTGGCTACACATCCCCCACTCACCAGACTGGAGGGACTACTCATAAGTGTTGTGGCTCCAGCCCAACAACAACAGCAGCAGACATGCATTATGATGGAAGCTGGAGCCACGCAGCAGGAAGACTACGAGCGTGCAGGTAATATGCCATATGTATAGTTGACTGTTGTGTACACTGGTAGTTAATGCATGTGTGAGGTGTGTCCTTGGTTTGTAGCTGTCATCATAGTATTTAATGTGCAAGTGTGATATTCTCAATATCAGCAGCTGACCTGTGAAAGGCGACTGTTGTACTACTGACCTGTATCATACTCAGTAACAATGGCACAGTTGTGCCCACTGACATTAGTTTCCTCACTTCTGCAGGTCCCTCCGGTGTAACAGCAATGCAGCCTATCCATGCTGGTGAGTGTGTATTAACAATACCTTTAATAGTCTTGATAGTAATAATAATATTAGGCTCAATGAGTAGTGCTCTGTGTATGCATGCAGGTGTGTCTGTGTGTTGATATCTCACATACTGAGTAGTGTGCAACTGTGTGCATGTGTGCAAGTGTGGACCTGTGCATGTGTGGATGTGTGCATCACTGGTAATATTGTGTAGACATTGTAAACTGTGTTTCCTGTTTCCCTCCCACAGGTTCTGGTGCTGCTCTGGTGTCATGCAGCAGGGAGCCTGAATCAGGTGCCATGGGTACTGATAATGATGACATCTGTGTAATGGCACAGGAAGGTATGCCAGGGTCCGTCATTGGTCAGCCAATTGACAGTACACAGCTGTCAACCCCATCAATGCACAGTTATCCTGCCAATACACCCTTTGTCACCAATGTCCCTAGGTGATGGACAGGATACAGTGGGCATTGACCAGGGTAATGTGGTATCTGTGGCACATGCGTCCCCACACAGCAGCCATGGGCATGGCCCTGAGATGGTACCACACAGACAGATGTCCAGGGGTTCTCGTGGGAGCATCCGTGGGCGTACTGCCCCTGTCAGACATGCCCACAGAGGTCTTACAACCTCAGCTATGTTTCGGGCTGTCATGCAGGCACAGTCATGTATGGAACGGTACACCAGACAGGGTCTGAGGGAGCTGACAGCATATCACACAGCCATGACTGACAGTATGTGTGACATTGCGGCTGCCATCCGTAACTTCACCAATGTCATAGACAGACATTGTGGGGACATATTAGACTGGTTCCACAACTACTTGTCCATGAGCCAGGGTGATGGACGGTTGAGGCGTCGACGTGGGCGTATGCCAGCAGCAGCTGGCAGTCGTCACGGATGACAACAGGGCCGCGGCCGCCCCCATAGTGCCAGCAGCAGCCCCAGCAATGCTGGGTCTGTGCTGTCATCAGACCGCCCCAGGAGACCACGTGCACGTGGCTCTGGCCAGGCCCGACAGGGATCTGTGTCCAGTCAACGAACACCTGCTTCTGATGACAGTACCCAGTCTGGGTTGGTACCGGATACGGTCCATAGCACCCCTGCAAGGCACAGGTACCGTGTCCATGGCCAGAGACACTGATCTGTATGACCTGGCAGGTACAGTCTGTGGCTGTCCACAAACACCAGTATATGGCAGCCATGAGGTGGAACTGTGTGCATCCATACACACATGCGAATTGACAACACCTAGGGCTACCGCATACACGCACACACTGCATCAACATTGCCCCACCTTGTACTGCTGTCCCTCACCAACACACATATACATACATGTCAATTGGTAGTATCAGTAGCTGACTCAGGCATACCAAGTTCACACTCTGTGCATATGATGAAACTGTGCCACCTCCTGCAATCTGTAACATCAGTGCAGGTACAGGTTAACATGTTGCTGATGCACAGGGTGACTACATAGACGTGTAGTAATAGTATCATGTTGTTAACAGTACTGTGTGCTGATATAATTGTGGGTATATCCCAGCATGCCTGATGCAGTAAGGGTATGATTGTCATGTACTGTTGTCTACACCCATGGTACTTACCATGGGTGTAGACAACAGTACTGTGTGCTGATATAATTGTGGGTATATCCCAGCATGCCTGATGCAGTAAGGGTATGATTGTCATGTACTGTTGTCTACACCCATGGTAAGTACCATAGTGTATCATCTGCACATGTTATCATACTGGTGGTAAGGATGTCAACAGAAGGCTACATACATAGGTAGCACAGGGGATAAGGTAATGAAAGTATTGATATGCAATGATGGACATGTAAACTGCAAGTGGCATGTTGCCCACACTGGACTCTGCAATGCGGATGTTTGAGAATGTTGATATGTGTGCAGTACTACACGACTGGTACAGGACACACAGGAGCACCCTAGCACTGCAAGCTCACATCTCATACCATGCTAGACAGCCCCAACACACAAAACTAACTGTCACAGGAGGGAGAGTCCCCATACATGTCAGGGATACTGTGGTGGCAGGCCAGGTAGCATACATCCTACTAAGTATGGAACCACTGAGTTGAAGGCTCAGTGTCTGTTATTTGACATGTGTATTACTGCAGGTATGAGCACCTGGGTTTCCATCCAGTTATTGTACATCCTGATGGTACATGGTCTGTACACTTGTGTGCACTGAGACTAGACCCTAGCCATCTGACCTGTGTATTTCCATGTACATGTGTATAGTGCCTGCATATTTGCACTGTTACCTACTGGAAGTGGTACAGCTTGTTTGTTGTACAATGGACTGCATGCAGCCCTGCTTACTGTAGCTTTGTTTGCATGCATGTTTGCTTGCAGTTACCCTGGAACACTGATCCCACCTGCAATGCAGAGTTACAGAGCTTCTGTGGACTCCTAGTGACATCTGCATAGCTTACTATATGTATGTCCATGTCTCACTTGACAGAACATCACTGTTTGTCCTGTTCACATGTACGTTGCCTGTGACACATTGAATATGACTTACCTGGCATTTGTCCACGTGAGCAGTCATATATGCCAGTGCTAACTAATCACAGGCACTACACCCTCACATACTCACCTTCTGTTGAACCACCTCTGCAGCTGGCACACAGGCATACGTTAAGCCAGAACACAGCACATGCAACACATAGCACACAAATCCTGTGTGCCAAACAGTCACAGCCTGTACAGCTAGACAACACACCTGCTACAGTTGTGTTAGGTACCTTTATTGTCCGGTACAGTGAGGTCCCGCTCACCAGGCTGAACAAGGTGAAGGTCACAGTGATATGCCCGTGGGGCACTATGGTCCACCACATAACACACACATACAGGCCAGTCAGAAGCATGGACACACATGACTCAGTCATTGTCCATGCCACTATGGCTGACCTGTGATGTACCTCCCCTGGACTACATGATAGGAAACATGGAAGGGCTCTCTGAGCATGTGGCACAGGCTGGTATGACCCTGACCTTCGGTTGGCATCATACCCTCACCAGGAATGCTGACGTATTACTGAATGCTGATGAATTACTGTAGTTACAACACCCTAGCTGAAAGGTTCCTAGCAAGTAGTCACTGCATTGCTATGGAACAACTTGTTACCGCTCCCACAACAGGTGAAAACATGCAGCACCTGTTCATCAACAACATGTAGACTATATGCCCCAGACCAGATGTGTATCCCTCGCTGCTAGGATTATACCATATACATCTCACACTGTATATACACATACCACATGCAGCACCCGCACAGAAGACCACAGTCATAATGTTATCCAGTGCAAATACCATGTATTCACATGTGGTAGGCATCAGACATGGGAACTATTGAAGGTCACAAGTACATATGTGTATTTGGCACACACATACATCATCTGTGTCCATTGCCATTACTGGTTTAATCAATGTCATGCATTATTGTGAACAACAACCCACACACATGGGCATTCTGTGTGACAAAAACACACTTGGCATGTGTGGAATTCAAAGCCATAACTAACTGTGCTATGACAGTAGTGAGAGACGCAGTAGCAAAGCGTGCTATTTGCATTACTGGGAGATTTGGCCTCTTCCACTGTACTTGTAGGGTGCTGACATCATCTCTGTGTAGAGATTGGAATATGCAGCAGCTGGTGTGTTGTACTGGTTGGCAAAAGGGTCAGTTCTCTTACACATGTAATTGCACACACCCTACTTCCACCCCCCCACACACACACACACACTTGCCATTTGCAGGATTCAAAACCCTACCTAACTATGTTATGACACTCAAGACAGACGCATTAGCAGAGTGCGCTATTTGCATTACTGGGAGGTTTCCCTTCTCCTGCTGTACTTATAGGGTGCTGACATCATCAGTGTTTAGAAAGGGGAATGTGCATCCTGTCATGTGTTCTCCTAGTTGCCAAAAGGGACATTTCCCTCACACAGAATTGCGCACACACTAACCCCCCTCACCCAAACACACACACTTGCCATTTGCAGGATTCAAACCCCTACCTAACTATATTATGGAACACAAGATAGATGCATTAGCAGAGCGTGCTATTCGCATTACTGGGAGGTTTCCCTTCTCCTGCTGTACTTATAGGGTGCTGACATCATCAGTGTTTAGAAAGAGGAATGTGCATCCTGTAGTGTGTTCTCCTAGTTGCCAAAAGGGACATTTCTTTCATACAGAATTGCACACACACTAACCGCCCTCCACACACACTGAGCATTTGCAGGATTCAAACCCCTACCTAACTATGTTATGACACTTGAGACGGGCGCATTAGCAGAGCGCACTATTCTCATTACTGGGAGGTTTCCCTTCTCCTGCTGTACTTATAGGGTGCTGACATCATCAGTGTTTAGAAAGGGGAATGTGCATCCTGTAGTGTGTTTTCCCAGTTGCTAAAAGGGACATTTCCCTCACACAGACTTGCACACACACACACACACACACACACACACACACACACACACACACACACACACACACACTGAGCATTTGCAGGATTCAAACCCCTACCTAACTATATTATGACACTTGCGGGAGACGCATTAGCAGAGCACACTATCTGAATTACTGGGCATCTGTTCTGCACCTGCAGTATTTATAGGGTGCTGACATCATTATTTATACAGAGGTATGTACATCTAGTACTACCTGTCAGGTGGGGGATAGCATATATATGCATTTGCAGCCACCTACTTCAGGGTCAGATATGCACATTGCACTGGCAGGTTATGTTCTATACCATGCTTTGTGACCACAGGACCTGTAACACACAACCCAACCCAACCATTTCGGACCACCCCTCCCACATTCAGGACACAAACTTTGCTTCCCTGGGAACAGTGCCAAGATATGCAGGTGTTCACATACACCATTCCAGTTGTTAACGTCAGGTACAGGTATGTTGTGTGTGGGAACTACTCAGGCCTCTACAACATTACCCTACAGCCACTACAATTTGTGAGTCCATGTGCTATGGCAGAATCACTCACCACAGCCACAAGCGGGAATACATATTGCACCTGACCATATGCAACATGGGTACTCGCTGTTCCACACCAGAGGTAGACCACCATTGTTGATATCTGACCATACCCACCTTTACCTGGACATCCATATCCCATCCCCACCCCCAGGCAAGGTTGTCACTGCAAACAAAGTGTATTTATCAAAAGCAGGCTTTACACTTGTGAATACTGGGGTGGAAGACTTCAAAGGACCCATGCTGGGGGAGTATACAGGCCACTCTGCATAATCCTTGACAGTTGCATTCTATGAGCATGTGGACGGTTTGCATTGCTCATGCTATCCCAAATATGCCCATGACTGCTCCACAACAGGGCACCTGTCAGGTATACACCAGCCATATATGAGCTGTCCAACAGACAGTGTGAGCTAATACATTGCAGAGCAGTAGCCCACAGAGGGAGGACATCTCTGAACAGTACTGGCATGACACTTCAATCCCTCATAATCATCACGACAAAGTGTTGACAGTGAAATTGTCCAGACAATGCAGATAAGGCTCCCCTCAGTCTGTTATTGACGCCCACTTACTGTTAGAGGTCCTCAGCAACCCTCTTCCAGCACACACCAACAACATGGATGTGGCTTAGCAAATTCAACCCCTGGGATCTCCACTGTGTCCCTGCTTGACAGAGGCACAGCACACTAGCCTCACACGGTGCCTTATGTGACCTACTTTACAGTGGCACAGTAGCCTACTGTACTGGGGAGGCAGACGCCAAGCACACTCTGGCTAAGCTGACATTCCCTAGGGCAAACTGCCTAGTGTTGACCTCTACACCCATATGTTTAATTGTCAGATGCACAATATTTTTTCTGATGGACTGTTTGCAGGTCTTTATTGCCATAGCATTCCCTGTTTCTATGAACAACTTGTGTATCTGTGGAAGATGTTTGAATATGGGAGGGATCCACTATATCACATATGTCTCTGTAGTCATTTAACTGTGTGCACTAGGCAGATGGCTGTAATGTGGTTGGTTCCTGGAATAACACGCACAAATACCAGATATGTGTGGCCAACTGCTAAACTGAGATTTGGACTAAGTGTGTGAGCATGCCCAGTTCTGGCTTCCCATGGCATGTTGTCTGACATGTCTCATTTATCAAAGTGTGCGAGCATGCCCAGTGTGAGCTTTCCATATGTTGAACTCTGCAGCCCACCACATTTGTGGATGAGTGTGAACTTCAACAATATCTCACGTTTATGGTTGTGTGTTGTGTGTCATGTTGTGTAGTTACTGTCCAACTGCTTTGTGTCTGAACACAACAGGGATTATACTCTGCCTGCAGGGTTTGCATGGGATACTTTGCATACAATTGTCAACATCCTTTCATACTGACCTAACACTGTAGTACCGTATAGTGTACTGGTTCAGTACTTTCACTGTGGTGGACAGTATCCTGGCCTTTAGTCCTATCAATGCTTTACATTTTCATAGTGAGCACAACAGCCTGGTTAGGGGCCAGTTGTGCACATCTGACCATGTTGCATTATGTTCAGATATGAACTACTTAAACCAGGCTTGTCCAACATAGGTGTACATTGGCAAACAGTAGCAATGTGCCCTAGGCCATTTCTAATGCTAGTCGGAGAGTGTGTTTGTCCTTCGACACACATTGTAAGTGGAGTTTGCCATGACATATGTCATGGTTAGTATACTGTGCCTCTGTCTACCCATGACATAACAGTGATACCCAGGGTAAACCTACCATCTCCCATCCACTCATCAAGATTCCTCTTGAGGAGAGTCTATGAGCAACTCTCTGGCTAACCTGTACTGGGAGTTTACTCATGAGTCGGGGTGGCTTCTGTGTTATGGATCATCCAGTACAGCTTGTCCTATGTATGTCAGTGCTGAGGTTCAGGTCTCTCATGTGCATAGCTCACTGCCATTCAGATTGTACAAGGTGCAGCATGTTCATTGATTCCAGCTTGGACATGGCTTTATACATCAGGCACAGCTTGCCTCTGGGTGGGCAGTATGGCAGTGTGTGGAGCTGCAGTTTGTTTAATCAGGCAACACATGGCATCTGTTCAAGCTCTTTGATACTCCTGGTGAGGTACTTTTGGGGACTTTACAGTTGATGGAGGTGTCTGCTGAGGTACATCCCACAGGGGCTATTGTAGTCAATTGTAACGCTGATGAAGGATGACTGCAGAGCCACAATGACCTCCCCTTATCTAGATCTGACAACCTTCATGATAGGTGGATATATGGTATGTTTCTGTAACCACTACAGCCACATGTTTGACCAATGCAGGATATCTATCATCTTGTGTCCCCAGGTCTCTCATTACATGTTAAGTACTTAATGGGTTAACACCTATGTGGTAATTGGTGGGCACTTACTGTATATCCACAGGGGTTGATTATACACTTTTCTGCAATTAGCTTGCTGACATGGCTATGGCACCAGTTGTCTGTTTCTATGTGGCCCTTTTGTGGGATGCTTGTGTCAGCTGGAGGGTCAGATATGGTGGCCAGTTTGTAGTCCTCTGCAAACATGTTCAGACACGGTCCTTCCATGTTGGGCTGTACCTATGGGACATATATCCCAAACGAGGGAGGTCCCAGGACCAAGCCTTGTGGGATGCCAGTTATATCTGGTTTGTAGTCTGACATGGCTGCAGCATGTCTGACCATGTCAGTTCTGTCCTTGGTCTGGTCTGCAACCCCTCTACTGACATAGGGGTTTATATTTAAGCTGGTGAGCCTGTGTATAATGAATACGTGGGGTATTGTATGGAAGCCTTTGCAAGGTCCAGCTACACTGTGTGGACCACATTGCCCTCATCAGTGACCTTAATGACAGTTTCAAATGAGTCAAACATGTTTAAGGGGCAGGATCTGCACTTAAGAAAGCCACACTAGGTAGGGTCCGCTGTCAGTAGGTCCCCAATATCTTTATGTCTGCGGTACATGCTGATCCTTTCCATAGCTGTGCAGACCAAGCTTGTCAGGATTCTGGGGTGGTAGTTTGCAGTATCCATTCAGGCAACACCTTTGTTGAGAAGGACCACTGTTGTACACTGCTCTTTGGGTACATATCCTGTGGTAAGGCTGACATTGAGCAGTAGTGTGATTTGGCATTCCATTCTTCTTGAAGTCCATGTTGGACTCAGCCCAGGGCACCATCTCATACCATTGCTGCTGTGTGTTTTGCTTTGTAGATGCTGGCTTTTACCTCAGCATCTGCAATGTCAGGGGGCCAGCAGTCTGCTGGGATAGATATTTTGCATTCTGGGGGGGGGGGTTGCACTGCACCTGTCAGGTTGTATGTTGGCAATATGTGTGTGTGTTTGTAATATTTGAGTGATTCAGAGCATATCCGTGAATTCCCAACAAGGTTCCTACCATCAGTTGAGAAAGCCTTGTGATTATCCTTAGTGTCCTGTACAATTTGTATCTTCATAGGTTCATAGGTTCATACTAGGCTATCCACCCTAGGGCATTTATAAGCCTAGCCAGTGTATGTGTGGCTTTCGCCACCCCTTGCTATGTGAATATTATGGCCATTTATGATTTACTTTACTGTGCCTCTGTCTGGACGTGACACAGTGAAGACCCCCAGTGTACATCTACGATCATCCATCCACTTGGCAAGATTCCTGTTGAAGAGAGTCAGTGAGGGGCTCTGCCTAACATGGAGTGGGATTCTGTTGCAGGGTGTAGGGACCCTCTGGGTTATGTATCTGTCCCTCCAGCACATCCTATTTCATTATGTGTTGAGGTTGACATCTCTCACTCACAGCTCCGATGGCTTTGGGTTTTCTGGGGTGGAGCATGTCCATTACTCCTGTGTTGGACATGGCCTTGTACAACAGGCATACAACACCTCTGTGTAGGCAGTACGTGACTGCATTCAGCTGGGGTGTCTACAGCCAGGCAGCATATGACATATATTTGAGACCCTTTATCCTCCTGGTGAGGTACCTTTGAGGTCTTTCTAACTGCTGCAGGTGTCAGGTAAGGTACATCCCAAATGAGGCATTGTACTAGATTATGGGTCTGATAAGAGAACAGTATAGGGGCACAATGACCTCTATTGACGTAGATGTGAATCCTTTCATGATACGGTGTCCAATATAGACAGTCTTCCTAGCCACATTGGCAGTGTGAGTGTCACATAACAGGTTACTGTCCACTTGTGTTCCTAGGTCCCTGATTACTCCTTCTATACATAATGGTTTACCACCTATGTGGTAATTTGTGAGTACCTTGTTTGGTATTTGGTGGGACATTCATACTGTCCAGTGTATTCAGGATGGCTGGGTGGGGTTCCTGTGTGTGAGTGTGTGGTCTGTAGCATGCTACAGACTGTACAGCAGTTTTGCCTATGGTTAGTTGCACATGGGTGGTCTCCGATGCTTCGTGCATTGTCAGTTACCTGGACGTATGGGTGTCTGTGCTGAATATGGATACTCCCCCTCCTTTTATGTTTTGGTCCAGGTTTTGGGGCCATAACGCATGATATGAGGTATAACCTGGTAGTGCTGGTGTGCTGTCAGGAGGCTTGCAGCAGGTTTCTGTCACTGCACGGACATTGATGTTCTCCATACTGGGGAGAGCCTCGGGAGCATGCATATTGCAGTTTACACAGCCGGCATTGGTCAGCATTACCCTTATGTTTCTTTCCACTTATGTTTTCTAGGGTGGTGGGTTAGTCTTTTCAGCCTTGCCTATGAAAGGCTGTATGGAGGTGGCAAAAGCTTTATCCAATATCCAGACACCCAGGGGTAACAGGTGCAAGCCATCCCTGGAACAGCAGCATGGCTTGTCAAGCATGACATCCCAAGCAGACAGACATTGGATCCCCTTGGAATGACACCAGTAATTGTGCCACTTGTTAAAGCTGATCATTCTGTGTTTGTACTGTGGCATCATTCTTGGTGAAGGTAGGATGCTGCAAACGGTCAGTGTCATACCGACCTGGACTACATAATCGGAGAGCTCATCTATGTCTCTTTTCATGTAGTCCAGGGAGGTACATCTCGGGTCATTCACACCAGCATGGACAATGACTGCATCATATTTCTACTTGCTTTGGGGTGACCTGTGTACTTGTGTTATGTGGCATATTGTAGCAGCCTACAGGCAGCTTACTGTACCCTTTCCCTTGTTCAGTCTGGTGAGCGGGACAGCAGTGTGTCTGACAATGGAGTCAGCTATTACAACTGTATCAGGCAAGTTTTTTCTCCTTCTGGCCTGTGACTGTTTGGCACACCAGCTTTGTGTACTATGTGTTGCACGTGCTATGTTTGGAGGTTGTGGTTGCTTGGGTGTCTGCTTTGGAAGCCTCTGTTGGTGTGGTGTGTTTGTATGTAGGGCCTCCAGGAATGTTTTTCTGTGTTTGTCTCTGGTTTGCAGTTGTGATAGGTCTATGTGGTACTGGGTTTGTGGTGTGTGTGTGGTTACCTTCTCCTCCTGACTAGTTTTGACAGTACTGAGTTGAGGGAGCTCAGCCTCCGGTTTGGATAAATGGTTGCATCTCTCACATATATTTGTATTTCTTGGGGGGAGTTGAGAGTTGTCTGTGTACTTGGGGCAGGTGTAACATTGCCTCAGGATTCACAGATTCAACTTGTTGTAGCTGGCCTTAGTGGATTGTATGTGTGGACATATTTTATTGCCATACTACTGATCAGTGATTGTTTGCTCTATCATGTAGTAGCTTCCTCATTCTCTTGCATGGTTTGGTAATGGCTGGAGTCCAGCATGCCAGATGCCTGCGTGTATGGCATTGTGTCTTGTTTTTATTTGGGATGGCATAATCCAAGCATTCCTGGCAGTGTTCATGGAATGCCTGTATAACAGGTTCTGAGGTTTGGCCCATATTTTGCACCTGCACAGGGCCTTTAATGGATTCCACATCAGTTTGGAGGAGTGCAACTTTTGCTTTACACATGTTTTTCACTGTGGTTTTCTGGCCAGGGACTGTGGTCAGGATGTGTATATCCAGTGTGATTACTCTATGGTCTGGTCTTACCAGTGAGGGATACACTTCTCATCTTGCCATCCAGTACCCATGTTGCTGATAATCACATCCAGTATGCTTACCCCTCTTGTGGGAGTGGTACGTTGTTCCTGGGCATTTTGGTTTATGGATTCTAGGAACTTTTCTCCTACAGTGTTGGAGCTAGTATAATGCTCCCAGTCTATGTCTGGGTATTTTCAGTCACTCAATATAATGTGGTTTACAGGGCTTGATATATTCATGTATTCCAACATAGGCCAGGTGCAGTTCCTGGTGTTAGGATGGTAGTTTGTAGTGGGCTATAAACTGGGAGGCAGTTTTAGCCACTGTTACTTGACCATGGCTAGTCCATGCTGCTTCTTGTTGTGGTACCAATATGGGGGTGTGGTTATCCTTGACAATTATTGCTAGTCACCCTCCTTTTGTAGCTTGTTCCATGTTTTAAGGCTGTATAGCACAGTATGAGGTGTAACCTGGTAGTGTTAGGGTGCTGTTGTGAGCCTTGACCCATTTGTCTGTTACAGGGCAGATATCAACATTCTCCATACTGGGTGAGTTTAGACTGCATGCATCTTGCTGTTTAGACTTCTGGCATTGGGTAGCATTACATCTAGGTTCTTATCCGTTGTGATACCTATGGCAGTGGGTTTGTGTTTTGAGTCTTACCTATTCAGGGCACGCTGTGGGTAACAACAGCCTTGGCCAGTATCCATAAGGCCTGGACTGATAGGTGCACACCACCCCTAGCAGGTGGAGCATCATGTCATCACAGGCTGGCACACATTGGATCCCCTTTGACTAACTGCAATACTTCAGCCAATTATTGCAATTGATCATCTCATCGTCATATTGTGGCATCATGCTTGGTGAGGGTAGGATGTTAGTCGGGGTCCTCAAGTGTGCATATACTACATGGTGTTACATTGCTTAACACATGGCATTCATGCCTCAGGTGGTGCTGCAGGGCTGCCTCTGTCGGATGCATATATTGCACTCCTTGTACATGTTTGAGAGCAGGTTATGTCATTTTAGGCATCCATGTTATTATGAGTGAGTCAGAGAGGGGTATCATTCTCAAGGTTCCTACTGAGCCAGTGTATGTGCTATGCGTTGCCTCTTTGCCAAGGCCAGGGCATACTGGGCATGCCTCCTTCTGCCTACTGGGGAAGGCTCAGGGTGTTCCTCCTCAGAGTCACGCTCTGCCTGTGATGGCCTTGGCAATGGTGGGGGGCTGTTTGGCCCGGCCCTGTGCTTGTCCTGCTACAGCTGTTTTTGCAAGATCATATTATGTAGCATAGCACATACCATGACAATTTGGGTACATGTAGTAGGTGAGTACTGCAAGGCTCCACCAGATGTGTCCAGACACCGGAACCGTGACTTGAGCAGCCCAAGCACATGCTCTGTTACATTACGTGTTTGTGTGTGTGCCTCATTATGGCGTTCCTGTTCAGGTGTGTGTGCGTTTCTGATGGGTGTCATCAGCCATGGCTCCAGTGCATAACCTGCATCCCCCACTAGGTGTCCATGTGGGATGTCCCCATTGGCAAATGTCTGCTACAGCTGCGTCAAATGCCAGATATGGGAATCATGGTAGCTCCCAGGGCAGCCAGCACACACATTCATTATTATGCCCTGGGCATCACACACAACCTGGCAGTTGATGGAGGGGAAGCCCTTGCGGTTAATGTAGGCCCTACCCCGCTCACCGGCTGGTGCTTTGATGCATATGTGCGTGCAGTCTATTGCACCCACTACCTCAGGGTATTCCGCTATTTGCTGGAAGAGACTCATATTGCTGGCCAATACCTCACGGACATTGGGGAAATATACATGATCACTGACATTTGCTGACATGGCATCCAGGAACTGGTGCAGTACCCTGGAGGCTGATGCCTGTGATATCCCCATCATATCACCAGTTGGTCTCTGGAAGGTACCTGTTGCTAGTATTCTTTTGCCAACACATACCTTGGTTTCCACTGGGATGGGTTCCCCTCTGTTGGTTCTGTGTGTGAGGCGTGGCCTGCACAGCTCGACAATTTGCTGCAGGAGGTCTCTGTCCACTCTATAGCGCTCTACTATCTCCAGCTCATGTAACCCGTGGTAGGTGACCCTGGGCCTGTACACTCTTCTCCGTCTCCTCACTGTGGGTTGCCTGGCACCATCTGCATTGTCACCACCCTCAGCAAGTAGCCTATGTCTCCTTATGACAGCTATGGCAGCCCCTAGCATTTCTGCTCTGAGTTCAGCTTTTTCAGTTTTCACTTCTAATAGCTTACTGCTGCCTTGCAGTGTCTCTTGAGAGAAACATCCTGCACTGCTGTGTGCAGAGTTTTAAGTGCTTGGCTGAGCTACTATTCTGCCTGTGTAATTGCCTGCTTCTAATTGTTTTCACCTGCTAGCTCCAGCAGTATTCCCTGCTAGCTTCCTACTAATTCTGTTGCTTCCTTTTTCCTTTCTATTTCCTCAAGGGGGAACAACGTGCACACCAGCAGAAACACGCTCACAGTGGCTTACACGGTTCAGAATCTGCTTATTCGGGTTAAAACGCATGCACACTAGCGCAAACAGTGTTATAAGTCTGCTAACAGGCTCCCACATGCTCAGTCTGCCTTTCACGCGCGCACACTGCCCTAATCACGCTTCATGGCACGCACACGTGCGCATGCACGCTCAGCAAGAAACTTTGGTGTAAGCAACAGTGTACACCCTCCATTTCTTTACTTTCCCATGCTTATGTTGTGGCACTCCTCTTTCCATGATATGTGTCTGACATCTGTCATGTAACACTAACCCCCAATTAACTGCATTTCTTTCTACCATTCCCCCATGTGATGTCACCTATCTCCTACTCTATTCCCCTCCTTATGTATCTCTTACACTACTCAGAATGTGCTCATTTGCTATGTGACAGTGGAATTCAGTATCCTAACACTCATTTACATCAGATTGCCTACTAATGCTTAGTTACATGTCTTAGACTCAGCTTCCCCCCTTAGCAACCACTAAACAGTGGCCATGTTGTTTTTGGTCTGCTGGTCCCTGCATTGTAAATCCATGTATTGCATAAAACCCACATTTGTGGGTTTATAACCTTCATTTTTATGTTTTATACAGCGCAGCCCGTTTGCGCGGGGCTGAGCTGTATTTAAACATCGGCGATCGCCGAAAAAAAAAATTATTTTTCATATTTGCATCGGGGTACCTTGCCAATGGCCACATATTTGGCCATTGGCATGCTGCCTGACACATATGCACCCTTTATTTGGAGCTGACATGGCTCCGTTGTGGTTTTTGCAGAAACATACTCAGTTGTCAACTGAGTACATTTCTCCAGCTAAAATGGCTCTTACACGGGCTGCTTTGGGCTTCGAGGATCGCTAATCTACCTCATTTGCATGCCTTTGGGCTGCATGTGAGGTGATTAGCATATCCACGCCCACTCCGTGTAAGAGACGTTTTAGCTGGTCTCTTACACGGACTTTAGGGCTGTTCCTGGATCGCGAAGGCTGCATGGAGTCTTACACTACTCTTAGACTCCGTGCAAGCCTTCGTGAATCCTGCCCATAGTATATAAAATTTTGAATTGAATCCCAGGGCTTTTGCTGGTTGGTTGGTGTGTGGCTGGTTCATCAGTTTCCTTCTTTTGTTGTGCTATTTTTCATACCAACTGTGTTCTGAGCAGCCTATCTGCTTATTGTGGTGCAAGTTAGGGGCTTATTGTTCTGGATCTGAACAATATATTGTTGGACCTATGTGCCAATCGGGATGACAGAGTGCTTGGTCTAGTTAAAAAAGTGATGGCACAACTGAATTAGGCCATGTTGATCCAGTTGACAGCTGTAACTTGCTTTTCAGCAAGTTAGGCAAAAATTTGAAAACTCTATGCACAAACATTTGGCATTTAAAACTGTTCAAGGCCTACCAGAATAGAAATATTACACCGGGGGCCTGAGGGTTAAGATCGAGCCATTGATGGGTAAACTTGATGATACTGTGGTCAGAGAGTGGAATATGGCACAACAAAAGGCTTGTATGGCCTTTAACATACTGACCTCCTGTTATGAGAGGATTGTTGAACAGAATATGAATGATAAACGACTGTGTAAGGAAGTGAAGAATTTTGAGGGCCAGTCATTTTACACCGACAACTTGAGTAAACTCTCTAGGGAGCTCTTGTTATTTGAGAACCAAACAAAAGAAAAGTTGTGCAAATTTAACAGGGATGTGGAGGACTATGACAAGGGCAGGCCCTTTGAATCCCAGAAACCCATTAGGTTTACAGAGGACAGCGAATATGGGACAAATACCCGCAGGAAGAGACCTCGCTCCATTCTCAAAAAATCAGGTCAGGGTTTTGGCACTTCAGGAGATGAATCCTCGGCTACTGACACTGATAGTATATATGTCAGTGACTCCCCAGAATTTAAGATGGGGCTGGCTCAGGATCCCCCTTTAGGGGTAGGATACACAAGGGGGGGCGCAAGCACAAGGGTAGACACTAGAACATCTTTTGCAATCGATGGTGAAGTAAATACTGAGTGTTCCAATGTACATAACATTTCAAAGCATACACTCTTCTGATCAGACTCAACTACTTAAAGGGTTAAACTACATACCTGGCTTTTTTATTCATGAAAACTATTTGGTTAATGACATTACAGCTTTTTGTAGAAAATTGAATTTGAAATTATTTTTAAAGATCTACTGAATTCCATTTTCACAAATCCAGTTTTTCTCCACCTATGAATAAACACATGTCCATCTTTCAACAAGCAGTCCTTAAGGATATACATTTTAAGTTGTGCCCTTTTCAGGTATTGAGAGAATTTGTCCAAAGGGGAGCAACAAGCACTTAAGGAACTCCAAGATAACACTGATGTTACCATCCTACTGACAGGTAAGGGTGGGGCAATAGTGGTCACAGATTCCAGTTATAACTGGGCTGAGGGAAATAGGCAACTTACTAACCCTCAGCACTACATAAACATGCCTATTGACCCCACCCTGAATTTTAAGAAAGTAATTGATGTTTGGAAAAAGCGGTGAATGAAGGTATTGGGGAAAGAGTTAGACAACATCTTACAGTTAAGGAGCCTGCGTAAAATTCAGAAAGATCTTAACCAGTCCCCTGGAAGACAAATTGTGTTGGAAATAGGTTCTCTCACCGAGCCACTATCCATGTTCTTGACTCAATATCTACAACCACTTCTGCCATACATTGGAGCTAGAATTAAAGATACAACTGAATTCCTACAGATAGTGTCTGACCCCCAATTAGTTTATGTGCACTTTAGATGTTAAGTCCCTATACACCAGTATCCCCCATTGGGTAGGCTTGCAAGCCTTGGAGTACTGGCTTAACAGGGTGGAACTTTACACACCAGAATTTAACACATTACTTGTGTGTTTGACGGAACACGTCTTAACTAAAAACATCTTCTATTTCAAGGGTGAATGTTATTGGCAAACCCAAGGTACAGCTATGGGGGCATCTTTTGCCCCCATTTATGCCGATTTGTTCATGAGTTACATAGAGGAACAGATCATTTATAACGATGCCCATAACATTTTTTTTTGCCAGAGATCGATATATGGAGACTATTCCTGGACGATTTTTGGCTGGTATGGTAAGGAGATATTGACTATCTTATGGAAATTGTGGATTACATTAATGAAAACAAGTGGGGTATTGAATTCACTGTAATGTATAGTAGAGAGGAAATTAATTATCTTGATGTTAAGATTTTGCATTTACCAGACCATACATTATGCACCTCAGTATATAGAAAATACCCACAATATAACGACTTATATGCATCTAGCCTTCATCCTAGGCATACTATCAGGAATATCCCAAAGTTGCAATTTCTGATGATCAGAAGAATTTGTTCTGAAGATTTCAATCTCCTTAAGCAAGATCTTACTAGCAGATTTTTTGATGGGATATAGAGGGAGTGATGTTATTGGAGCTAGCAACTGGGCTACTAATCAACAGAGAGCTGAACTTTTGCAATATAGATCTAAAGAGCATAGAAAAGGGTCAGACACTTTAACAACGGTGACCACATATGGCATGAATGTGGGTTTATTGAGAAATGTAATTCATAAGCATTGGAATATTCTTACATCTAATGATGAACTGGGCTCTATTCTACCTGAGAGATGTCAGTTTTCTTTTCACAAAGGGAAAACCTTGGGATCTTACTTTGCTCATTTTAAGTAAATACACAGGGGGGATCAGCAAGGTCAACAACTTACAATCACAGGAGACAGGCTTGCTGGTTCGTACCCTTGTGGACATTGTGTATTCTGCAAACACATGCATAAGACCAAAATTTACAAGCAGAAACATGAGTCAATTTTTCAACATACTTTTTTTTGCTAATTGTGGGGCGGGTTGGGTGGTGTATTTGGTCAGTTGCACTTGTTCTGCCTTTTATGTGGGGCAGACATTGAGATCCTTGCGCTGCCGCATGTCTGAGCATCTTGGTGACATACGTAACCAAAGAATCACAAACCCCTTATACAGACTTCTCAAGTACATACTAAAGCTAGGTTTACTTTTGCAGTGATAGATAAGGTCATGGGTAATAGATCCTTCAAAACAGTAACCACAAACAGGGACCAATGGTGCAAAAAACAACCAAGAAATGAAAGTAAGCACCACCAACCAGGAATAACCACGAACAATAGGTAGAAGAATCCAAAAGGAGTTTATTGCAGTAACGCTTGTACAAATACAGCACGTTTTCTTCGTCAACTTCATCAGTGAATGAAAAGCAACCACTTCCTACCATATATATATATACACTTTTCTTAACAACATCAATTAAGTTAATTAAATCAATTCTAAAAGCCACAGCTTAACAACCAATACGTTTTACTAAAATAAAACATTTTCACAAAATGTTAAAACTTATACATTTAATAATTTAATTAAAAACACATCTAATACTCTCACCAATTTTAAAATTCATACAAAGCTTTTTAATAAATAACAAATAAATAAAACCATTTTAATTCAGATAATCTTGTATCCTGTAGTGTACTGTGTATGTCTCCCTCAAGTGGTGAAACTGAATATGGCATTTAAATTAAATTGTAACAAAATATATGTACATAATCTATTTAAAAACTTCGATTAAAATGAATTAAATGATCAATTTAAATGGACTTTGAATTAATGTTTTCACTACCTCCTATATGTAATAAGTATATTAAACAACAGTAGAAGTTTGGTTAAAGTTTGGCAGATCTAATTTTAAGCACTGGTGCAAGAGATACCATTTCATTAAGACCTGGAGGTCTGCTAAAATCCAACACAAGTTGCCAGTATAACTCCCTATACTCAACAAGTGTTTCCCACATACCACCCCTTGGACTCACCGCAACCACTTCCAAAATAAAAAATGAAAAGCCAGATGTTTTACAAGTGATGGTGTGCTTGTATAGTGCATTTTTCTCATTTTTTGTTCTCATTTCATATAGATGCTCATAAATCCTCTGCTTTAACTTCCTTTCGCTTTTCCCTATGTAAAATGATTCGCATACCTTACAAGTTGCTATGTAAACGATCCCTTTGGTGTTACAGTTAGCATAAGTATTCAAAGTTAATTTCCTTTTCCTAGAATTTAAATAAAATCTCCTGTTGATAAAAATGTACAATAATTACAACACCCACACTTGTATAAACCCTTCTTCTCTTTTTTACCACTCAGTGTGTTACCTTGAACTGAACCCTTCTCTAAAATGTTTTTAATGGTATTACCTTTTCTATATATGTAAACCAGTTCTTTTTCAAAAATGTGCTTCAAGTCAGAAATTTTCGAAAAGTTGCTCCATTCCTTGTCAAAAATTCTCTTGATAGCTCTAGAGTTGCCATCATACGTTGTAATCACACTAGATGTATAGTCTTCCCTTGGTTTGTTTACTTGTTTCGTACCATCCAAGATTTGAGTTTTACCTAAAATAGGAGCAAATCTATCATTTCTCTTTTTACATACTTCTTCTGAAATTTTATTAAAAAATTCCCCTGGATATCCTCTGTTTAAAAACAATTCTCTAAGTGTTCTTACCTCACTTAAAAAGGTCTCATCGTCAGAGGTCATCCTACTTGACCGTACTAACTGTTCCTTTACCACACCTTTCTTCTGATGTGGTGGATGGGAACTAGTATAGTACAAATAAGAGTTAGAAAAGGTTTCTTTTCTGTGAACCTTAGATGTAAAGTGATCATTATTTTTAGTAATGTGAACATCTAAGTAAGTTAGTTCATGTTGATTAAAATTAAAAGTGAACTCCAGAAAATCAGTAGTGTTATTCACATATTCTACAAACTTGTCAAAATTTTCATGTTCGCCAATCCACAAAAAACATAAATCGTCCAAAAATCGACCATATAAAATCCAATAACCCTGGTAGGGTGAATTCAAAAGATATTTGTTTTCCCAATAAATCATAATAATGTTGGTATATGTGGGAGCACAATGTGCCCCCATGGCTACTCCCTTTTCTTGTTTAAAATATTCACCCTGAAAGTATATATAATTGTTTTTCAAGACCGTTTCCATAAGGGATAATACCACTCTAAAGTCTTTGTGTGAGATTTTTTTACTGTCAACTAACATTTCTTCAAACCATTCCATGCCGAGATTGTGTGGTATACACGTAAACAAATCCACAACATCTAGCGTACCAAATGCAATGCTGTCACAAAACAAAGAAGGTTCCAATTTTCTCAAAAAATCCCAGGAGTCTACCAATACATTCTTGTTTCCTTCTAACACACATTTCACCTTTGAATCCACAAATTTGGCTAGTGGTGCTGTCACGGAACCTTCTGCTGAGACAATAGGTCTTAACGGTGGGTCCTGTGAATTTTTGTGCACCTTCGGGATTCCAAATATGCATGGCACCTTTGGCTTCTCCACGTGTAAAAATTTGTGTGTTTCAAAATCAATTGAACCCTCTAACAATAGGTCATTTAATAACACTTGTATTCTTTTGTATGCAATGTTAATTTCATTGATAGATACTCTGGAATATTTATCAGAGTCATTGAGAATATCCATCATTTTCCCCTCGTATTGAATGCTATCCATCAATACCAACCCCTCCACCTTTATTGGGTTTCATAACCCTGACACTCTTGTTGTTGCTAATTTCCTTCAGAACATCCATTTCACTAGGAATTAAATTGGGGTGTACATATTGATGGTTCAAGTTTGATCGTAGTTCTCTTTCCACTTTTAATTCAAAATTTCTAAGTTGTGGGTGCAATGGTGGGTTGAAAGTACTTCTACGTTTCAAACATTCATTTCCAATACTTATATTTTTTTCTATTGAAGAACAACTCTAAATTTTTCTTCCTAATGAATAGTTTTATGTCAACAAGTAATTTAAAGATATTAGTTCTTTGTTTGGGAATGAAACCAAAACCTTTTGTAAACAAATCAAAACAAGTTTTGCTAATGGAAACACTAGAAAAATTGAATATATTAAAATCCTTAAATGTCCATTTATTTCCTTTATGTGTAAAAACATTCATTAATTCCAAGCCTGCCCTTTCCTCCACTGGGGCCTCCACGCCCTCCCCATGTAGTTTTTTGAACAATAGTCTACAGGTTCTTTGTCCATCAGTCTTTCAGACCTTCTTAGTGGGGGATACTCAGACACATCATTGTTACTATCCACAATCTCAGCTTCTTCCTACCCAGTTTCACCAAAAGGTTCTTTAACCCATCTTCCATATCCCCTTCCCTGTGTTAGTTTTGGTTTTGGGTAGTGGGTTTTATTCTTATATTCATTTAAGTCTCTGTCTATTTTACCAAATTTCCTGTTTAAAACTTCTTTACATCTAATTTCAACATCCTTTAATAACTTGTGGTACTTTTCATTTTCTACTTCAGCAGTATACAATAAATCATTTGTGATGGCCTTGTTAATATTATTTATATCAATGAACAATTTCTCCATTTCCCTTTCATTGTTTTTGACAATTGCTCTCATAATATCAAATCCGCAATTGTCAAAAACAGAAATTAAATCATTGTGAAAATCAGTACCATCCATAACATTGTTTGGGTACTTACATACCCTAAGACCCTTTGGTACTATTTTCAATTATAAACAGTGCTTCAAATAGGAACAATCCATTTCCAACATTTTATATTTATAAAGATAATAATCCAAGTCCTTTAACATTGTGTTGTAACTGGCATTAGTGCTTATATTACAACATTTGGTATTAAAATCAAATTTGACATTCAAAATATCGGATAGCCGAAATTCGCTACCTGAAAGTACTCTGTCCCTTTCTGCGGGTACACGTGAACCTCCTCGCTTGTCTCCAACACTCGTTGTTTCTTTGCTGCCCACAGTAGTGTTAGAGATAGATGGGGAAAAATCGTCCAAACTGCTATTGGCAACGACTGTTCCGTTTTTTCCCCTCGTTCATTTTCATCAGTAAGCAGCATTTCTTTACGTGCAACACCAACTGCAGACACATTAGGTTGCTGAACCTCTTCCTGGTTCACGGGTATCGGTGGTGACGATAACAGCGTAGCTAGAGATTGGCTGATTGGGGACAATAGTGCTACCAGCTGTGTCAACTGTCCGATAAGTTTTCGAACCTCTCCAGTTTCAGATCCTCTAAAAATATTGTCCATGCCAGACTTGGAATCCATCTCAAACTAGTAACCACAAATAGGGACCAATGGTGCAAAAAACAACCAAGAAACGAAAGTAAGCACCACCAACCAGGAATAACAATGAACAATAGGTAGAAGAATCCAAAAGGAGTTTATTGCACTAACGCGTGTACAAATACAGCACATTTTCGTCATCAACTTCATCAGTGAATGAAAAGCAACCACTTCCTACCATATATATACACTTTATTAAAAAGCTTTGTATGAATTTTAAAATTGTAGGGTAGTATGGATGAGGCTCAATTTTATGACCATTTTATCAAATTTAATCTTATTTCTTGATTTTACACACCAATTTGAAACACAGGCCATCTCTTATTTGGATGTGTGTTTGGAAAAGGACTTAAGCCCAAATAAACCGTAAACCAACATATTCGAATGACTTCCTCCATTTTAGCAGTAATCATCCCTTTCATCAGAAAACGGCAGTTGTAAAGGGCCAGCTAGTTAGGGCAGCCAATATGATCACACTAGCTATTGAATTTGACAAGGAGTGTGAAAATTTAAAAGGGATGTTTACAAGGAGGGGCTTACCCCCATTCTCTCCTTAATGACATTATAGCAGAAGTGGGGAGAAAAAGGCAAGTAGGTCACTTTCAACCCATTTTGACCAGGGGCATTGGTAGGGTTGACAGTCAACTAACTGTAGCCAACCCTTCTACTGAAATGTGTGAATTTTGATTATTTCACTAGTTTCACTAATGTATTTTTTCTGCATCTGTGTGAATCTGTCCAACTGCATTATTTTAGATCTCCTATGATTGAAACTAGATATTCAGTATTATCATGTTTTTTATGTTATCATTAAATATTTCCATACCTTTCATCGTGACTGGTCTTGCAGAGAATACTTTTAACATCTTAAGAGTACATACACTTATTTTAGTGAGACTGTGGCCACTCCTGAAAGCCTTGCTTCTTTGTTCAAACTCTACCTTTTGTATTAGCATTAATTTTGCTCAGTATTACTGGGTATACTTGTAACAGCCTTAGAGTAGCTGACTGGTGGCAGCATAATTACCTTAAAGTCTGGGTAGAGGGGCCTCAGCAGATAAATCTGTGTCAGCCTTTCCCATGTGTGTGTGTGTGTGTGTGTGTGTGTGAAATTCAAATATCCAAGTGTGTGTGTGTCAGCTACTTGGAATAGGGACACAGTGCTCCAAAGTGGTCAGTGTGGAATCTAGTTTGGGGCCTAGAGAGAGTCCAGCCCCAGGACTGGAGGGTGCTTCCTGTGTGCTCTTAAGGGAACTTTTGCTTGGTGAGAGAGCTGCATCTGAAAATTCTGTGTGCATCCATTTTGTTCCTAGTTGCCTTCCCTCACTGGTGTCAGTGGCGAGGATTGAGGTTCTTTGATTACAGGCCTGGAGTAGGGACAATCACATCTAGTTCCAGCTTTTGTGTTACATGCATGTACTGTTTGGTGGTTAATCTTTTATACAGTTGTTTCTTGTCATCTTCATTTGAGACCTATGTCACATCTTACAGAATGTTTGATTTTATTGAAAACTCTCAAACAAAATACATACACCCCCAATATCCCCCTAAAATCTATTAACTTAACACGCAAAACTATGTACATCTTCAAATATTGAAGTTTTTCCCTCCCAATAGGAACAAATGTTCCAAACTAACAGCTACATGGACAGATTCAAGCTAACCTAAAAGAAAGGTTAGCCATGCTAAGAAGTATGGTACAGCCTCCGGTTCTGTTAAGTACTGTCTGGTTTTGTCTTACATTTATAGCTCTCTCAGCTGGGAAAACACTTGAATGCTTTCAGAAAACATTTTTTTTTCCAAACCATTTCTCTGTATCAGATATGAGAACCAGACACAAAACTGTTTACTAGAAAAAAGCCTTATAATATTCAATATTCTTTTTCATTTACTTGCTTTCTCTTAAAACGTCTTACTAGATTAAGCTAATGGCCTTAACCCAATCATTCCCCTATACAAGAATGAGAAAAAGCACACTATTTTTTTGTCATGCACTTTTAATCAGATCTTTTTTATATATTGCAGTGCCTACATCCCCTAAAACTGAAAGGAGAAAGGGAGAAGAAGAAAAAAACAGGAATGCCTATTTACATTTGTATCCCCATTAACTTTAAAATAACTGGAAAAGTTTACTTTATAACATGCAAAGAAAATCATGCACTATTTAAGTAGTACTGTTATGAAAAAAATGGATGTTAAGTTGTCTATCTCGCCTTCATTCTTGCTGGATGGGTTCGGAGCCGACCTCGGCTCCGACTCGGCCACTCTAAAAGCTCGAGAGTTGGTTCCACCGGCTCGAGGCTCCCCTTATATCCCACAATGCTAGGCGTGAGTTACCTCAGATCTCGTTTGCCGCTACAGCGATCGAGGTGTTGGTTTTCTACCGGCTTCTTGGTAAGTGACTTTCAAGTAAAGTTAGTGTACTTAAACCCCTTTAGTTTTAATTTTAATACTTGTTTCCCTTAGTTTAGTGGAATTCTCTCCCTTTTCTCTCTACAATCCCGTTTTTTCTCCACAAGAACTTATAAGTTCTTCCCTCGGGCCTTCAGGCCTTCTTTTTCCATTCCCTAGTGGTGTATGTGTGTTGTTTCTCTTAATTTAAACCTTGATAGTTGTTTTATTTTTTGAGTTTAAAATTAAGATAGGGTGTAATCAGAGTGTTTGACTGGTGTGTGTGATTACACTTTTTTTTCTAAAATGTCTAAAGACACAAAGGTCTCAGGCTTCAAGAAGTGTGATGCATGCTGTCAGAAAATGTCTCTGACAGACGGTCACACTTCTTGTGTCTACTGCCTGGGGCCTTTGCACCTGCAGGACTCCTGTGCTGTATGCCATGGCTTCAGTCCCAGGGTCCTGCAGGAAAGAAAAAATAAATTGATCCTAAGAGGTTTACTCAAGCCTGAGGATTCCCTTACTGTCTCTTCGGGGAAGCCCTCCAAGGCTTCTAGGTCCTCGGCTCCAGCTACTGAGCCGAGACCTAAGGCTACTAAACCTCCATCTACATCGGCTCCGGCTGGAGCCGATGAGTCTCAGTCTACAGTTTCTGTGGTTCCCTCGGCTCCGGCTGGAGCCGAGGTATTAGAAATTCCCGTGTCGGCTCCGACCAGACCTTCGGAGCCGACATCTAGGAAGAGGTCTAGGTCACCATCCCTTGGCTCCGTTCATTCGGCTCCAGCATCTCCTCTGCTGTCTGAACGGAGCCATAGATCTCACTCCTCTAGGTCATCGAGGCTGTCGGATCATGACCTTCAGAGGGTAGTGAGTCGACTTCTTAAGTCCGAGGCACTGGCCCAAATGCTTCAGAGCCTGACTCATCAGTCGATGCCTGCCCCTGTCCATCAATATGTTCCTCCTCCGACTCCATTGAGCTCGGAGCCGGGTCGTTTTGGAACCGAGACTGTGGTAGCGTCGGAGCCGATACATTTGTCTTCGGCTCCATCGTCGGCTCCGATTTCTTCCTTGGAAGAATCTCGGCGCCGGACTTCCATCGTCGGCTCCGAGGGGGTGAGTGGCATCGGACCCTTGTCCGACCCCGCTCTCCCTCTCGGGGCTTCGGCGCTGGTAAGTTCGGCTCCGACATCGGCCTCAGAGCCATCACTGTCGGTGCCAAGGGAGGTTTTTAGCTTTTCGGAGCGGGGACCTCTGGCTCTGCCTGACAGGGGTGCGTTCGAGGTCATGCGGAGTGTGTTAGAACCTGGTTCTACCCCACAGTCGGCTCTGTCCGCCCCCCCCCTCTTCGGTGCCTCAGGTCAAGTCGACTCACTCCCTCATCCTGGACCGCAGAGAGCCAGCTCCTCAGGAATCCCCCGTGGGGATCTCATCCTCTTCCGAGGCCTCTCCTGTTTTGGCAGAAGAGCCCCCTCGGAAGAGAAAGTGTAAGAGGAAGCACATAGACTCACCTGAGTCCGTCACCTCTGACACAGATTTAGAGAATTCGAGGGTTCCCCGTTCCCCTTCTGAAGATGTCTCTTTTGCAGACATTCTGGAAATCCTTAAGCAGAGGGGAAATTGGCCAGCCCTCAACCCTTCGGAGGATGAATCTGTGTACCTTGAGGCGTTTGGCTCTCGTCCTTCCACCTCCTGGGTGTCTCCCCTTTGACCCCCTCATGCAGGTGGTAGCAAAAGGCATGGGCGGCTCCTGATTCGGTGGACCCCACTCCCAGGAGACCCTCAAAATTCATAACGGCACCAGCAGATAAACAGTTTTTGACAAAAGGAGTTTCTGTGGATGCTATGGTGGTTGCTGCTGCCACTAAGAAGGAACTAGCTGATCCTTCAGTGCCTGTCCATCCACCTAACAAGAAATCTAGGTCCATGGACAGGTGCGGAAGCGGATGTTCTCGTCAGCGACATTTGCAATGCGTTCGCTGAACTACCTATGCCATTTTACTCGTCTTCAAAGGGACTTGATCAAAGAAGCGAGTGACATGTTGAAGGATCCTACAGCGGCGGGTTTTCAAGATAAGATGAACACTCAGCTGGCTACCCTGAACTCCATAGCCAACTCCTCCATGCGCCTCCTTTCTTATGCGGCTGATGGAGCGAGCAGGGCCGCAGGGACAGGTGTGGCCTTACGTAGGCATGCCTGGATGCGGCTATGCAATTTTATGGACCCCTTTAAAACGTCTTTCACTAATTCCCCATTCGATGGATCATCTCTCTTTGGTCCTCAAGTGAAAGAAACCTTGACTAGGTGCGAGACTGATGGCAAGACTCCTTCTGCCGTCGGAGTCCGTTTTTCTACTCCTTCTAGGCCTTACCCCAAAGGCCAGAAAAGTGGGAAAATGTGGTTCCGTAAACAATCTCAAGGGACTTCACCTGACGCACAGAGTCGGTTCCCCGCCAGAGGCAGAGGGGGGAACAACAATGGTAGACGTCGCCCTAGAGGCAGGGGGGGGTCCACAGAACCAGGGCAATCGAGAAGTTTTCTCCGATAAGCCCTTTCAGCATCCCTGAGGTGTTGCCCGACTGTCCACCTTCGGAGGCAGTCGGGGGAAGATTGTCACTGTACCCAGAAGCCTGGCTATCCCTAACTCGAGACAAGTGGGTACAGTCCATCATTTCCGAAGGCTATTCCATTCCCTTCGTTCGCATTCCAAACCGATCAAAAAAATCCCTTCCAGATGTTCCACCCGCTCAAAGGGATCTTGCAGCTTTGGAAATTTCAAAGCTGCTTGCAAAAAGAGCAATTCAGCCAGTTCCAGCAGACCAGCAAGGATCCGGAATCTACTCCAGGTTCTTTTTAGTTCCAAAGAAAACAGGGGACTGGAGACCAATTTTGGATCTCAGTATCTTGAACAAGTCGGTCAAGAAAACAAGATTTCGGATGGTCACGCTGCAGTCCATCCTTCCCCTTTTGGGAAAAGGAAACTGGATGTGCTCTATAGACCTTCAGGATGCGTACTATCACATAAAATGAACAGACGCTCCAGAAGATTCCTCCGCTTCAGGCTGGGAACCAGTCATTTTCAATTCAGGGCCCTGCCCTTTGGTCTCACCACTGCCCCCCCGGGTGTTTACCAAATGCATGGCAGTGGTAGCTTCTCACCTGAGACGACAAGGATTCCAGGTGTTTCCATATTTGGACGACTGGCTCCTCACAGCTCCCACCAAGCATCTTCTTCTAATGGCCAGGGATTACACCTTTCGCATTTGTCAAAAGTTAGGCATTTCAATAAATTGCGAAAAGTCTGTTTTGTCGCCTTGTCGTACTATTACCTTCATAGGCGCAAATCTAGACACAGTCAACATGTCTGCGAGACTAACAGATCAGAGAATAACAGACATACACAAACTGGTCTCACTCCTCTTCAGCAACAACAGAATCAAAGCCAGGTTAGTTCTGAAAGTGTTGGGAATTATGGCGGCTGCCATACCTCTGCTTCCATTAGCCAGATTCCACATGAGAATCCTTCAATGGATGCTCTTTACACAGTGGTCATACCAGCAACTTCCGATGTCCCACACCATTATGATTACGCAGGCATGCAGAAATCATCTTCTGTGGTGGATGTCTTCCCCTCAGCTCTTATTGGGAAGACCCTTTGTTCCTTCCCCTCCGGTTGCTACACTGACAACGGACGCCTCCCTGATCGGGTGGGGGGGGGCATTATCAGGGCAGGACTGTCCAGGGCACATGGCAACCAGATGAATGCCACTTGCACATAAATGTTCTGGAGATGAGAGCAGTGCTTTTAGCGTTGCAAGCCCTTCAAGACTCTCTTCCCTTGGGAACGATTGCAATCCAGACAGACAACATGTCTGTAGTGTGGTATATCAACAAACAAGGCGGAAACAGGTCCTACCCCCTGTGTCGAGAAGCACTCAGACTGTGGCAATGGGCGATTTCTTCTCAGCGGTTTCTGATAGCAACGCACATCCCCGGGAAGTCCAATCAAATCGCGGACAAGTTGAGCAGAGCTATCCTCATGCCTCACGAGTGGTCTCTGAAAGACTCTGTTGTGAGAGAAATTTTTCTCAAGTGGGGTCAGCCTTGCTGTGACCTTTTTGCTACTCCCCAAAACAGCAAGTGCAGAGATTATTTCACACTATTCCCTTTACCAGGCCAGCCCAGCAGAGACGCTCAAGTCCAAGTTTGGCCCCGGGGACTTCTGTATGCATTTCCTCCCTTCTCACTAATCTCTCAAGTGATACAGAAAGCTATCGCTCAGAAGGCCTCGTTGATCCTCATTGCTCCTTACTGGCCTCGACAGGTGTGGTTCCCCTTCCTACATCATTTTCTATTGGAGCGACCTTGGCATCTGGACCTAGTTCCAGATCTTTTGATCCATCAGTCGGGTCAGTTTCATCGCTCCCTTCCCTCTCTGAACCTCACTGCTTGGTTCCTCCAGTTCCAACCTTAGCCAGGCTTCCTCAATTATCTCACTCTGTTCGAGATATTTTGATAGCTTCCCATAAATCTTCCACTCGAAAGATTTATTTGAGTAAGTGGAAACGCTTCACATATTGGGCTCAAGGAAGGGACATAGATCCTTTCACTGCTTCCATCCAAATGGTCCTTGATTTTCTAGCTGAACTCTTCCATGCAGGTTCATCTCCTTCTACTCTTAAAGTTCAATTGGCAGCTATTTCTAACTTTCATGTGGGTATTTCAGAGTCTGCCATAATGTCCCACAAGCTTTGCAAAGCCTTTTTGAAAGGAGTTTTTCTACTCAGACCTCCTATAAGAAATCCTCCTCCTCCTTGGGACCTAAATTTAGTTCTTACTTCTTTGATTCTTCCCCCTTTCGAACCTGCAGCCTCCTGTTCTTTAAAATTGCTATCGTGGAAGACTCTCTTTCTGGTAGCTATTACTTCAGCTAGAAGAGTTTCAGAACTTCATGCACTCAGCTGTCGACCTCCTTATCTGTTGTTCCATAAGGACAGGGTATCCCACGAACCAACCCGTCCTTTTTGCCTAAGGTAGCCTCGACGTCTAACCTAAATCAAAGCATTGACCTCCCTGTGTTTTTTCCAGAATATTCCAATAGGTCTGAACAAAAATTACACTGGCTAGATGTTCGTCAGTTAAGGTACTGTTTGGATAGAACAAAACAATTCAGAAAATCTGACCAGCTGTTTGTCTCCTATGCAGAAGGCAGAAAGGGACTTTCAGTTTCAAAGGTATCATTATCTAGATGGCTAACATCTCTGATTTCCCTTGTTTATGAAATTAGACACCAAAAGCTGCCTAATAAACCTAAGGCCCATTCCACCAGAGCTTTGGCTACTTCTATAGCCTTCCAAGACAGACTGCCTATTGACACCATTTGTGCAGCGGCTACTTGGGCTACTCCTCACACTTTCATTTCTCATTATAAGTTGGATTTAGCTTCTAGGCATAGAGCTAACTTTGGTTCCACTGTTCTCAGGAGTCTGTTCCGTTAGGCCACCCGGGACAAGGTGCTAGGGACGCGGTCCCATCCAGCAAGAATGAAGGCGAGATAGACAACTTAACATATAGAAGTTATGTTCTTACCATAACGTTCCATGTTAGTTGTCTTCTTCTCGCCTTCTTCTTGCGTCCCACCCTCCTTCCCCCTGGCCTGGACAGACCTAGAGGAGTTGTGATTGTGACCTCTCTTTCTACCACCTCTTTTTCTTAGGTATATGCTATTGTGCATATTTCCTGGATCAGGATGTAGGTCACCCTTCCTTCTCCCTGGTTTTGAGGTGGACTTTGTTTATAGTTATTCTGTTACTATTATAAGCTGGGGTTAGCTTACAAACGAGATCTGAGGTAACTCACGCCTAGCATTGTGGGATATAAGGGGAGCCTCGAGCCGGTGGAACCAACTCTCGAGCTTTTAGACTGGCCGAGTCGGAGCCGAGGTCGGCTCCGAACCCATCCAGCAAGAAGAAGGCGAGAAGAAGACAACTAACATGGAACGTTATGGTAAGAACATAACTTCTATTTTTACTTAATAGTTAACTTACTCCCTCATCTTCCCTTTTCCTGAGTATTTTTCCAAACATTAATGACATGAAGTAAGGCATATGCTTTAGAGTCCCCTACTAGTTTAATAAAGTGTAAAAAAGTCCATTATTTCCATATTTTCGTGTTCTATCATGCATCACAAATATGATTGCTTTGTAATCCAACATTTGTCAATTTCCAAGTTACTGATTTTATTCTCCAAACGTTAATGACATGAAGAAGGGCATATGCTTTAGAGTTCCCTACAAGCTTAACAAAGTGCAAGAAAGTCCAATATTTCCAGATTTTGATCTCCAAGTCACTGCCTCTATCAAAAAGACTCATCAGAAACTTGGACTCCTTTACCGTAACAAAATACATCTAACCAATACAGCCAGAATAACTCTCTCCTATGCATTTCTTCTTCCCACGCTTCTCTATAGCTGTCAATTATTCACAAATCTTAATACCACACTCATAACTAAACTCAAAACTACATATAATAAGGTTGCTAGATTTGCTGCAAACCAAACCTACAAGTCACACCATTGCCTGTCTCTTAAACAATTGTACTGACTTGGATTCCCTCATTTGCTGCTACTACATCAACTGCAAATTATCCACTCCATCCTTTATCTACCATCTTTCTGCCCTAGCCTTCTATCTGTTTTATCTAAATATTCCCCAAACCAACACAGGTTGTCTACTCTATAACTATAACCCTGCTACAGCTTGGAACCAACTACCCCCTAGAAATTAGGTCACTTGACCAAACCAGGCATTTCAAACTAGCCACACGGAGATACCTAACAAATAAATGGTCCTGCCACTGTAGTCATCCTCCCTGAAACTACCCAACCATAGCTTCTGTTCCTCCGGGTCTATATTAGAACACCAAATGTTCAAAATTTCAAGTATTCTAATATCAAACCCTATTAATCAAAAATTTAAAACAATGAACATACAGAACAGCAATTTTTTTCCTAGAGAAAAAATTTGCTGTTCCAAAACACATACACACAACACACCAAACAAACAGCAATCCATACACATACACCTAAACTCTTACACCTAACCCTACACTAAACTATACATACACCACTAACTATCCACTTTCCCAAACCCTAACCCTAAGGTTCATCACTATCGCACAGTCACCTCACCCATGCCCTAACTCACCTACCCCGTCCTAACCCTCATGTCCACACAATTGCACACTTACCTGAACCCAATCCGTAACTTTCCACCACAGCTCTGAAAATACCAAAGCAACAGAAATGGATAACTGAATTCTTTCCCTAGAAAAAAAAAATCGGTTTTCTGTTTCTTCGATATTTTCAGCATTCGCTGAAAATGGGTCGATATTAGAACACTCAAAATTTTAAACATTTGGTGTTCTAATATAGACCCATTCCTCCTCCCTCTGTTCTACTGTACTGGCTAGCTTAATAATCATCTACCCCACCATCTCTATGATTAACCCCTCCATCCCCTTACTACTCCTCCTGTACCTATACTGTATATAACCACTTAGGAATTATGAATACTGTATTCCTTTCATCACATTGTACATAAGTTTCTATGGTATTACCTCTATCATTGTAACCAACTGCTTTCTGTATGGTTTATTGTAAATGTTTTTTTGCTGTACAATTTCTGACATTGTACCCAACTGTTTTCAGTATGATTTACTGTAATTATTATCTCTTTAACTATTTGTTTCAGATGCAAATGAAAATGTCTTATTAATTGTAAATAAAATGCAAATACTAAAAAACAAAAAAAGAGAAAGACACCAGCCCTGTTCAACTAAAAAATGACCACAATCGGACAGTAACTTAGTGCTTTCATCCACTTTTTATTTTGTGAACTTCTTCAGAAATAAGATTGCCCTACCCAAGCTTCCTTTTATATTACTAATTATCAATTAAATATAGAAAATGACATAGTAACCATTCAGCTGAAAATAAAAAATACATGTAAATACAAACAACTAATGAATAATAAATGTATCTGTTAGCTATTAAAAAATACCATACATACAGTTTCGTTAATAGAGATGTAAATAGCACATTAGAGTGCAAGGAAGCTTTTTGGCAGCTATACCTAGGTGCAGATAATGCACCTGGTTTAAACAAAACTATAAATTTTAAAATGTTTTTTTAAAATACAAATGACATTATTAGTCAAACATTTAATAGAAAAGTAATTTATATAAATATTTTTTACTATTTATTTATATGTATGGTATTTTTTAATAGCTAACAGATACATTTATTATTCATTAGTTTGTATTTACATGTATTTTTTATTTTCAGCTAAATGGTTACTATGTCATTTTCTGTATTTAATTGATAAATTGATAATTAGTAATATAAAAGGAAGCTTGGGTAGGGCAATCTTATTTCTGAAGAAGTTCACAAATAAAAAGTGGATGGAAGCGCTAAGTTACTGTCCGATTGTGGTCATTTTTTAGTTGAATAGGACTGGTTTCTTTCTCTTTTTGTGTTTCGTGGTGGATGTAAAGGCATTTTGGATTTAAAATGCAAATACTGACTGCGGAGCTTTTCTCCTCAGGTCTCTACTGAAAACGAGCTAAATGCTCAGCTGGACTAACCCAGATAACAAATGTAAAATAAAATAAAAATAATAAATAAAAATGTTCTTGTTCTATTCCTGTTCATCTCTATCTCCTAAACCCTGTCTTTGCTTTATTTCCAACATACTCTCACTTCATCTAGTCAACTCTTGAGTTTGTTTTCCTCTCTCAAGCATTTTCCATTGAAACATTGGAAAAAGATTTCAGTGGCACAGTCTGTCTATGGTCTTTATTACCAGAAGAACAAGAAGCAGAATCTCCTTCTGTTTCACAGCTCACTTTTTGTTAGACAAACTTTCATATTTCTTCCTTAGCATGTACTTCATCAAAAAATGATTTTGTTCCTCCAGGGAAAAATATTTTGAATATGGCTGGGTGCAGAAATCTGAATCTCATGCCTGCTTCTCGACATTTGCTAAATAATGGAATACATTTACTGCTCTTCTGCCTGGTGTACCATGAGTAGTAATTTTCCACAAACACTCTGCTGTCTTCCACTTTTAGTACTTTGTCCTTCTGCCACAATTTTGTCAGAATCAACTCCTTCTGCTGGTAAGATTGCATCTTTACTATTAAAGGTCTAGATTGTTTTTTCATAGCCAGGTTTGGACAATACACACAATGTGCCCTTTCAGTTAACAATTCCTGTTTGGAAATAGCAGTGTAGTTATTTATTTGTGATTTCATAACATTAATAGACTCTGGTCCTTCCTGCTTCTTGGGTACAGCAGACAATTTTAGGTTTTCCGTCTGTGCTCTGTCCTGTAATTATATTATTTTTTGATACATCTCTTCTTGTGCAGTCTGATATTCATCCAGCCTTTTCTTCATTTTGTCCTCTGAGTTTTGCAGTTTTATCACCTTATCTGAATATCTGTTTAAAGCTTCTTCCATTTTTCCAGCCTTTTATTGTTTGTGTTGATATATTCTATCAGTGTTTCATTTATTTTAGTCAGGTCTGTGTGCAGCTGCCTTATACTTTCCTCTAGGCTACTGGGTTATCTCTGGTGCTTGTGCTGCTTTTTGCTGAACAGCTAGAGTACTCTTCCCAGTCAGTGTTTTTTCATTTGTTTTTTGCAGCTGATTTTCCTTCAGGTCCTGTGTATTTCTTTTTTTTTTCTGGCATCTAGGGAGTGTATTTGCTAGCCAGTTCCTGAAATATGCCCAGATATCTAGGTCCACTGGCTTTCTCTGCTACATTTCTGTTTTTTCACCGGGATAGCTGCAATTAAGGTGTTACTCAATTTGCAGCCATCTTGGAAGTCCCCCATGTGTCTCTGATTCTTGATTATTTGTGAGTCAATGTCCAATGACCTGCCCTACTCTTCTATCAAGATACATTTGTGGGCCTTATCTGCTTGTCTACCCTTGGATGCCCCTTTCTATTAATGCTCAAGTTAAACATTTTTGACAGTGGTGTTACATACCTGTCCACCAACAAAACAAGTGGCTCCTCCTTGGGATCTTAATTTTGTGTTTGAAAAGGTTACTTTGCCTCTAGTTGAAACAGCTTGTCTTGCTAATTTGAGGTTCTTTACTCATCCAATCCTATAGCACCTTTTCTGTATAATTCCATTTCACACACACAGCTCCTTATGATGTCCAGACCTTTTCTGAGTCTGGCTTCTTTAACTAAGCGATAGGGAGTGTTAGAAAGTGCAAGGACTTAGTAACAAAATGACATTAAGATTGTTAGTCTAGGATCTCCTGCAGTAGAGAAATGTAATAACTATTAATCATTTATCATTCATATTTATATTTATGTTAATATTTTCATAATGGCAAGCTCTACATGCTCTTGGTGAATAGGTGTGATATCCCATGGTGGGAGACATGAGAATTCATTATTAATGTCCATTTATATCTCACTATACATGAGATATTGCTAGTTATTTTTTTAGCAATTATGAAAGTAAACTATTTCCGCATCTATTTAATGCTTCAAAAAACAAGTGTGAAAGAATACTCTGTTCTATATAATATATATTGTCGTTTCAAACTACTGCTAGCATGATTATTAGCTTGAATAAAAGCTGCAAGAATGATATGAAATATAAAGGGTTAATTTAGAAATAGGGTAAAATGCTGAAAAAATAAGTAGTAGTAAGTGTGCTGGCATAGCATAGTTAAAATTTGGCATCCATGTAAAGGAGTATGTTATTGAGAAACAAAGTCTGTAAAAATAACTGTGCAGATGGCAGCTGGGAGGACTTCAACAAAGTAAAGGGATGTAACATCAAGCAAGATAAAGTTGAAATATCAGATAGTGCTGGAACACCACATTTCAGATAATTGAGTTTCCTTGGACCACTGAGCTTAAATCAAGGACAAATCATAAATTAGAAGAACAAAGAAAAACTGTTATACAAAGAAAAAAACTGTATTACATCAGACTTTGAGAAAAATATCAGACCTTCTGATATAAATGTAACTGTGCATAAACAAGCTTTGGGCATTTGCCATAGAGAGCTAACAGCATTTGTGTTACATGCTTGTAGATCTGAAAAGAAAATGTGAAAGTAAAGTGTATTAATTGAAACGGTTATCTTTGTGTATTTATTAACTAAAACAGTTGTTCTTGTATTTATTGTACTTAGTACAATACAGTAATAAGACTAGTTGATCACAATAAGTAGTTAAATGGACTTTGGTATGCTTGCATGTAAATGCAAGTAACAAACAGAAAGACGTGCATAGAATTCTTAAAATTCTTCAAAGTGACTTGCAAACTGTTGCATGACATTAAGCAAAACCTTCAATGTTGTTGACTAAAACTACCTTTATTACTTGCACTATAAGTTGCCCATACTATTAGGCACGTGTTTTCATATTTATGTAAATATCTCAGTAGATATGAACTCAGAGAAATTTCTTGTTGTCATGTGAACGCTTATGTCTACTTAACAAAACATATGAATAAATGCAGTTAGCTGTTTAGGTTGTAGAGTTTCCAAGATAGGACAATTTGTAAAAGTGTAGCAAAAAATATAATTTTGGATTTGTGTGCATCATAATATATTATAGCATTTATAATGCACTGGCAATTAACATTATAAAAAAAAAATTCTTACTGATAATATTGTTATTTGTACAGTCTTAACAGCATTTATAGTTCCAAAACATTTACATTTGCTTATCATAAGATTTTTAAGTTTATTTTTCAGAAAATACTCTGGAATGCTAGAGATGTGACATTCCATACCACATAGGTAGTAATACGTTAACATGGAAAACTTTTTTGCTTATTGCTCTGACATCTGCTAGGAAAGTGTCTGAGTTATAAGCTGTTATGGTGAGCCCTACCTCATTTTTCACAAGGATAAGGTTTATTTGAGGAAAAATCCTACCTTTATGCCTAAAGTCTTCTCAAAGATTACTTTAAGCCAGACCATTCATTTCGCAATCTTTCCTAATCCAAAAAAAAAACAGGACAAAAGTATTACTCACTCTCTGGGTGTACTTGGGCAACTCGGGTACAACCTTGACAAAACTCAACATGTCAGGAAAGCTGACCAGTTATTTATCTCCTTTGAAGGTATGGGGAAAGGACAACCAGTGTCAAAACAGACTATTTCCAGATGCTTCATCAAGGGGGAGGTCATGTCTGTTAAAATGAGTCGACTTCTTTGAGAGAGTCATCAAAGCCATGGATGAGGGGAAGACAGGGCACATTGCCTACCTTCACTTGGCCAAAGCCTTTGACACTATTCCCCACTCAGGCATAATAGATAAACTCACTCAACTAGGCATCAATCCATATGTTAGCAGATGGGTAGCAAACTGGCTGACTGATAGAACCCACCTAGTCAAAATAGGAGAAGCCACTTCAAGCAGTAGACCCGTAATGAGTGGCATACCCAAGGGTGTGGTCTCAGGGCCTCTGTTATTTGGGATATACTTTTCTGATGTGCAGGCCAAAACCAGTGGGCTATGGTTAACCAAGTTTGCAGATGACTGCAATCTGGGTGCTGTCATGAATTCCTCTAGTGATGTGGACATCTTCCAAGAGAGTCTCACCCAAACAAATGACTAGTGCCAGAAACCTGGCCTCAAGCTAAATGCCAAAAAATACATCATCATGCCCTTTGGGAAGAGTGATGTCCCCACAAATTATCACATTAATAACATCCTCAGCAACCAATCAGTCCTGAGGGATTTGGGCACCCAGGTTGATAGCAACCTGACTTTTGATCACCATGTTGCTCCTGTTGTACAGAAAGCTTTCTACACGGCCACCTCATAAGTAAGGGTATCTCATCCAGGGACAAGGAGGTCATAACATCCCTGTATTCTTCCCCTATATGGCCCATTATTGAGTACAACTCCCCATTCGGCATGTACCTCACAAAGCACATGCAGCAGCTGGAGAGACCACAGAGGTTCCTCACCAGGAGAATTCAGGGCCTTAAAAATCTACCATACAAAAACAGGCTAAAAGCCCTATTCCTCTACTCAGTTTCATGCAGACTCCTCGAGGTGACCTCTGTCTGGCATAGAAGGAGATCTTGGATGCCACATTGATGGGAGTGCTGCATATCCGCAAGTCAAGCGTCACTCGATTAACCCGCATGCACGGCCTCAACCTAGTCTTGTGACATCAATAGGAGTTGTTGGCAGGACAGATTTGTATCCCAGAGACTCCCCCATCTGTGGAATAGACTCCCTATCTACGTCAAACAGACTACCTCCTTACCCCTTTTTAAGCGCAACCTGGACAACTGGATGGGAAACAGAAAATACATCCCTGGGATTCGACCCATGTCCCTGCTGGACAGGGATATCAGGTGCTAACTTGTCTAAACAGGGTCCAAAGTCTTGGCTAAGCTTATAAGGAGCTTATGGCTAATAACCTAGTAACTTCCTATGATCATGCGGTTGTCACATGCTATTTCTTTTTGTTATTCTCACCACAATAAGCCACTTCCAAGCAAAGTTTCAGCTTATTCCACAAGGTCATTGGTTTCTGGGGGCTGGAATCATACCTCTCCACCATACCAAATTCCTGGGAATTTCCTGGTGTTGAGGCTAAAATAATGGGGTGCCATATATTTCCAAGTGGCCCCTTCAAATCATGATTTTTTTTTAATTTATTTTCACTACATTAAATTTAGTATGATGAGCAAAGCCTTAGCGCTATGATAAAGATAAATGGTAAGTATCAAAGGACCAAGGGCAGGTGTGTGGATGTCTGTGTGTGTCTGAGCATCTGTGTAGGGAGGAGGGTTGTCTATGTGATGGCGAGGTTAATGTGACTGCCAGGAACTCAGTGCAGTAATAGACCACTTTTATTTCTTTTTTTTTTTTTTTACCTATACCTCAAGGGCAGGTGTGTGGATGTCTATGTTTGTATGAGCGTCTGTGTAGGGAGGAGGGTTGTCTATGTGATGGCGAGGTTAATGTGACTGCCAGGAACTCAGTGCAGTAATAGACCACTTTTATTTATTTATTTTACCTATACCTGTAGATGGGCAGCCTGCTCAGACTGTAGCAGTCTGAGTACCAGATGTTCAGCGTATGGCCCATAAACTATACAGCATTAGGGGTTGTGGCTGCAGTCTGGGGAAACAAAGCAAGTGCAGGGTATTGGACAGTTTAGATGCGTGAAGCTGCTTAAAAGTTAGGGAAGCAGGTTCAGTTCACACCCCCTGCATTTACCACTTCATTAATGAATTAGCTTCTATTTTAGAATGTGCCTTTGACCCAAGGTGGTAATTAAAAAAGCGGTAATTCATTTTCAGTTTTGTTGACCCCTTTCAACTGAGGCACTTAAGGACTTCACAGGTTGCTGTCTGGCAGACAGGAGCACCACAATCGGTTTTCTTTTGTATTTGTAACAAGGAATGACAATGATGGCAGGTGTGGACTTTTCAGGCCTCTGGGACTCTCCTTATCTGAGGTCCTAACACCTTACTGTCTTCTCATATGCATACTTCAGAGGATTTGTTCCAAGGACTTTGAGAGCAATCCCAGCAGCCCCTACAGGAGTGGTTTTGGAGCAGATTTATCTGCAGGAAATCTATCACATCCTAAAGCCCCTCTTATTGTAACTGTATATTATGGTCTTGGGCTGTTCAGCTTACAAATGGAACCTCACTCAATCTGTACAAGATGTCAAGCTGGCTGAAACCCTTCTCTTTTAAATTCCTTCGCCCTTTCATACATTAGCACTGCCATGCTGTCATCATCCAATGAGGAAGGTATGTGTGTGTCATACTTGCAAAATACTCTGTGCTGCAGTTGAAGTTTAGGCTTAGCAGCTGATAGCTTGAAATAGTAGGTACCTCAGCAGTCTTTTTTTCTGTAACAGTTTACTTTTGAGAGTGGTGCTATCTGTAGCATCCGGGTAATTACAAGTCTTGATTAGATGGCTAACAAAGTTTAAAGTGTTCGTTCCTGAATCCTGACTGAAGTAAGTTGCTGCGGGCTTTATGTAAGCATTGTAATGTTTTTTTGTAAGCGGTCTAGCACGGAATTTCTATTTTATTATTCTGTTAGGGTGACAATCTTAAAATGTTAGGTTACACTGCTATCTACACCAATGGTTACTCTTAACACTCCAACCCCATAGGTGTTATCAAAACTTTCTGAAGTGATTTAACTCTACTAATAACTAACAATATATACAGTCATAAACCCTGTTTTTCTATTGGAGCAACATCACTAGAGACATCGAGACACCAAAAAGGACAATTTCAAAGGAGTCCAGGACTGGGAGAATGAAAGATGGTCCTGCATTTATTTAGCATATCTACATATGCCCATTGGGATTAACCAAAACTTCCATAAATAAAAAGTCAGTCCACGCAAAGTTAAAACTGTCACTCCAACAGGATTGTAATACAGTGAATGAGACAGGTGCTGTATATTGTCATATAGATAGAGAAGGATCATTTGCATATATCCCATGTGCCTCTAATACAAGAGGTTTGGGGGGGGGTGTCACTCAGTAGAAGTTCTAGCTTTGCTGGAGTTTTCATTTTGTTTTTACTCATATTCTCTTCCGAAGAAAAGTGCAGCAGAACATCTTCACCTCACCACTCCACTGTATCAAAAGAAACCATATCAAACTTCCAGTCTTACGCAGGCTCTGTGTATTAAATTCACTAGTTTTTCCACATTTCTGTAACTAGAAATCACTTTGGAAAATGTTCCATGTGTACTCCTTTATTATATAGTAAGCCAGCTCCAAGTATATGGACCAGAATTATAGTACTAAATCATAATTATTTAACACCAGCATACACACAAGTAGCACAGAAAATAAATGACAACAACGTTCATACAAAGTTTCCCAGATTAGTTAAGTAAATAAAAACTCTCATTGTTACAGGTAAGGTGTATAGCCCTAACCTCTTAGCTAGTTGTGATACTGCAAATGTTATTTATTTGGCAAGATGTATGACCTTCAGGTCATTCTACATGGGTAAAGACTAACTGTAGGCTTAAAGACAGAATTTTTAAACACCTGTCAGATATTAGGCTAAATCGAACATATAATGCTTTATATCAACATATAAGTAAGAATGATGGGCATTATTTTTCTTTTAAGGTACTACAGGTAATAAAACCCAACCACAGAGGTGGGGATATTAAAAGTTCCACTGAATATAGTGAAGTGAAATGGATCATTGAACTAGGGGCAGACAGGTCCTCTGGTATAAATGGTGTAGTACATTTAAAACCTGTTTTAGGTAGGCGTAGACCTAAGACTTGATTTATTTGTTTTAATTGTTTTTAAGTTTTGATTGGTTATCTGTATGTATTTAATCTGTTTTGATAGAGTGATTTTTTTGTCTGATGAAAGGTTTTCCCGAAAGCACTTACCAAAATAAACTGTTGTTTTTAGCCTGGTGGACTACATTGCCATTTTTACACTGTTTAAAACACATCATGATATAAATTGCATGTTATATAGTAAAGTATTTTCAGTGACTGTTGCATGTGATAAAGATATTAAAGTAAAAAAGTACTTTTTTAGTTTTAAGAAATTTAGGCATTACATTGTCAAAAGAGAAGAAAGGCTAGAAAAAAGCACATTTAAGTTAATATACTGTAATCTTGGGCTGCTGGGGTGGGGGATGGAGTATAAAAGTGATATATGTAGTGGTGAGATGTTTTCTTTTCCTTTTGTATAGGTGAATGTCTGGTTTGTATAAGCAATTGGGCTTTAAAAATAAGAGACCACTGTGAATATAATAGTTTTCCTTTAGCAAATCAATATTCAGTGTGAGTTGAGAAGTCTGCAGCTGAGGGCAGTTGTATATTCTGTTCTAATGTTTCCATGGACTCAAGCTGACTACAGATGAAGGGAATAAATCTCTAGAGGTCTAGACATTGCTAAGAGAAATATGAAATTTAAAGGTAAAAGGGTAAGCAGCTTATCAAAATCTAAAGTTTGAAATTATTGCGAAGTGAATACGGGTAGCAGATTTACTGGTACTTAAACACTTCAATGCATTTACTAGAACAGTGTATAATTTAGTTTTGTTTAAAGATAGCCAATGCACTCTTTCTTAAGCCTAAAAGTTAATGTTTTCTGAAAGCATACAAGTTATTTTTTCTTCACATATGGCAGGGAAATATTAGACAAGAACAGACAGCAATTATTTAAAGTAGGAGTACAGGCTGTAACATGCACCTTAGTATGGATAACATTCATTTTAGTTTAGGTAATGTCTGTGAGTGCAGCTGTTGATTTGGGACAATTGTTCCTATCAGGAGGGTTAAACTTTATTATTTGAAGAATGTACATAGTTGTGTAGATTTGTTTAAATTAGTGTTACAAGGGTATTCTTGGTGTGTGTGTTTGAATATTTTTCATTAAAATAAAAAGTCTTGCAAAATGTGACTAGGGTTCTAATGTTGATTATAAGAAATTTTTTTTAGAGAATTAACCTGCCGAACATTAAAAAGTGCATGTATCACAAAATCTGGAAATACACATTACAAAAGCTGTCATGTATAATAGTTGCAAATGAAGACTTCTTACCATAATGGAAATACTTTCCATATTATCTTGGAATGTGAATAGTCTCACAGGTAAAGACAAAAAGGAAAATATACTTAATTTTATTAAGAATAGCAGATTGCAAGTAGCAATGCTACAGGAGTAATATTTAGAATGAACTGATCATGTAAATTTGAGAAACAAAGGATTTCAGGGACAAATGGAAAGATGAGTACTTATATTAATTGCTAGAGGAGCTCCAGTACTGATAGAAGAGAGAGAGAAAAAAAGCTAATAATGCAGATTTGTAGTAATAAGCAACTACTTGCAGGGGCTGAGGATTAAACTGACATGTATTTATACTCCACCTAAAATTATTATTTTGGTGCTTACAAATTTTTTGAAATAGTAGTCAGCTTTTATTTGAAAATATTATTTATATCTGGAGACTGGAATTTCATTTGCAACAATTAAGATGTATCTGAGGGCCTAGAAGAGAAATATAACAAAAGACGGTAGATCTCTGAAGAAATTTGTGAAATATTTGGTCTGAAAGACATATCAGTAACAGGAACTAAGAGAAAACTTGCATATTATTCCCCAAGGTGAAATAGCTGGGCTAGACTTGACAGAAATTATATTTCCCAGGAATATGTGCATTTAATTGAGAACTTTGATATGCATCCAATAACTATTTCAGATTAAGCTTTGATAATTACTGACAGAAATGCAGGGTAATGAAGTAAAGATGAGACATTGGTGCTTCCCCGCCTATTTGGTAGAAAGGAATTTAAGGAATAGGTAGTGTAAATTATTTGGGAGTTATTAGGGAAGATATAAAATATTCCAGACATGTTAGCGGAATAAAATGAAAGTGGAGTTTAAAAAGGGGTAAAAATAAAAGAAAAAGAGATCTGGTTAATAAGTGAAAATAATTATTTAGAGTGGCTAACAAATGGTTAAGTATTACAAAATAAAGGGATTCATATAGAACAAAAAGAGGTGCAACTGCAGATTGCTAAAGAGGACAGTAAGGTAGTACCTGCATAATATGCATGAGTTTAAAAAGATTGATGTTAAACAACTTTTTTTTATAATAATTCCAGAGCACAAACACTTTTGGCAGTATGACATAGGTAACAGAAAGTAGGGTTGTTGTCAAATTTAGGGAGTCCATAATAAGAAAACTGACCAGAAATCCTATAGAAGCATTAGAGATATTCTGGAACTTTTATGAACATTTGTATTAAGCAGAGAAGTGGGAAAATCAAGGAAAAAGCACAAATGAAAATATTTATGGAAGACTTAATGTACTAAGGACAGAGGTAGATGAGGCTCAATAACAGTTAAGATAGGAAGTGATGAGATAAAACTGATGATGTATAACCAATCTGCAGAAAAGTCTCCATGAATAGATGTTTTTCCAGTGGAAGTTTGGAAGCTAGGAAGGAAGAAAGTTATAAGACAATGCATGTTTTTTGTTTAACAGTATTTTAAAAGGAAGGGAGGCACCGACATCCACTAGAAAAAAACTGTGGTGACTGTAATATCTGAAGATAGTAAAAATCAGTTTGATCCAGCTTCATATAGGCTCAATTCAATTTTAAGTCATGATTATATAAAGTGTTTATGTCTATAATAGCTAAAAGAATGGCAAAGGCAATGCAAAAATTGAGATATAAGGACCAATGTGGTTTTATGGAGGGGAGGCAAACATTTGACAACATTAATAGAACAAGGGCGATCCAGGAAGAACCAGAATGTAAGAAAATACCACTGAACAACAACCAGGCAGGGGTGTCCTCTTTCCTCTTTATTTGCTTTAAATTTAGAACCATTGGCAAAGAAAGTAAGGGACTCAGAAATTCAATGATATATTTGCTTTGATGTTCAAGAAATGTTGGCTTTATTTGCAGATGATATTATTTTGTACCTATAGGAACAGAAAAGTTCTCAGAGTTGTGGAGTATTATGAGACAGTTCCAATTTTTTTTCAAGATATAAAGTGAATGAAGATAAAATGAAGGACTATAGCTATAAATTATGAACCCACATATGAATTGGTTCAATAATACCCACATTTATGTGGACATGATAAAATGAAATATTTAGGAGTATGGATTATAAAGGATTCCATTATGGCAGCTAAGCATATGTGAGAAAAAAACTAAACAAAAGATAAAACAAAAAATGAGAAACCGGAAGCTCTTACCTATGTTTATGGATAGCAAGATAAAAGCAGTAAAATGTTTTTAATCCCTTTAGTTTTATAGACAGGTCAGGCCTATTTTTATCAATCAGAGGAGAAGATGTGGATAGTAATTAATAGAGTTGAAGGGTTTTATTTGGAATCAAGAGTCAAGTGGGATATGTGGATCCTCCATATATAACAAGGAGGATAGCATTACATGATTTGAATGGATATTTTAGGCCTACAACACTAAGGCTCTTATACATAATACAAGCAGAATGCTAAAATTCAATGTGGAAAGGGATGAAGTGGGGGGTGTAATTTTAGAAATAAAGAAGGAATAGGTTTTTGGACACATCTTTAAGGAGAATAATAATAGTCATACAGAATATTATATTCATAAAGTAGCTGAAGGTTTGCTAAGAACTAAGCCAACACACAAATGGAAAAAGGAGATTCTGCCAATAGGGATGACTGCAATTAGGGTACAGAGAATAAACAAGAGGGGGCTGGAATTTACTGGAGGAAGATGGCAAATGAACCCAGGTATTGGAAATAATTTATTACAGAAGGAAATGTAATAGAATCTGAAGAGGCCAAGAAGATATTTGAAGTGCAGGATAGTAATTGCATACTCTTTCAAGGATTAATATCAGAAGATAGACAAAGAGAAAGTGATAGGGGAATCCTAAATGAAATACCTGCACTGGTTATGTTTTTAACTGAATCTAGAACAGAAGCTGCTGTTAAAAAGGGATAATTATTAAAGGCATATTAAACATTGCACAATAACTTTAGAAATCAGTCAGAAGATGTTGAAAAAGAGATTAGATATACAATTCACAAAAAAATGGAAGAATATACGTATGGCTGCCAAACATGTAACAAACTCTGGAAGTCTTTGCATAGATAAGTTACTTTTATACCCCAAGCAGACTCCAGAGAATTTTTCCTCAGGTAGATGGCAAATGTTGGATGTGTGATGCAAGAAAGAAGTAACTGGGAACATATGTTTTGGGAGTGTAATAAGTTGGTAGGCTTTAAATATTCCATACAGAGTACTCTTGTCAGGAATACTGAGCAAGGAACGAGGGTTACTAAGAAAATGATTTTTTGAGGTAGGATATAGGATTTGAATTGCCTAGATGTTGCAATGCCTTGTAATTTAATTCTGGTGGCTGCCAAAAAAGCAGTTTCTAGAAAATGGAAATAAAAATCTAAACTAACTATAACTGAAGTGGTGAAAACTTAACAGAGATAACAGAACAAGACACAGGATCTTTAGAAAAGGGTAGGAGTAAAGTAGATAGAAAGAAAATTGAAATTGTGGAAACAATACACACTGAAAAATTTTTGGAGGAGGAATAGGGTTTAAGAAAGTCAGGAATTTAATATTTTTTCTAATGTTGCTTAGCTTATATGATATATAACAATAGATGTGAATTAGAATGTTTGTAAATTTGAACTTGTTAATATGGTTTGGTTATTTTTATATAAATGTAAGCTCGCCTATGTCACAAGTGATAATTCAATAAAGGTGTTTAAAAATGTAATGCAAATAACAAAGGGGAAAGAGTACACCCCCATGCCTAGGTCCGCTGTACAAATGTAACTTGATGAAGAAGAATACCACCACCTTAAGTCTTACCTCCAACCCTTCATATATCCTCCTAATTAACTCCATTATTCCAGCAAGGAATGCATATGCTTCCATTGTGCTACTCAAAGTACCAGCTGACTCTATCAAAAGCAGCAGTATTTTCTTACATTCTGCTTCCCTCTAGAAAATACACCATAGTCTCAGTAGCTATCCAGCAAGCCATCACAGAAGTACAGAATAATGAGGTAGTAATAAACATGTCCTTACCATAGTATAACCAAACTGAACCTGTGAAAGGCATCAGTATACAGTCATATGTGCCATAACTGACTACATAACTTAAATATGTGAACTGGGTACAGCACTAAGCCCAGAAGTAAGGTGTACTTGTAATAGAGTGTCAAAGTCCCCAATAAAATACAAGGACTCCATAGAGTGTACGCACACATCAATCAGGGATACTAGGCATACATGTAAGGTGTAATGAATAATAACACAATGCCAAAAAGGCATTATAATGAATGGCTACTGTAGGCAACACCAAGCATTGCACAGGCCAACTTATGAGGTGTGAGCAATGTGTACACCAGCTAACTCTTTGTGCCCTGTGGTATACCCCTTTAAACAATGCCAGCCTTAGGTAAGCAGGTTTGCCCATAAATTGGACGGTCTTGAAAAGGCTAATCACAGAAAAGTGCAGGAAAGCAGCCCTACTTAAACCCAAGAGGCAGTAATACAGCTCATAACTGGTTGTAGCTTCCCCTTGCAGGCACTATGGCAGTAAGGGGAAAAGGAGTGTGATTCCGGGTGCAGCGCTGGTGCATTCAGGAGTTCAAGGTCATGGCTGGACTAGTTAAAGACCATGCACAGAGACTGCTGCAGGTCCAGTACCAGGGCTCCCAATATAAGGCGGAGGCCTGGGACCCTCTTGCCCGCGACCTCACCAGTTCCACTGGCATACCCCAAACTGGTGAGTAGGTCAGGCACCCCTATGCCAACCTGAAGCTGCGGAAGGGGGACCTCTTGGAGGAGTGGCTCCAAGAGGGTAGAGCATCAGGGGATGTCCCAGTCGTGTGCATCAGTCCACTACCTGTTTAATAATTGCCAGCTCAGGTATATCATGGATAGGTATGGCTAAATATTCCTCTTATGTCCCCCACAGCTGCAATGGAGCGGGCCGTGAACGAGGAGGCCCACATCTGCCACCTGGCATGCTTGCGACGTGAGGCAGGTCAGTAATACTCATGCTTTTACTGCCATAGGAAATAAAAATAAAAGTAGTAGTAAAGTAATTGCTAGTATAAAACCTATATTGTTCAAGGAAAGTACTGCATACACTAGAGAATATGGCAGGAAGACTCTCATACTGTTAGTATGGCAATAAAAGTGTAATACCCTGACAAAACAGGTCTAACAGCTGGAGTGTGTGTATATTCTGGTATCATATGGTAATGTAGATTTGCAATCATGTAATAGTACTGTAGTATTAAGCACTGTTACCCACACCATGCACCATAACGTGAATGTGTAGGAATGCCTGTATATAACCGGTGTAATCCCCAGAGACCATTTAGTACAACTGAGAGAGACATAGACAGTAAACAGGGGAAATGCAGACAACAAAACCCGAATAGCACATGCAACTGAGATGTGAACTGTTGTTTTATTAGCACACACAGCCATGGTTTGAATCCTGCCAGTGGTAGTAGTCTGCATACAGAATTATACACAACTGTACAGATATGTCCAGACTGTCTATTAAAGTGGCCCATATCTAATGCCTATCAACCTGTCCCCCTGGGAAATCAGTGGAATGATCCCAGACGTATAGGCAGCAAACAGGAAATACAACTAATTGACACACATCTATGACAACAAACCTGGCACACTAACAACAAATCTGGCACACTAGCAACTCCCCAATACCTTGTGACTAAGAAGCCATGTATGTTCCAATTACACCCCAACCTGTTAAGCTGTGGTCAGAGTGCGTACAGTAACAGAGTGAGATGTATGTGCATAATACTAATGTGTAATCTGGAACTTTGTGTGGCAACAGTCAGGTAGTGCTAACAAACATTTCTCCCACAGGTACGTTGGATACTAACACTGTGCTGTGAAATCCAGACCAATATAACCTGTACTGGTACCGTCCACCCTGGTATTGTAGGGGATCGTGAGTGTTGTAGTTTCTCTGAATAATAAAGTACAACTGATCACTGTAGCCCACACTGTGCTGCATAATATAACTGTGTAGGAAAGCATTTATATGTGTGTGTCAGGTCACTAAAGGTGGAAGAGGGCAATATTCTAGATATGTCCAGGCATACCAGCATGTGGTCAACACATGGCCAGAGTCTGTGCAGAAAGAGTTGGATAGCATAGTGCAAAACATCAACCCAGAATCTGGCTGTATGTGTACAAACAGTTAGTCAGTGTTAACAAACATTCCCTTCACAGGTTTGCCAGGTAAGGGATGTATACTGCAGGTAAAACCGGTTCATGTGTAATGATGTTGACAGCCATATCAGTGTCCAATATAGGTCATAGGGTAGTGTAGTAAGACTTGTAAGGTGCAGACAACATCACTGACTAGGAAAGTAATATGGTGTACAGGAATATACTACTTGTTAATTGACATATTTCTCTCCCCCCACCTTATCTCCAACAATAATCAACATACCCACCCCAACTGGTATGTATTGACTCTGATAATGCCCAATCATTTGATAAATATTCTAATGGATCCCATGCATATGCCCTATTGAATTATTCCAACATTGTTGGCATGGTGCCATCAACGTACCTGTATGCTGTTCTTATTACCACTGTGGTCCCATATATGTATGTGTTCTGTTTGCTATGAAACTGTTCCGTATCTGGTGTCTGGGTTAATGGGAATATCTATGCATGCTATTATACCTAACCCTGGACTGTGTTGACTATTACTAACCCATATATGATCTTGAAATCTAAACACTGTAGCATGCTTGGGAAGGTCGGTCCCAGTGGACCCACCTGTCCCACCTAGACTATATCTATGAACATATATACATGCAAATGCCTACATTGACACATATATGTGTCTACACCTATATGTCTACATATACACAGCAAGTTACATATGTGTACACAGATATATATCTATGTAGGTATATATGGACATAGTTATATATATGTAAGCAGATATATGTATCTATATTGGTATATATGGTCGTACATCTGTAGATAGCAATGGCAAATTAACAAACACACATATGTCCACATGCACCATTAGTGGGGTTGAGAGGCCTCACACACTATATGTCTTGTACGAATAGGCACCCCTCCCACAGCCAAACACATCCACCCTGCAATACACTACCAAGTGTTGCAGATCCCATAACCAGGACCTGACACAACATGGGCACAAGATGTCAAAAGTACTACATCCCACCTGTATGATGTCAGGCTGGTATTGGTAACATATCATGCAGTACAGTCTGCCTCCCATAGGAAATGTAAAATGTGGACGCCATCAACATCCCCAGGATACAGCTACATAGACACAGATATGCAGATACGTATATATATATATATATATATATACATATATATATATACACACACACACATAGATATATATATATATATATATATATATATATATATATATATATATATATATATATATACATGTGCCTACTACACATACACACGCAGATATATATATACAGTAAGATACATATGTAGAAGGTGCACGCAATATGGAACAGCCACTATGCCTACAGTTAACACCTGAACAACTGGACACTGTATGGGCCACTCATACAAATGACAATCATTGCCTGCAACATATACCCACAGAGAGGTCATAGGGAAAACACCACACACAGGTTTGCAGAAATGGAATACCTTTAATTGTGTACTATTACAGTTCTATATGCCATGTCATATAGCTGTTCAGACAGTGACATCCATATAAACAGAGTAATGCAACTGTGAAACAATTATACTAATACAGTAGTCTGGAAAGGTTTACAACTGTTGTTGTCCAGGCCAAGCCCTTCAAATTGTACAAATGTGAGGACAGACTGGGCCACAGGATACCAAACAGTCAACAATATGTAATGCAGATGTATAGTTCAGCAGTCTCTATCTACACTCTGTAAAAAATCACTAGGTGGTAAAGATGTCATGTGACCAAATGGGTTGAAACTGTTACATAACAAGGCATAACTGACACCATCACATACACACTGACAAACAGAACAGTCTGCATGCCAGGAGGCAGTAGGCTTGCATTAACCCAGTTTATGTAAGTAATGTAAATATAGGTGAAGTATACGGTACTGTAGATCCAGATACCTTAAGGCAGCTCACCCCTGATGCCCCCACATTTTTTAACAGCCTAGGTCATTTATGGTGCTACTAACCCCCGATTCAATAATACAGGGCCATATACCTCTGTTACATACACTTACCTCTGGAGTGCATAAGAGCACACATCTATTGTGTAGGTGATGCCCACACATATATGGCCCCAGCCCTACCGTATGTGTGGGGGATACAACAGCAGTGGACTGATGGCAGCAATAGCAGTGTGATATACTCACAGCCCAGTACGGAACAACCCTGATAGCATGTCATATGTGCAAAGCTTGGTATGTAGGTGGAGGACAGAGGCTAGAACACAGGCACAAATGTGGAAAACTGTTGCCATACATTAAGCAAGTTGCTGGTGTTACAGGATAGTCTGCAACATACCCTTAGTCATGGAATTGAGGTTAGAAACAGAAATGGATGTAGCCATGTACTGACAGCACTCAACACACACACTGCCAGTGAAATATCTGACACAGGACTTGTGTGGTGGACAGACAACACATGATAGGCACACCTCTGGCCACCAAGAGGATATGTCCACAGTTGAGAGTTATGCGGACAGACTGCATTCCAAGGTAAAGTTGTATGTACACACACAACCTGTAACACCAGTACTATACAAAGCATAACACAACTCTACTCACACTCTGTCTGTAATTCTGGAACCTCCTACAAATATGTGGCTGCCCTGAGTGTGCCGGTTCTCCTGTAAGAGGTATTGCTACCTGCTGTCTGTAACACTGATGCCCACACACAGGAAGGATGTTCATCACACAGGCAATGTACAGGGACTATGCCCACATGATGTAGGGGTTTAGTGTAGGTGGTTACCATGACAGTGGTGAGTGGAAGCACTATACATGTGTAATCATGTATATATATATGGCTAGCTGGATAATAATATGTAAAATACCCCCAGCCTCTATAGTCCCACAGTCGTAGTGCAAGGGGATGTCAGGTATGTAGAGTAGGTATATTAGTAGACTATTGCTTCTGTCATTGGGATTGTCTTCACAGACATGGTGTGTGTTGGAGGTCACATCTGCTTATAACGTGTGCCATTGGCTACTGAAGACATCCTAAGGACATCATAGTAAAGTACTGCTGCTAGCATGTAATGCCCCTGTGGACTGCAGCAGAGATATTGGTCAATATATGTGGATATTCTGACACACTCTGTACAGTCCAGAGGTATACACATAACCTCTTAGTGCTAAACATGTGTACCATGCCTGACAATATGGATGTAGACAGCCACGTAGAGGGTGTAACACATAATGACTGGAATACATTTGCCACCATAGGTTATGCATACACACACCCCTGTCTGACCTGACACACAATAACTGCTGGTACAGGCGTGCCATGGCCACATACTACCCACTAGATATTAACATACATCTGTACAGCATCTCACTGCTCTGTCTGACATACATGACTGTTAAGGGAGGCCCGACAGCAGTACATCTGGCAAGTATCTGCACATGACACTTCACTGAGTAAGTACACTAAGCTGCTAGTCAAGTAACAATGCACTGTGTAGGCTATAGGCAGACTGGCTCAACACTGGCCTACATCTCCTATGGGGGAATGCACATGTATCTGCATATATAGGAGGCTCTACAGGCATATCACAGCACAGGGTTATATACACCTGTGTGAAAGTGCATAACCACAACCAATGTGAATACAGCCACAGCCACATATGTTAAGCTAACATAATATTACAGTATATGGACTATCTGTTCGACACCATCCTCATATGTGCCACTCACTGACTGACCCTACATATCCTGGGCTGCTACACAGTTTGGTCTGATGGCTGTCTGTGGTATGGGACATGTGTGTGTATGGCCCTACAAACATGTACGCCACTACAGTACCATACAGTGGAGCAGCATGTAACATCAGATAGGATGGGACCTAGAACAATGACATCTACCACAGTCTATACACAGGCTAAAGTACATTTTAACAATACATACACTGTCAACATTCACCATAAGTACACAGACCTCAGTACAGTACAAACATCCACATAATGTCCAGGTTATGTCATCAAATATAACCCCTACTGTACATAACGTGCAGCAGTCTGATATCTCACTGGCTTATCAGATATGATGACACTAATTATGGTGTACAGCACATATGCACCACTTCATGCACAACATATGTACACAGGTTGACAGAGTTGTGGCTGGAAGCACATACGCAGGGCCAATAATGACATGTTGCTGTGATAACCTCATACATTTACTGTTGTAACAGGGTTTGTTGCAACATATGTCCTATGAGAGATAAGAAGCCAGTAACTGTCACAGCTTTCACCATCTACAGACTGCAATCCTCACACTGCCTTCTGCAGTCCACAGATAGATGCTCCATTGGTAGCACATGAAACCAAAGGCACAACACACTGCCCTGTCTGCAGATGACCCTGTAGATGGGGATTTCTCATAAACATGGAACTGAAATGGCAGATATTGAGACATGTAGGACAGTCATATCCACGCACATGCTGTTAAACCAACAGTACTCGAAATGCAGTATAGCAGCACTTACAGTCTGTAGTCAGGTCAGGCACATCCCCCTCCTGTGTGTTGCCCTGTTTCCACAATGTATGTTGCTAGAGGTAAATCCCCAATCCATCTGATATGCTGTTTGCCAAACAACAGATCTAGTTCCTGCTCACAGTGCATTTCACAATGAATGATATCAGCAGGATTGCCAAAGTAGGCCATTTGAAATGTACTGAGTGTGACTAGCCTATAATGCATTGCTCCATACACAGGCACTGAAACACACACAAAACATCCAGAACTGCCATGGGTGGGGATGGAACCCTACCACAGTTCTACATCACACTACTGCAGTACACAGTTATAGGACACACTACAGAGATTACTGGGCTACAACTTTCCCAGAGGTGTATTTCTAGGTGGGTGACATCAGCAGCCTTGCCAAAGTTGAGTATATGAATTGTAAGGAGTGTGAGTACCCTAAAAAGCAATGGTCTCTACACAGTCAGAGACAGACAGACACGCACACAAACACACACACAGATGCACACTCACACATACAACTCTCTCAAAGGTGTATTTCACATTGGATGACTTCAGCAGGCTTGTCATAGTAGGGCTATGGGGAGGGCAGTGTGTGCATGGGCCATAACTCATTCATTTAGGAGTTGACACACCACATGTGGGCACACACGGGGTCATATGTCACAGGTACATGTATACAGCTGCTAGATGACTACTTCCTTGTACAATCATGTTGCACAGCTGTCACGTGCACCACATAGTCTGTAATGCTGACAGATACTGGTGGCTAGTATCTGCAGTAAGTGACATCTGCACCTCATGTGTTTGAGGCCCTTTGGCTGTGTGCTGGGTGGGACAGGCTTGGATGGCTCCCTGTCACAGTCACCCTCATCCAGACATCTATGTATGTCTTCCTTTGGCTTATTATAGTGTGTTGTCCTGACATACATATCTGTATTCCTATCCACTGTGTGTGCAAGGCATGAGTGGTGCATACTGACGAGTGTCTGCGGTAACAACTGCAACTGCCAGATATGTCTGGTCTACTTTCAGTATGTTGTTGACTGACATTGCCTTCATTTCTCTAAGTGTGTGAGCATGCCCAGTATGGCCGTCCGTGCTGAATGTGTGGATCATGTCCAGGTAGTTTGTGCTGCAGTGCTGACCTTTGTGTTGTACACCAACAAGTAGCATGCTGTCTCTGCAGGGTATCCATCAATCATTTGGCTATAACTGTTACTACATTTCTGCATAGCAGGGGGGCACACCTGACTGTTACTACATTTCTACACAGGAGTGGGGGGCACACCTAACTATTATTACATTACTATGTAGGATGGGGGGGCACACGTGACACTTGTACACATTTGCTATGACTGTACTGGTATGTCAGGTAATCCATTTCATTCTGTATTGCTAACTATCATGCTGACTAGAGGCATACCAGTGTACTACAGATCGTGGCTTTGGTTGCCCTACATATTATTGTCTGACTTCCTACCCTTCAGAACTAACATCCCTCTGCCTGCCCTGCTGTGGTCTGTTTGTGTAGGCTGGGGGGAGGTTAACCATAGCCATCATTCTGGGGCCATGGCACAGGCTCTGTTTTGGTTTGTCTACACCTGTCCTGCTGGCTGAGACTGTTATTGGGTATGTGAACCCTCCTGACTGGCATGTGTGGATCATACGGACACACATGTCGCTCAGCACATTTCCTGCAGTGGGTTTTGTAGCCCTGTGTAGTAATGGCTACTATGGTGACTCCAGTATGTGTTACAGATGTCATGGTGCCACTATGGGTGTCTACTGTCTGCTGCCATAACATTCAGCCACCCAATTCCCTTGCATGCTCACATCCATACCATAGCTACAGGTAACAACACATTCTACTCCATTTGGCAATTGGTAGGTTGATTGACTTACCTTGAGGGTGTGCCAGACTTGCGGATGGTGCTGGAGGGCTGCCTATGTCAGATGCACATTGTACACTCCCTATACATGGTTGAGCACAGGTAGTGTCATGTTTGGCATCCCTTTTACTGTATGTGCTAGTCAGAGAGTCTCATTCCCTGAGTCCCTACTGTGTCAGTGCATGTGCTATGTGTTGCCTCTTTGTCAAGGCCAGGGCATACTGGGCACGCCTCCTTCTGCGTACTGTGGCAGGCTCAGGTTGTTCCTCCTCTGGGTCACTCTGTGCCTGTGCAGGCCTTAGAATTGGTGTGGGGCTGTGTGGCTGTGTGGCCCTACCCCATGCTGTTCCTGCTACAGCTGTTTCCGTAGGATCATATTGTGTAGCATAGCACATACCATAACAATTTGGGTACATGTAGCAGATGAATACTGCAAGGCTCCATCAGATGTGTCCAGACACCGGAACCATGACCTGTGCATCCCAAAACATGCTCTATTATATGTCTGGCCTGTGTGTGTGCCTCATTATGGTGGTGGTGTTCAGGTGTGTGTGCATTTCTGATGGATGTCATCAGCCACGGCTCCAGTGTGTACCCAGCATCCCCCACTAGGTGACCATAGGAGATGTCCCCACTGACAAATCTCTGGTACAGCTGTGTCAGATGCCATATTTGGAAATCATCATAGCTTCCAGAGCAGTCAGCACACACATTCATTATAATGCCCTAGGCATCACATACAACCTGGCAGTTGATGGAGGGGATGCCCCTGCAGTTGATGTAGGCCCTACCCTGCTCACCGGGTGGTACTTTGATGCGTATGTGCATGCAGTCTATAGCACCCACTACCCCAGGATATTCTGCTATTTGGTGGAAGAGATGCATATTACTGGTCAATACCTGATGGTGTTGAGGAAATATACGTGCTCACTGGCATGTGTTGACATGGCATCCAGGAACTGGTGGAATACTCTGGATGCTGATGCCTGTGAGATCCCCATGATATCCCCAGTTGTGCTTTGGGAGGTACCTGTGGCTAGTATACCTAGGTCTACACATACCTTGGTATCCACTGGGATGAGTTCCCCTCGGTCAGTTTGGTGTGACAGGTGTGGCCGGCACAGCTCAACAATTTGCTGTAGGAGGTCTCTGTCCACCCTATAGCGCTCCACTATCTCCAGCTCATGTAGCCCCTGGTTGGTTACCCTGGGTCTGTACACTCTTCTCCATCTCCTCACTGTGAGTTGTTCAGCAGCATTCATATCCTCACCACCCTCAGCCTCTTGCACATATTGTTCTATGTTGCCTGCTGCAGCCCTTCTCATTTTGTAGGTTTGTTTGTTAAAATTTCCTCGCTTGTCTACACCGGTGGTGTAGAATGTGGAAAAAAAACAGAGGGGAAAGTGTTTGCTTAGTTTATAGTAGTGTTCTGGGCTGGGCTAGTCTGCTGCCTGTGTAATTGGCTGATTCTGATACATTTCACCTGCCAGCTACGCTAGTTCTCCTTGAATACCATCCTACTGCTGTTTTACATTCGCATTGCCTCCCTGTTTAAGCCCGGGGGCACACCATGCAAACAGAGTGCTCAAATGTGCACACTGCTGCTATTTCCTGGTTTAACTTCTTTTTTCTTCTTCCTGTAAAACATGGTGCACAGAGCGCACACCCGCTTAGGCTTTGTAATGAGTGCTAGGCAGATTTAGACACATCCCCTAGCTTAGCTGTGCTAAGCTAGGAGCAAACCCAAGCCACATGGCTCCAATTCACTTACAGTATGCCTGACACACACCCCCATGATGTCACCTACCTCCTAGGCTTGCACCCAGCTATTCATACTCTTACACTGTTAGGACCTGACAAACATGCTAGGGAAAACAGGGATTCACTATCCTTTCCCTCAGTTGCATAGGATTACCTGCTAATGCATAGTTACATGTCTCACACTGAGCCTCCCCCCTTGGCAACCACTGCTCCCTGGCCATGTTGTCTTCTGCCTGCCATTGACTTGCATGGCAGAATACTTATTTTAGTTAGAATGCTTATTTTAGGTTTATTTCCTTATTTTCCTCCCGATCCCATTTGCGTGCAGCTGCCCTATGCTTAAATAGCCGAGATCAGCTAAAAAAAAAAAATCAAACGTTGATTTTTTTATTTTTTGTATTGTTTGCAATGCCAATGGCTTTACACTTGGCCATTGGCATGCTACCTCAATGATATGCAGCCTTTATTTAGAGCTGTCATAGCTCTGTTTTGGATTTTGCAGAAATGTACATGGTTACTAACTAGTCCTGCACGGATGGTCGCAAGCTTCCTGGATCGCAATATCACCTCATTTGCATGGATTTCTCCTGCAAATGGGGTGATTTGCATACAAGGGCTTAGTCTGTGCAGGAGCTCTCGTGCACGTCCCTGCAGGCTGTTCCTAGACTGCACGGCAGACATATTGCTTGCTCGAGCTCCTGCACTAATCCTGCATGCCGTGCAGGGCATAGTGAATCTGGGGGAATATCTCCCTTTCCTTTATTTCCAACCTATTTCTAAATCCCACTTTAATTTTATCCCACTCCCATGTTATATTTTCACAAGAACTTTCCATCTTCTCTAATAGCTCCTGAATAATTTCCACTACCCATTCCTTAAATTCCTCTCATTTCAACAGATAGGCAGGAAAGTGCCAGTGTCTTATCTTTATTTCATTACCCTATGTTTTTATTTTACTTATTATTGGTGCATGATCTGAAATAGTTATTGGGTGTGTATCAAGACCTTCAATTAAATGCACATGTTCCTGTCAAATGTAAATTCTGACTAGCCTAGCCTAGTTTTTGTATCTTGAGGAATAATATGTAAGTTTACTAAGAACTCCTAGTACTAAATTCACATCTTCCATGACAAATATTTTCATAAATGTCTTCAAAAATCTATCCTCTTTATTATATTTTCCGTTCTGAGCCCCCAGACACATCTTCACTGTTGCAAATCAAATTCCAGTCCCCACCTATAAGGAATATTCCTTGCTAAAAGTTAATAATTTCTCCCATAATTTTCGTAAGCTCCATTATAGCAGTTTAAGTGGAATATAAATACATCCTAGTGTAATCCCCCTCTCTTGCCAGAAGCCCCTTAGGACTAGAAATATACCATTATTATCTTTCTTATCCTCTTCTATCACTATTGGAGCTGCTCTTAAAGTTAATATAAGTTCTCCTCTTTTCCTTTGCTCCATCTATTCTGCTGAATAACCATCCTAAAAACCTTTCTTTATTAAAGTCACATATTCAGTTCTTTCCAAGTGTGTCTCCTGTAGCATAACTATTTGCACTCTACGTTTTTAATATAGTTCACTGCTGTTTCTTTTTTTTTCTACTTATCTGTGAGACCATTGACATTTAAAGACATTATAGAAAGCATCACTGTCTCAAAAAGTTATTATTCCCACCTTTTATGTATAACAGCTTTTTGTTAAATGTCCAGCTTTTGCGTGACATGCATACACAGTTTGGCATATTGACCTTTTATAGTTATTTCTTGCCATATCCATTTCAGCCTATGTCACATCTTAAAAAAACTTTTTTTGTTTTATTGAAAGCCCTCAAACAAAAAAAGAAAAAAACAAACACCCTAAATACCCCCTTATACCTATTAACTTAATAACAGACAAAACTGAGGGTAATGCTACTCAATGCTAGAAGTCTAAATCTCAAAATGCACTCACTCGAGGCACTCCTTAAAATGGAGAACATCAATATCTGTGCAGTGACTGAGACCTGGTTCAAGGCTCTAGAGAGCACCCCTGCATTACCAGGCTATAACTCATACCACATTTTCAGCCTTCTAACCTGGACCAGAACACCAAAGGCAGAGGTGTGTCCATATTCATTAAGGATATCCACACCTCTAGGCTAGTTGTGCAGAATAATGCATCCGAGGCTATCCAAGTGCAACTAACTCTGGGCAAAACTGCAATCCAAATTGTAGCTTGCTACAGATCCCCCACCATGCCACAGGATTCCCACTCTTTTCTTGATATACTTGAAAATATTAGGGTTCAACCAAGCACCCTAATAATAGGCGATTTCAACTATCCCACCATTAACTGGGAAAACTGCTCATGTACCAACTCCTTCACTCAACGCTTTCTGGAATTCATAAATTCCAAAGCCCTGGATCAACTTATCCACAACCTCACCGGGGCAACAATATCCTAGACCTAGTCATTACCAACATGAGTGACCAGTGTTCCACACCTGAAGTCAACTCCTCGTTGGTCATATCCAACCATAAGCTAATCACCCTAGATATCTGCATCCTGACCCCGCCCACCATTAAGGAAACCATGGTAAAAAAATTCTCCAAAGCCAACTTCATGCTTCTTAAAACAGAAGTGGTGAACGTCATGACACCCATGCAGATGGACAATGCAGTTACAACTGCTGAATCCTACACAAATGCACTCTATAAGCACTTACATGAGTGCATGGATCATGCTATCCCAAACAGAAACAAGACGCTATCCTCCAAAGAAAATGAAGCCAATCTGGTGGTCCCCTGCTATAAACAAACTCTAAAACAGAAGGAAGAAAGTGTTGCAAAAGAGAGTAAAATCCCATGAGTGGAGGAGCCCCCTGGTCAGCCCCAGTAAGAAGCTGAGTTCCCTTGTAAGATCCTCCAAAGCTAGCTACAAAAACAAAATCGCCACTGATTCTAAGGGCAGTCACAAATCATTCTATAGCTATGTCAAGAATCTCAATGGCAACATCTCAGAAACTAAGAACCACTGGAAACCAAACCTCAAAATTCTTCAGAAACACCACAGAACTCAAAGGAAAACACAGAAGTGGCTTAGATCCATCTTTATTCACTCCATCCTGGTACCTCAGCTGTTCGCCTTCAATGGGACACACCTTAACATTTTTGGTATACTTTTATACATATATCAATTAACTAATTAAACAATTATTTCAAACATTTTAACTCTTTCAACACTGAAACATATTCCAGGGAAAGAAATATGGTCATTTTTGACCATCTAAAACTCATTTTTGGTTAATATACAAATTTTCTAACATTTTTTGCAAAAATATAAACATTGAATTAATACTCCAAATTTACCAGAATAATAAATTTTATTTATACAATAAATTATTTTCATTCAAAAATGTGATGTAAATATAACATCCTATAAATCACTTAAGCTTATTAAACATGACAAAACTTCATTTTTATTATATACTAAGTTAACAAATATAAATAGAATATCATTTAATCTCACTAGATCTCCAAATTCATTCCCCTAGGGAATAAAGTATGAAATTCAATAATCATCCTCTGTTCAAGCTTATTTAGAGCTGCTTTAAAGTTTCCTGTGCATAAATGAGGCCTAGCTAATACACTAAACCTAAAACTGTCATTTTTACCCTCATGCATACTACAAAAATGTGCAGCTACAGGACTCTCCAGATTACCCCTCCTTATATCACCCAAATGCTCCATGATACGAATCTTAATCTTTCTGGTGGTTTGCCCAATATACCACTTTGCTGGAACACAATCACAGCCTAAAATATATATATATATATATATCTCAATGGCAACACCCAGATCTGCTCTGAGTTATAGCACAATGGCACGAAAATTGCGGAACCAACTGATATTGCCAGCATCCTGGCAGATAGGTTCAGTGCTAACTTTACCCCCCTCTCTCCCCCTAAAGGGCCCATATCTATACAGGAATAATGCATAATCCCTGTAATCACATCTATGCAGGTAAAATCTGCACTCTCTAAAACCAAAAACACAGCATCCATGGGACAGGACAACATCCCAGGCTACATTTTACACGAACTTCAGAATGAACTGGCTCCCCATCTAAGCACCATGTTCAATCATAGTCTCACATCAGGCTTTATGCCCACTGAATGGTGCACAGCAACAGTTATCCTACACCACAAAGGGGGAGCCACCACTGATCCTGGGAACTATCGCCCTATTAGCCTGACGAGCCTGATCTGCAAGGCCATGGAACGTATCACCATGGAACTCATAAACAAAGATATTGGTAACCTCAAAACTCTGGACCCCACCCAGTTCAGGTTTGTGAAAGGCAGATCATGCCTTCTGAACCTGATCGACTTCTTAGAGGCAGTCACCAAAGCCGTAGACAAAGGTAAGGTGGTTCACACAGCCTATCTTGACCTCGTCAAGGCTTTCAACACCATCCCCCATTCTGGAATTATAGCTAAACTCACTAAACTAGGTATAAATCCCTACACCACAAGATGGGTTGTTAGCAGGCTCACTGACAGAACCCACACTGTAAAAGTTGCAGACTCCAAATCTGACTTCAAACCAGTGACAAGTGGAGTACCACAGGGTTCAGTCCTGGGACCTCTCCTGTTTGGTATCAACTTCTCTGAAGTGCAGGCTAACACAGAAGGCCTCTGGCTAATGAAGTTTGCAGATGACTGCAAACTAGGAGCCATAGTCAAGTCCCCAAATGATGTAGACATCCTACAGAAAGGCCTCTCTGAGACAGATGCCTGGTGTCAGAGGCATGGCCTCAAGCTCAATGTCAAAAAGTGCATTGTCATCTCCTTTGGTAAAAACTCTGTACCCATGAACTACCATATAAATAGCAGTCTACTTAACGTCGAATGTGTGATAAGAGACCTTGGGACCCAGGTAGACAGTAGTCTCTCCTTTGATAATCACATTGCCACAGTAGTCAGGAAATATTTCTATGTGGTACACCTCATCACAAAAGGGTTCTCATCCAGGAAAAAAGAGGTCATTGTTCCCCTCTACTCGGCACTCATTAGACCCATTATAGAGTACAATGCCCCTTTTGGAATGTACCTCACAAGACATCTGCAGTAGCTGGAAAAGCCACAGAAGTACCTCACAGAGAGGACTACTGGCCTCAAACAGATACCCCACACTGACCATCTCAAAAAACTCCAGACTTACTCTGTAGCATATCGCCTACTCCAAGGAGATCTCTGCCTAACATATAAAGCTATGTTAAACCCAGAGCTGTTGGACATGCTACACCTAAAGAAAATCCAATCTCTCTGAGCTACATGCTCTAGGGACCTAAACTTTGTCACCACAATAAACAGGACATGCTGGAGGGATAGAATCCTGTCCCAGAGTCTTCCTATACTCTGGAACAAGCTACTCATCTATGCCAAGCAAAGTTCTTTATTAGCACTCTTCAAGAAAAATCTTGATGAATGGATGGGAAATAGGAAATACACCCTGGGGATCACTTCTGTGGCTCTTCTCGACAGAGGCACAGGAAATTGACTTTCTTGGGCCAGGGAACGTTGTTGGCTAGGCTTATTTAGGCCCTTGGGCTGATAGCCTAGTACCTACCTATGAACCTAAAACTATGTACATCTTCAAATGTTGACATTTTACACTCCTAAAAGGAAGAAATGTTCCAAACTGACAACCACAATCACAGACGATTTAACCTAAAAGAAAGATTATCCAGCTTCTACTAAGTGCTGCTAGGTTTTGTTTTATCTTTATAGCTGTCTCAGCTGGAAAAACACTTAAATGTTTTCAGAGAATGTTATCTCCTAGCCAGTTCCCTTTATCAGATTGTCACCCAGAGACATGAGAACCAGATACAACATTTCTAAGTATACATTTATTTAATAGAAAAAAGCCTTATAATATTCTTTTTCATTTACTTGCTTTTTTCTTAACACTTGTTACTAGATCAAGCTAAGGACCTTAATCCAGTCATTTCCCTATGCAAGAATGAGAAAAGGCGCACTAAATTTTCTTTTGTCATGCTCTTTTAACCAGATTTTTCTTATTTATTTATTTATTTTTTTTTTTTTTACATTGCAGTGCCTTCATTTCTTAAAACTGAACAAGGAGGAAAGGGAGAAAAAAAGAAAAAACATAGGAGCACCTATTGACATTAGCATCCCCTTTAGACTTAAAAATAAGTGAGAAAACTTTATAGTATGCAAGGAAAATAATAAACTATTAAAATAGTACATTAAGAAGACATTTTGTTTTACTTACAGTTATTTTTCTCCTCCTCGTTCCCCTCTCTTAAGTATTTTCAGAACATTAATGAGATTAATTAGGACATATGCTTCAGACTCCCCCTACAAGTTTAACAAAGACCAGCAAAGTCCAATATTTCCATATTTGCATGTTCTATCATGTTTCAAAAATATAATTATTGCTTTGTAATCCCACATTTGTCAGTTTCCAAGTTACTAGTTTTAGTCATGTTCACCTCCATCTCCCAAGTCCCATCTCTGCTTCATTTTCAACGTACTCTTGATTCTTCTAATTGACTCTTGTGTTCTTTTCCTTCTTTCAAACATTTTCTGTTGAAACATTGGAAAGGTTTCACTGGCACTGACTCTCTGTGTTCTTTATTGCCAGAAAAACAAGAAGCAGAATTTCCTTCAGTTTCACAGCTCACTTTGTGTTGGAAAAATGTTTGTATTTCCTCCTTAGCACGTACTTCATAAAAAAATGGAAAAATGAAAATTTAATGAAGTTCATCAAAAATGGATACCTCTGTCTCCACCCTCCTCTCCAGAATGCATGTGGCAACATACTCAAGCTGACTAGATAAACCTTCCATCTCCTACTTATACACTTAATCACTAAAACATACTCATCTATTTATATATAAAGCTCAAATTGTTAGCTAAATGACATTTTTTTCTCAATTGTGGTTGTTTCCTCTAAATATTATGACTTTTCTTATTGAAAATTGTAACTATCATTATAGCTATATATGTTTTACTTTTTTCTTTGACAATTGCAACTAATATTATAGCTAAATATGTTTTTCTTATAACCCTGTCCTAACATATGCTTATAATAATTTCAACTGTGATTATGCTCTGTCTCTTGTGGGGCTTTTTCTCCCAGGGCTACACTGAAAATGGGTCTCCCACCCATTTGGACTATCCCAGTAAACAAACATAATAAATAAATAAATAAATGATTTTTGTCCCTACAGGGAAAAATATTTTGAAAATAGCTGGGTACAGCAGTTTGAATCTCATGCCTGCTTCTTGACATTCCCTGTATAATGGAATATATTTGCTCCTCTTCTACCTAGTGTACAATGAATAGTCATTCTCCACAAATGCTCTATCTCCCACTTTGTCTTGCTAAGACAGTTTTGTCAGAATCAACTCCTTCTTCTGGTATGATCACATCTTTACTATTAAAGGTCTAAGCTAGACGTGTCCAAGCTGCGGCCCTCAGAGCACTTCCATGCGGCCCTCAACCTCTAACTGCAACATCGATGTACGCATGCCTCAAAACACTTTTTCTGTTTTTCACTCCCGTGGCCTGTAACGCTAATGTCGGTGTGCGCATGCACCAAAGCACCCTTCTAGTTTTGTTTTTGAGCCAAAAAACGGTCAGTGTGTTTACGCCATTATTTTGCGCCGAACAATCAGTGTGTGTGTGTGTGTGTGTTCTCTCTGAAGAGGGACTCATGTATGGATTTGCCACTGTTGCCTTTAAAAGGGACAGCAATTACCTGTGTTAATAGGTAAGTACAGAGTGAGTGAGTGCATGCATGAAAGCAGAACTGTGTGCTTGAAAGTAGAACAGTGTGTGTGTGTATGTGTGTGTATATGTGTGCATGACAGAGAGAGACACGTGCACAAAGAGGCTAACAATGATCAGTCTGCCTACTGAACACAAACAAGTTAGCTCACAAATATATCGTACATTAAGAGTACACTTTCATTAAATTGTGGCTTTCCTGACAAGGGAGAGTGTTGTATTGAACATGGACTCATACCTCTTAACTGTATGGATTTTCAAAGAATGTCTGGATTCTTGCCTCATCTTCCAATTTGTGTCTTTTGCTTAGGAAATAAAAGTAGTCATCCAAGGTAATGCAGTTCCAGGGAGTAAGAATGAGACAGCAGCCTAGGGTTAATGGGTCAGTAGTGGACTGACTATGTGGGACTGTAGCATATAAAGTTGTATTGTGTTTTTTCAGACAAACAAGAAAGCACCTTGTACTGTTTTTTCATTGGTGGGTTCTAAGCAGTGGTAGATTGGACAACAGTAAGCATAGCTTTGGCGGATCATCAATACTGGCAAAACAAGTGGGCACAATGTCATTTTTTAAATGTTGGGGATTTTAGTGTGTATGTGTGTGCTTATGTGTTGGGAGTGCTGCAACAGTAGATGATTATTAAAGACAGAAACTTATTTACTGTGGAGAATGTTTCTTTGATTCAAAACCTAATACTTGGGTACGCATGCCAGAAGTAGATTTTTTAAGACATAGCTTCTTGCCATTTATAGTGGACGGATATTTACATTTAATGGACAATGTATTAGCGTGGGCCTGTGGGGTTCTGAAGGATGCCAAGTCTACCACTGCCAATGTCTTGTAAAGTCACCTGGAAATGGATATTGGGATGTTACTGAAAAATACAGTAAGTGGGCTTAGAAATATAGTTTAATTAAACAAAGTGTACTTTCAATTTACAGGTCATAATTTAATTTATTTCAGGTAGTCCAGATACTGGTAGATTGTATACCATAGACTTAATTAGGGAGAGCTGTCATTCTGGGGAAACAAGCAGCCCTAGTTTCAGTGAAAGCTCTGTGGTTGCTTGCAGGTAGGAAGTTGCAGGATGTTGATGCAATGTGTTTTATTTATTATTTTTAATGCATTTGTCATTTCAAAGCATGGTTTTCTTTGATGCAAAAGAAGGCAGGACTGAATGAGCCATATAATGTTTAACTGACAATAATGGGATAGAAAGATTATAAGTGATGTATAATGTTTGCAGCTACAGTTGTTTCAATGGTGTCTGTGATGCATAACTATTTTTGGGCATGTGTCCCACTTTTATTTTTTGCTTTGTCTAGATTTCTTGCTCTAAGGTTGAGAGGTATGGTTCCATACTAAATCAGAAGTTGTATTTACCTTGGAAGACTTTTCGGCATAATTATGAAAAACAGAGCCTTTTTAATATCTCTGCTTATTTCCAATATAAACTGCCATGTAGCCTTGCAAATAACCTTCTTATTAAGCTACTTTATTTCTTTTGGAATTGACAGGTATGATTCATCTGTTCGGACATAAGCATAGAGTGCTAATGTGACTTTGATTTCTTGCAGCGGTCTGTGGTTTACATAATCACAATAACTTTTCTGTGTTTCTGGGTGTGTAATAAATTTAACAGTTTTAAAGATGTTTTCCAAAAATAAATAAATGTATAATAAATATATAATCCTCTCTACACTTTGAGCTATTGACAAAGTCTGGGAATTTGTTTTTTTCAAAAGCGAAGGTCAGCATTACAGCTCAGTAAACTGTCAGTCTGTGAGTAACATCTGCACAAATTAAAATGTCTGAATGTCAAATGGCTTTAGATTGGAGGGAAGTTTATTTTTATTTATTTTATTTTACATTTGTTTACCGGGAAAGTCCAACTGGACACAGGTCCTTTTTCAGCGGAGGCTCGGGGAGAAAAGCTCCAAAAATAACACAAAACAATATAATACAATACATGAGAGAGAGAAAGAGAGAGAGAGAGAGAGAGAGAGAGACAGCAAATCATGGATGTAGTACTCCTACAGTATGGCAGAGATTACATCTCGTAACAGTGAGAATCACTGAGGTACAGAATAAACTTAAAAACATTTTTTTACAGTTATAATTACAGCAAGGCAAATATCAATGAGTTAAGTTTTTAGGAGAAAGCTGTTTGTACATAGCTGAAGCTCTGAAACAATCTTTTGGTATGGATTAACCTGGGGATTGACACAAGTTATATGTTTACACCAGTATGTATCATTATAGTTTATGGTTTTCTTATGGATTTACTTTTTGCCGAGCAGTTGTTTGTTGATTTATTGATGGTCCTTTTGGTGGTGGGAAATTACATGGATGAATCCATCTCTATTATGATTTTTTTTTTCAGATATTTTGACATCCAGACAATTTCATTCAGTGAGTGGGTGTCATGTGATTACTGAGGTTGCCTATTTTACAAGTAGGGGCTTTTTGTGTGTGTGTGCGTGTGTGTAAGAGAGAGAGATTTAATATGTATACTGAATATAATTTTGCAAATGGAATTCTTACTTAAACATGCCCCTCTTCTTGGGCAACTAGACTTGAGTAACCAATATTAGATCTTAGCCATCCAGCTGGGAAAGGTTAGTATGTGAATTTTCCATCTGGTTTGATGAAGGCTATGCTACTTACCCAAGGACTACATTTATGGCTATCCATCCAGCCATCGTGTTGCTGAACTACATTGTTTGATAATGAGAGGAGCTTTTTACAAAAGTTGAAGGTTTTTGTGTCAAGAACCTGTCCATAAAAAGTGGCTTGTTTATGTTGCAGGGAAGGCTGTGGTCTTTGTAGTGAGCGTTTTAAGTATAACCAGTATTTCTGAGGTAGAGGAAGTCTCTTAAGGCAGGATCTTTCTTAGCCTAGAAAGCAAGCCAATGATGACATTTATAGGGGCCAGTGAGAAAAAGAGGAAAGCAAGAAGCTTTTTATACTGTTTGGATAACTAAGTGAACTTAATCCTTTGACCTTTTTTGTCAGAAATGGTTGTAGTCTTTCTTTTGGCAGGGTGTTTTGCTGAGGCACATGCCAAAACGGGCATTGCAGTCAATAATGGCTCTTGTAAAGGAAGAATGCAGGGATGTTATGACCTTCTTGTCCCTGGATGAGATACCCTTACTAATGAAGTGGGCCATGTAAAAACTTTCCTTACAACGGAGATAACGTGGTGGTCAAAAGTCAGGTTTCTATCAACCTGGGTACCCAAGTACCATATGACTTATTGCGTACTTACAACATTGTTACTAATGTGATAATTTGTGGGGACATCACTCTCCTCAAAGGGGATGATGATGCATTTTTTGGCATTTAGCTTGAGGCCATATTTTTGGCACCAGTTATTTGTTTGGGTTTGACCCTCTTGTAGCTTATTCAGAATTGTTTTATTACATCAGTAATGTGAATTCTTTACTTTATTGCAAATTTGTTGGGTTATTTTTGTGGATTATAGTATTGTAGGACTGCTGATGTTCACATTTTACGTAGTTGGACTGCTGGAATGGTTTTCCCAGTGAGAAATGCTAGTGCTGTAGTGAATATCTGTTTATTTGTAAAAAAAAATATATATATATATATATATATATATATATATATATTAACTAAGATGTTAGAGTTAACTGTTAGATTAGAGAATTAGAATGAGAATTAGAAATATTAAGGCAAATATTAGGCATTTAGTACATTTATTCATTGTTCAAATGCACCTACAGTACAGCCAGGAGGTCGACTGTGGTCTTCCAGAGCAACGAAAGAGTTAACTATATGATATATTATATGTGCGGCCCCAAGACCATTTCTGTTCACTCAATGCAGCCCCAGCAAGCCAAAAGGTTGGACACCCCTGTAGGTCATGTTTGAAGCTTGCACTGCTTTTTGCTGAACAGCTGCAGTACTTTTCCCAGTCAAAGTTTTTTTCTCACCTTTTGTAGATGATTTTCCTTCAGGTCCTCTGTATTTCTTTTTTTCTGGCATCCAGGCAGTGCATTTACTAGCCAATTACTGAAATTTACCAAGAACTACAGGTCCACTGCCTTTCTCTGCCAAGTTTCTGTTTTCACACTGGGAGAACTAGAATTTAAGCTGTTACTTGATGTGCAGCAATCTTGGAAGCACTTCCTAATCCATATTCATCCTCTTTCACCCAGCATAAAGAGACATTTTCCAAATTATAAATCCACAATGCATCAAAATATGAAAACATCTCTAAACATTATTTCCTATTTTACTACCACTACTTCTTAAAAGTAACACAGAAAGCAACTCAAGTCCACTACCTCTCTCCTTATGCATTACAAATCCCCCAAATACTTTTTAAACACTTTTACTAAATTATCACTTAAGGTATAGACAAACTTACGTCAGCAAAATACATTATATATCACATATCTTTTATTTTCTTTATAACCATCACCAGTCCAACATTACTTTATTTCTTTGATTCCTGCCTTCCCTTGAACATCACTCCTTCTCTTTCTCCTGAACATTATGCTGCATGTTTTGTTCCCACATTTCCCATTTATTTCTATGTAATTTGTGCCTTCCTTTTTCTAAAGATCCCTTTTCCAGTTCTTTTATTTATGTTAAAATATTCAAAACTTCAAATACTGTTGGTTTAGGCTTTGATTTCCATTTTCTAGTAATTTCTTTTTGGCAGCCAACAGAATTAAACTCAACAAGGCCTTATTATGTCTATGTAATTCAGATCATGTGTCTCAGTTCAAAAGAATAATTTACTTGGTTACAGCCATTTGCTCACTCACTATTTCAGATACAGTAGTCTGTATGGAATTTTTAAAATCTGCCAACTCATTATACTCCCACAATGTATGTTCTCAGTTATTTCTTTCTTCCCTGTCACACCTCCTACATTTGCTAGCTACCTGAGGAAAATTTATTTTGGGTCTGCTTGGGGTATAAAAATACCCATGCAAACCATTCCAATCAAAAATCCTACACCTTCTGGATTTTGTTGCATACTTAGGAGACATACATATGTCATCCAATTGCTTCATTGTAAATTGCTTTTTCAGTCTCTCTTCCCAATCTTTTCTAACCTCTCCAGATTGATTCTTGTAATTATCATGCAAACTTTTATATGTCCTACTAATTATCCATTTTTAACAACAGCTTCTGTTCTATATTCAACTGAAAACTCTACCAGAGCAGATATTTCACTTTGGATTCCCCTGTTCCTTTCTTTGCCTATACTCTGAGATTAATCCTGCTAGAGAAGGTAGTCTCTAGACTATACTCCAAATGTCAAAAAAGCCCCAAATTTTGCAAATAAAACAGAACAAATCAATGCACTGATTTCACTTCATAACCCTGACCTTCTTCAGATTACAGAGTCTTGGCTTTAAATCAGATAACTCCTTCTTACTTCACTTTCTTGGTTCACATGTTAATACTAGGCTAACTGCCCTGAAGGACAATTTTAAGCCTGGCCAATAACCTAAGTTGTGATTCAGACCTTGTACCTTTTGTCTTTGATGTAAAGACCTTGACCATTATGCCAAACCCACCCTAAATGTTACAAATAACTTATTTCTACATCACTTCTTCCTTGGCTATCAAGATTGCAAACCAGACCTCACAAATGGAAGTGGAACTCCACTCCTCTATAAAGATCACCTGGAGCAAAAATTTCTTGGGTAGGCCATGCCCACCATAAGGTCTCTCTCAAATTGGCTTCTAGTACAATTAGAAGACCAAACCCTTACAAATAGCAGTCACCTACCTACCCCCACCCAGCCTCAGCTGATACATTCAAAGGTCTAATTCAAGCTATTACTGCCTGTACATACTTTGACAAAAATATGGTAAGTATGGATGATTTTGATACTAACCTTTTGAACTCCATTCTTACAAAATTGTCAGACTACCTAACTGATTAACAATTAGCTGTGTTTGTGAAACCCCCAGACCCAACATTAAGTCCTTACACCTCTCCTTAATAGATATTATCATAACCAACAACCCTTCTTCTGTTTCCAGCATCATAGTCCACTTCCCATTACTTTGCGATCACTGTCTCATAAGCTTCTCTATTTCATATCCTTCCCTTAAAACTTATCCTAAATTAATTTAATTTACTGCCAAATCGGATATTAACATTTTCAACTGATCATTTCATATATCTGTTAACTTTACCATGAGAGTCCTATTTCCCCTTAATCACTAGATCATATAAAGCCAAACCCAAACAACAGATAACATAGGTACTAAAAGCCCTGCTTAAAATTGGGTGAAACAGGAGTAAAGCTTGGCACACATGAAATCCAATCCTTCTCCTGAAACAAGGGAACATTTCACCAGTCTTGCAAAGCAGAAAAAAAAAATTTGTGGCACATTTCTTCAAAACACACTTAAATACATACCCCCAAATTTTGGTAAGATGTTAATAACCATACAGGATGTAAACTACCCAATTCAGCATATTCTACATCCACCATTCCCTTTGCAGAACAATTCCGCACACAATTTAGTGACCTTCTTAATCTCTTCACAATGCCCTCTTTTAAATACTTTTCTATGCCTCCCCCAGTATACATCCCACTCTTCTTTTTCAAACATATGCCGCCTCCAAAGATATCATCCCACTCCTAGAACAAATAAAGCTAGATGCTTCTTCCAGTACAAACTCCAGCCTTGGTTCATTTAACAATGCCCCGATTACACAGAGAAACCAAGCAAGCATACATTGTCTGTCTGTCTAACACTATGTCCAAAAACTGCCATAATGAAACCACTCCTTTTTAAAAAAAAATCTTCTACTTCCTTTTCATTCCCCCATTTCCAGTCTCCCAACACATTGCAAGCTGTTTAAAAAAACTACTTTCCACTATATATCATTGAAAATTGCATTCTCTCTCTCACAAACAGCATGATTTCTGGTGTAGAAGAAGCACCTCCACTACCCCATGATCTCTTGCAGATGACATTCTAATAGCTATAAATAAAGGCATGCTGTCAGGAGCTATTTTCATAGACATCAAAAAAACACATGACTTCATTAACACCACTACTCTTTTATACCATCTCTCAGACATAGACATCAGTGCAGATGCCATCCCCTGGTCTAATACATATCTTTCAAATCACCACTTCAGGGTGAGCCTTGACTCCTCAACCCCTAACACTTCACCACTACTTACAGGAGTTCCTCAAGGCTCCATTCTCACCCTACTGTTAATCTAAATCAGCAAACTTGTACTGGAACACCCTCACTTTCTCCACCTATTATACATCAATGATATGGTCCTCTACCGACAAACCACTCACTCATTTCTTCAAACAAGATATTCAATCAGACTTCTACTGCCTTATCCAATGGGTTGGGACAAACCACCTGATACTCAACTCTTGAAAACAAAAACTATGTTTTTTGGTACAAACCAGAAACTCAAGAGAACTACAGCTGCCCTCACAATTCATTATCACTTTAACAATCCATTAGAACTACTTTCATTTTTCAAATATCTTGGACTTTGGTTAGACCCCCTCTCTATACAGCTAGACAACACATGCAAAAATATCAATTCCCTCCTCTACTGTGAACAAAAACTATTCCCTTTCTCTTACTCCAAAAGATCAGGAATCAGCAAAGGTAAACTTCTTTCTCAGTTTGAATTCGCTCACCCACTTAAATCTGTAGCTTCTAACAGCAACTATAACATCATGTAATCCATTTTCAATAAAATCTGTAGATTTATCATATATTCTGTGTGACAATGAACTACACTGTGTAACTGTGGAAAAAGCAAAATGGTTTCCAATTTGTCAGAGGGCTGACCAGTTCCTTGGCTGTCAGTTGTTAAAAATCCTACATGAGCATTCTCTCCCCTCACTCTAACTTCTTAACTAGAGTACTAATAAACAAGTAAAATGTACTTGCATCCCAACAAGTCATCTAATTTAACCCAGACCTCTACTCCCCTGACACTATATTGTCTGCAATGAAGCATTACATGTATCCTTATCAAAAGACAAAAGTGCATTACATTTTCCTATAACTGTGGGAGATGATGAGTTTTGCACATATTTATCTTCTATTTCCATGCTGTATAACTTTCACTTCTGTGTTATTGTACCTGTACTTTTTTGTAATCATTGTCATTTTTGTTGTACAGTGTCCCCTCACTGAGACTGAAATTAGTCAGAACTGATCAGTATTCTTCCCTGGTAAACAAATTAATTAAATAACTAAATAAATATTACTCCAGGGGTCTTCATACAATGAACAAGGTATCTGCTGCCCCCTCATCAGTTGTTTTTAAGGCAGAATCCAAATTCTTACAGACTTAAGAAAAGTGAAAACAAACACAAAGAAGTGAGGGTGGCATTACCAAGAAGTAGGCACTCCTGAAACTTCACTTTTCCTAGGAGCAGGGCCAGCCTTAACCAATTGGACCAATTTGGCCCTATAGGACAACACTCTATCAAGAGGCTCTGCATCAGGCTAAGACAGGGTTATTATGCATTACATGGCCCAGAGATTTGCCTAGGTGTCACTACAGCAAATTACAAGGCATCTTTCTGCTGTTGTCTTACTCCCTTAGTAGATACACATTCAGTATTAATACGTACCACATTATTAATAATTGTAGCTTCCTGCCTCTTGTGTGGCTAATAGTGTTAGCTGCTGTATTACATTAGTAACCAGCTGCTGTTGCTGAGTGCCCAACAAGGTATTTAACCCCAAAACTGGTTGGATTAACTATCTGATTTTGTGCATCACTCCAGTTACTATATCAGAAGATAAGACAAGGCTTATTTTGAAGCCTGATAGACGGATATTGTTTTCTTTTGCTTCTCTTGTGGCTATTGGTTCTATGAATGGTTGTTACTAGAAAAAAGTTACGAGAAATAACAGTGGAATATTCAGTCTCAGACAGCATGAAAACAATCACTAGTAAGAATAAAAAATACAGATACTGTGATGTGAGATAATTCTTGACCACTTAGAATGTTACCAATTCAGCACTATGGCAGGGAAATGCTTGTTGTAGTCATAGATAGGAGCATAATAAGTTTAGAGAAGTGAAATATGAGGTGTAAATGCTGAGTGGTGGAAAGCAGACCTGGATAGAAAAATAATTCAGTTTGCTGACAGTGTTAAAACAGTAATGCAGTGGAAAGCAACCAAAGAAACAATAAACTTTAATTGATATCATTATACCAGTGATAAACTAAGGGCAAGCTCTCAGAGAAGACTGAGAAGATGCAGAGCAGCTGATGACTAGGTATCATAAATAATCACATTTATAAGTGACTTGAAACAAGCATTCAAGTCAGTAAAATAAGAAGCAAAATAGATAAGGAGTACCTGTATATTGTCATAACATCATATTGTATAACGTTTCTATGGAGAAAACAATATACAAAGAACAAAGTTGTTGTAACATGTGCAACTGTTGGGAATGAGAAATGAAGGCAAGTAAGGCACGAGTTAGATGAGAGGAAGACAGGTAAGAGGAGAGACAGAAAAATAAAATAAAATTAAAAAGTGTTGGGGGAGCAAGGGGAAAGTGTACAGTTACCTCCTACCCAGATTCACGGGATCCAGGCAGTACTAGAGAGTTTGGGAACATGTTTACTATTAAGACATTGTGCACTCATCTGGTGACACACCATGTAGACAGAAGGCCAGGCCTCAGTGGCTTATCAAGCAGGCCCATTATAATGTGCCTGAGTGAGTTAAGCAGAGCCTAAGAGAAGAACTACAGGAGATGTTGGATCAGGGGGGAATCCAGGAGTCCAGTAGTTTACTTCCATTTGAAAATGTCTTATAACAAATTATAAGCCAAAAATGAAACATATTGTTTTATTTTAATACACAGTAATTGCATACATTCATATCTAATCTGACATAATCTTAAATTCAAGAAGCCAACTAGTTAAGGTAGTCTTAGGGTGGTTTAGGGGATCAGTTGAGGGGCTCACCAAATTGGTCCAGATTGAGGCTTGCAATTACTAAGGCCAGCCCCGCCTAGGAAATACTGAAATCTGTAAAATTGCATACACCTGGTTTGTGGATATCTCTACTATTCTACAAATTTTTGAATAAATTGTCTACTATTCAGGGTTCTGAGTAAGACAGGAGTTAAAAGAGGCTTTTTTTGGAGGGAGGATTAACACCTGCTGCTACATTGTGCCACTCCCTCATTATTGTGCTTTTTTACTGTCAGAATTGCATATACAGATAGTGTAACAACATAATAATGAAGTCATTTTTAAAAATGTTCGCAAAGACTCACTTCCTTTGAGCTTTCATTGAGCTTGCCTATTTCTGGCAATGTGAGCTGCATAGATGTCTGACATCAGTGCAGTTGCATCTAACCTTCCCAAACTTTTTGGACATGCTTTTCAGTTATAAACAGCAAAACGCTTTACAGTGTATACAGTGCGTAAGTTTAAATTTTGATTTTTTTTTTTTACTTTTATACTGTACTAGTTCAGTTTTTTTTTTTCAAAAGATCAGTAAAAGATGGCTACTATACCTGTCAACCTCTTGGAGCAAGACATCTGGACAAAGCTGCAAATAATGGTGGGAGGGAGAACAAAGGCCCCCAAAATAGGGACAATTTTAAATATTACTCCTACAAAGTTAGAAAGTTGATAGAATAACAGTTTTTGCATTAGTATGCATTTTCAGAAGGGTATGAAGTCTGAAACTCAAAAGTCCATCATTAGTTTCTGACTCCAGTCTTTAATGAATTGCCAATAGTTTGCTAGAAAACCATTCTTTTATAAAAAAATGGACCAAAAATATTAGGCAAAAATCTGGACATTCTGTGAAAATCCATACAGCTGAGAGGTATGATGGCTACTGACAGTACACACTGAGAAGATACAGAGCAGCTGATGACTAGGTAAAACACATGGCTGTCTTGTTTACTACTTGTATCACAGCTATTGATGTCGCCATGCTTTTCACATTACAGTACTGCTGCTGCTGCCTTTGAATCTGGTTACAGAAAGACTTAGGAGGTTTTTCAGTGCTTACATCATATTGTCAGCATGCATATTTCCTTTAAAACAAATTATATATAGATGCCACTAAACAGCCAGCATATGTGCATATACTACTACATATTACTGGTACATTTTATTCAGTTATTTAACCAATGAATGACTTATCCAGAAACAACATAAGAACAAAAGGGACATCCAAGGGGTGGGAATGCATGCTACTATACTCTGACTATAACATTGCAAAACATAATCTGAGAATAATTGCTAAAATATGAAAAAAATACTAAAATTACTGGAAGTTTGGATCAAGCAAAATAATCACAGAGAGCCTAAGCTAGGGCACAGAAAATTAATTATTTCAACTAGCACAGAAAAGACTGCTCTGTGTTGTTGTTGTCTTTTGGCTTTTCCCAGTTAGGGGTCGCCACAGCGGAACTCAGGTCCGTTAATGATTGGCAGTAGATTTTCATGAATGCTAAGGTGCCAGCTCAATGTTCAACCTTCAACAAAGGCACGCCCATTTATGCATGTCTTTCGAATGCCCACCCAACCACGGGGAGGACATGCAGACTCCACACAGAAGGCACTCCCCGCACTCCAGCCGAGAATCGAACGGGAGAAGCTCTTGCTGTGAGGCAGCAATGCTACCGTGGCACCACCGCGGAAGTCAAAAGACTGCTCTGTGTTAGACTGTATTTATTGGGTTTTTTTTTTTTTTTTTTTTGAGTTGCTGGCAACTTTGAAAATGTGATCACAAATGTATTTCTTACTAGAACATAAGAATCTGTTAATAACATTTCAAATATTACACTCACCATTTAAAAATGTTTGATCACTTTGGTATTTCAGCCTTCATTATGACATACTTACATTTAAGCACATGATTCCTTTATGTCTATATATGCATGTGTTTATATGCGAGTGTGTGTGTGTGTATATCTATATCTATATATATATATATATATATATATATATAGGTATACTTCTGATTGTTGAAAACTCTCTTTCTCGACAACCAGAAGATTGAGAAGAATTAAGTACAAACCAAGCGGAATCAACAAAACTAGTCCAAGACCGTTAGTGAAGACAATAATTCGATAAAAAGCAAATCCTTTATTCGGTAGGTAGGTAATAAATCCAAAACTCGTCAAATAGAAAACAGCAGAATCAGACAAGCGCTTTCGCTTGGATAATTCCAAGCTTTATCAAGTCAGAAACAGTTACATTCAGAGAAAACTACAGTTTAAATACATATTCTAATTAATCACATGTTTGATTCAGACGAGATCACGTTTCAGGAAACCTTTTAAACATGTCATAAAAAATATGTGTCTGCAAATCTTGCAAATATGCATAAAAAATTGTTGAAATATACACTCCATATAAAATATAAAACCAATAAGCCATATTAATGACGTAGTGAAAAAATGTTCATGGATAATCCAAATAGGGGGGTGTGAGGGGGTGAAGATGTGTGTATAAAAACCAAGTGGGTTCTAAATTCAAAGGGAACTACATGGAATGAGAATGTGTGGGTTGCACATTTACAGTCATGACAGAGTGGTGTTGCAATATACCTAAATAACATCCCATCAGTTATTTACGAGAAGTGTATTGAATGGAGTAGAAGGTGGTAGTGATGTAACAGGGCATGTTACAGCCTGGCCCTTCTAAGCTTCAGCACTGAGCCTATGCTGAGTGTGCCATTCATTCCCGGGGGCCTCCCTGCGTCCAGCTTAAGCTGCCAAATCAGCTCCCTGTATTCCAGGGTTGACTCCCAGTCACCACCTCTAGTGCTGGGATTCACGTGTTCAAGGATCATGAAAGCCAGTTTGTAGTTTTGACATATGAGTGAATGTTTGAAAAATGCGTTGCTTTCCTTTTTCTTTTCTATGTCATAAGTATGTTCATACAACCTTTTCCTAAATTCTCTTTCGGTTTTGCCTATGTAGAAGGCATCACAGGTGGTACAGAGCCCAATATAGACCACTCCTTTGGTTCCACATGTGAAGTGTCCGGAGGATCTAATATGAGTGTGTCTGGATTTTAAATAAATATGAGATTCGTTTATAATGAGACCACACTGCTTGCAGGCACCACATTTGTAGGTGCCTTTTTGTTGAGAGTTGTTGGCAATTATTTTGGGTTTCTTCTCAAAAATTTCCTTAAGGTTTTGCCCCCTCTTCCTCAGAAACTGGGGTTGTGCAGGAATTATACTCCTGAAGTCCTCATTACCTGCCAACACAAACCAATATTTTGATACAATGGTTTCAATTTGTGAGGAATTGGCAGAAAAAGTGTAAACAAAGTTGCCTTCCTTGTCATGGTTGCGTTGTGTTGCTGGTTTGGGGATTTGCAGTTGTGTACGTCCAAGCAAAGGGGGGTATAAGGTGTTTCTTTTGGTGGAGATTTCATCCGTTAGGGAGTCAAGTAAATTGGCAGGATAACCTCTTTCACTGAACATGCTGTGTAGATTCTGTGTCTCTTGTAGGAAGTCAGAAAGTCTGCTGCACATTCTCGATGCTCTTATAAGCTGTCCCTTTACTATGCCTTTCTTTTGATAGAACGGATGCTGACTCTCATAATGTAATAGGGAGTTTGAAAAGGTGGATTTCCTATGAACCTTTGAATGTATTTCTAAAGATTGAGGGTCCCTGTAAATGGTGACATCAAGGTAATGTAATTCATCATGGTTGATGTTGTTTGTGAAGGTCAGAAAATCTGTGGTGCTGTTGATGTATTGTAGGAAAGCTGATAACTGATCTTCACTGCCCTCCCAAATTAGGCAGATGTCATCAAGGTATCTACAGTAGAAAGTGAGAAACTGTGCCCAGGTCGTGTCGAATATATGCACTTGCTCCCATCTGTGTAGTACTACATTGGCATAGTTGGTGGCACATGAGGCGCCCATCGCAACTCCTTTTTGCTGCTTAAACAGTTCCCCATTGAAGAAAATATAGTTGTTGTTTAACACCATGTTCATCATATCAATGATTAAATTGATGAAGTTGTTGCCCAAATTAGTTTCCTGGGTAAAAAAATCAGTGAACCATTCTAACCCAGTGGAGTGAGGAATGCTGGAGAAAAGGTCTTTAATATCAATGGTCACGAAAAAGGAGGTGGGGGGGCAATTGGGAACAGGAAAAAGTTTGAGGAATTCCCATGAATCTTTGCATACGTGAGTGAGAGCATGTGTGTGCTGTTTAGTGACATAATCAATAAACTTGGCAATGGGTTCAGTAGCACCACCTGCACCCGAAACAATGGGTCTGAAATTCAACGGGCTGATGCCTTTGTGGGTTTTTGGAATTCCGAAAATGACCGGAATGGTTGGTTTGTTCACAATCAAAAAGTTGTAAAGCTTTTCGTTTATAAACCCCTGTAGCAAATGGTCATAAAGAAAAAATTTCTTCATCACTACCACCTTCTACCCCATTCAATACACTTCTCATAAATAACTGATGGGATGTTATTTAGGTATATTGCAACACCACTCTGTCATGACTGTAAATGTGCAACCCACACATTCTCATTCCATGTAGTTCCCTTTGAATTTAGAACCCACTTGGTTTTTATGCACACATCTTCACCCCCTCACACCCCCCTATTTGGATTATCCATGAACATTTTTTCACTACGTCATTAATATGGCTTATTGGTTTTATATTTTATATGGAGTGTATATTTCAACAATTTTTTATGCATATTTGCAAGATTTGCAGACACATATTTTTTATGACATGTTTAAAAGGTTTCCTGAAACGTGATCTCGTCTGAATCAAACATGTGATTAATTAGAATATGTATTTAAACGGTAGTTTTCTCTGAATGTAACTGTTTCTGACTTGATAAAGCTTGGAATTATCCAAGCGAAAGCGCTTGTCTGATTCTGCTGTTTTCTATTTGACGAGTTTTGGATTTATTACCTACCTACCGAATAAAGGATTTGCTTTTTATCGAATTATTGTCTTCACTAACGGTCTTGGACTGGTTTTGTTGAACCAGAAGATTGAACCCATTTAAGCGAAAGTGCACTAAATCGAAAGCGCACTTTTGCAATAGCTGGTTTCTCTGAAGGGCATTACAGTGGGGATAAGGAAATATATAATTTTCCCCACTGTACTGCAATCTTGGAGTTAGTATATTTAAGTAGGGGGGGTGTGAGGGGCACAGGGGGGCTTGCCCTCCTGCAAAATACTGTTTAAAGCAGTTTTTTTTCCTAGTTTGGAGAACCGGCTTTTGTGAAAGCATACTTTCGATCTAGTGCACTTTGATTGCTGGCATACAGAAGTGCCAAGAGGTAACGAGAACTGTTGTGGATGCTCTCTCTTATTCTGAGACTATCAATGTTTTTCTGGTGTTTATTTGGTCCTTTGGAATGCATTTTTACATCATGTTTTGAGGGGCAATACTGTGGATGCCACTTCTTGTTCTGGGACTGTAGGTGGTTTGGTGGGGTTAGCTTGGTCCTGTGAAGTATTTCTCTGCGTCGTGTTTTGGGAATGTTGCTTTTGTCATCTTACGTTTGCTGAAGCTGAAGTTCTCCTTTGGTGGATTTCTGGTGACTAACTTGAGTATAAGCTATAGTTTGCATTTTAGACATTGGATTGCTTTATCTCTGAGATGACGAACTTGTGAGATCTACAAAGTGTTGGTTCATGACATTTGAAAAATTGTTGGCTTGCCAATTCATTTGTACTCTGCTGGAGTTTCAATTTGAGGATTTGCTGTTATTTTGAGATGTGCTGCTGCTGGTTTTCCAGCTAACATTTGGGCTATTTACTAAACAACACTTAAGCTTTTCATACTTTATATTGTTGTGCTTTAGATTTATAAATAGCATTCTTCATTGTAGATTAATTTAAATTAATAACTACTTAACACACACTAGACTGTTTACAGAGTATTTGCATACTGACAGCATTTTTTGATTTCAGTAGTTTTACCTTATTTAATTTTGATTCTTTTTGTGTAAAAAGCTAGCTGAAGGGTTATGTACGTGTGTGTGTGTTTGTCACACACACACGCACAGATATGCACACACACAAAATGGAACTCATTAGTACATCATACTTTTCAGCTTCAGGCCATTAATCCACAACTGATATTGTAAGAAAACCCTGTAGGACATCTGGTGCCAAATCTAGGCTAGAATCTACACAACTGAAAATGTATTAATTACATTTGTCAATAACAACTAACATATTAACTGCAAGTGGTGTTATCACACACCTTTCGTGACTCTCACTGAAGACAAGCATAGATGCTCACTTACAAGAAAAAAACTTGCAAGCCATAAACACAGCTGATGAAACAATATTGCTATAGAACTTTACCTATCCAAATACGGACTGGTTAAAATGAAAGTTATGTACTTACCATAACAGTAGACCTGTGTTTTCTTCTTCTGTCCCCCTCAACTGATTGGATCTGAATGTATTGGTCATCGTCAGCTCTTAGACTTTGGATCCATGGCTCAAGCTCCTCCCCTTAACCATAATTCCCCTCCACCACCTTAATACCTTAGATTGAGTTTGCATGCCTATTACAGAAATATGCAGGAACTGAAAGAATAAACATATATACTTGGAATACAGACCATGGCTGTAGCAAGATAAGGCTCCAGGTAAGTACAGTGTGGCCAATCTGGTGCTGCAATCTGGAGCCATAGGAGAAAATGACAATTTGGCAGAGGGACAAAAAGAGGGAGGGAAAGGTGAGGGGGATGGAAAAGGACAACATGAATCTAGTGTAATGATAAGTGCATAACTTTTGTATCCAGTGTTGTCTCTTCCATCTGTCATCAATAGGACAGAGTCCCCAGCAACTAAAAACTCTAGGAGGTCTCATGGAAGGATATTCTGGAGGATGTTGAAATCAAAAGAAGTCCTAGACCTCGATATCATCAATAGATATCCTTGAAATTGTAGAAGTAGCAACCACCCTAGAAGATTGATTACCAGTCGATGTTAATCCTCTTTCCTTACATATGCGCAAAATGCATTCAGATAGTCATGTGGAGAAAGTCATTTAAGGCTCTCCTTTTCCCAGTTTGTCTGAAGGAAGAGGACAGAAAGAGTTGATCTGGCTTCCTTATAGCTCTGGTACTGTGTAAGTAGAATCTGAGTTGACAACAAACATTCATTAAATGTAAAATGTATTCCCCTTTACTGGAAAATTTTGGAAAGAAAACAGGGACGTTAATAATTTGATTTAAGGTAGACTCTGAAGCCGCCTTGAGTAGGAAGGAAATATTAGTTTGAAGTGATACCCTATCTTTATGAAAAATCAAGTAAGTTGGTTTAAAAATGGCTTGGCGTCCAGAGATTCTTTGAGTGGAGGCAATAGCTAGCAGAAAAAATGTCTTCCAAGAAAGGTATTTTAAATTTGTGGTCACAGCAGTCTCAAACAGGGTTTTATCCAGGCCTGAAGAAGAATGGTAATGTCCTCAAGACCGAAAGGGACAAAGGAGGAAAGTACTCCTTAGAAAAGCTTTGGAAAGCTTCAAGGAAGCAATGGGAGTCTGTTTCTCCCCCATGTGCAAGTTTGAAATGGCAGCCATTTGGACTACAAGTGGAGTAGCCAGTCTCATCATGAAAAAGACTGGGTAAAAAAATCTAGAATAGCAGGGAGAGGGGCTGAAAAAGTACTTATGTCCTTGCTAGACAACCGCATAGCGAATTTCTACAATTTGCTTTTACAAAGTTTTCTTGTAGACAGTTTCTGTGAAGATGTCAGGATCTGCATGATTGGGATAAAAGCCTAGATTGAAACTAGAAATATCATGAAGTTAACCTCAGCATTGCTGTGTCTGGATGAGGTGTGCCGGGCAGGTAAGAAAGAAGTTCCAGAATCAGATCTGGCACCAAAGGTTGGCATATCAGATGAGGCCAGAAACAGGGAAACCATACCTGTTGAGGCCAAAAGGAAGTGATGAAGATCACTTTCTCCTTGCATCACACCACTTTCTGCAGAAACTTGGGTATGAGAGAGTGGGAGGATATACATGCAGAAGACACAGGGGCCAATTGTGGACAAGAGCATCCTTCAGGGACTCGCCCCACCCGGAGAATCAGGGCAAAAAAGCTGATGCACTCAGTGATGGAGGGGTGACAAATAGGTTGCAGCAATATTGACTGAAACTACAGTCTGCCATTGCTTGATTGAGAGACTTGTCTTGAAGAAGTATAGACCTGCTAAAACACTGGATTTCCCTGGGATGTGCATTTCTACCAGAAAGCAATGGAAAGGTAATACTCACTGCCAAACCCTCAAAGCTTCCAGACACAATGGGCAAGAACAAGTTCCCCCTTGTTTGTTGATATACCAAACCACCGATATACTGTCTGTCTGGATTAAGATCACCTGGAGAGGGAGTCCTGAAAAGCCTGTAACATTTGGAGGGTTGCTGATATCTCCAGCACACCGATGTGAAGACTGGCCTCCACAGTGGACCACATGTCTTGGACTATCTTTCCCATAAAATGCCCACCCCCACCATGATTGGGAAACATCCATTGTCACCATGGCTTGGGGAAATGGAAGAATAAAAGGGCAGTCTTGGGAATCTAGGGAAAGGGGTATTGTCTGCATATGCTGGTGAGATGAAAGGGAAAGTATGTGGGTTGATATCACATTAAATACTGGACCACTGTAGTCCACTGCAAAACTCACATGTAAAATTTGGCCTGAGGAACTAGGATGAGAGAGACTACCACTGATCCCAGGAGTCATAACAGATATCTGGACAGGGGCTACTGATGGGAGAGGACTGTGGATGCTTGTTGTCTGAGAGTGAAAATTCTTGATTATGAAAATCTGGTTATCTGCAAAGATGTATTCAGGTGGTTCCCAACAAAATAAATTTATGGACAGGGATCAACTTTGATTTTTCCATGTTGATTGTGATTCCCAGATGGAAGCAAAGCTTGAGCAAGGAATCCCTGGCTTAGATAAAAGATTTCTGAAGAGAGCAGTTATGAGCCAGTTATCCAAATATGGGAACATTCAGAACTCCTGCAGTCTGAAGTGAGCTGCAACCACTGCCATGCACTTGATGAACACTCAAAGGGCTATGGTAAGCCTAAAGGGCAGGGCTCTGAACTGGAAATGACTGGCTCCCAGTGAAAAGTGGAGGAACCTTCTTGAGTGCCTGTCTATCTTGATGTGGTAGTATACTTCCTGAAGGTCTATCAAGCACATCCAGTCATCCTTCCTTAACAATGGTAGGGTGGACTTCTTTACTACTGAAATGCCGACATTTAAAATAAATGTTGTACTAAATGTCGACAATAAATGTCAAAACTGCAGATTTACAACTGTTCAGTTAGTCATAAATCTGCAGTAATTGCCGAAAACCTCGAATTCGACATTTTATGACAATTGATGACAATCTCACCCTTGCCATAAATCCTGATCTCCTACAACTAACATCCCATGTTTGCAGGGAGGCAAGCCCCCTTGCACCCCCCTGTGGGGGGCTGTGCCCCCCACCCCCCAACTATATATTCCAACTCCGAGATCGCACTACAGTGAGGAAAGGGATGTATTTCCCTAACCACACTGTACCACAATCACTGTACGTCCCTGCGAACATTTATATTTGCAAATGCACAGTAGATTCACAAATATAACATTCGAACATTTAGCATGTACATATATGAACTATTCAAACATCTGTAGTTCGAATAATTCATAGGCGTACATTCCGACATTGACATTTCAATAGTAAACTGGGTGAACTAAACTGCCACCATCAGGAACTTTGCTGTACATATTTTAACTGGCTGAGGTTCAAGGTGGGCCTGAGGTCGCCATTCTTCTTCAGTACCAAAAAGATCCTTGAACAGACACCAGATCCTTGCTGCTCTGGTAGGACCTCCTGGTTGACTCATTTATCTAGCAGCTTTTTTTTTATCTCTTGTGCTACAGCTTCATTTGTGGGATGGGATGTCAGGATGTCTTTTTGAATTGGGGAGAAGGAAAGGAATTGTATAGCTTCTGGTATGATTCTCTGCAGCCATGACTCTAGGGTGTTGGCTGTTGTGGCTAATGGGTGCAGAGCAAGCTCCCCTGAATGCTTCAGCACTGAAAGAGTCTATTGAGAAGGGGCCCAAAACCCCTTGATTCTGCAGACCACTTCTGCTCATAGGGTGACTTCCACTGTGAGTATTCTTTCCTCTACCTCTGGGCAAACTATTACTAGAAGCACTGGGTGCAAACCCTTGAGATTTACAGAACTGCAGCTTCTTGTCCCCCTCATGATTCCTGCAGAAGGTTCTTTGGGGAAAGGGATGCAAATTCCAACTGCAGACAAGGTCTTGCAATCCTGCTTGCTTTCTGAAAGTGCCTCTTTCGCCTTTGGTCCAAAGAGAATGGATAAGTCATTGGTGGGATTAATGACGGACATCTTAAAGTGTTCCTAGAAGTTGCATAGACCCATCCAAGTATGCCAGCAAATTGCAATGCATGTGTCCACTGCTCTCAAAGTGCCATTGGCCACACTATCACAAGGTAAATGGACATGTTTGAGAAGGATTGGAGGGTAGCTAGCTGTGCATTCACCATATTCCAGACATCTGCAGGCAAGGACCTTGAGAGGGACTTGGAGAGTTCCTTCATCAAGTCCCTCTGAAAACATGTTTAATGAAGCTAGTAGTTCACTGCCACCAAAGCAAAGCTAGCTAAAGTGTACATCTGCTTTCCAAATCTGTCCAACACCTTGACCTTCCTTGTGAGATGGGCAGTACAGCCCTCCTTTGTGAGCTCCATCTTTGTGGCCACTGCTATCATCAGGGAATCTACTGTGGGACCCTTGCTTCAGAAAGGTCTATCTTTTGGACAGACTAAAATTTTATCCGGCTTGCAGGGAATTGGCTCAACCCTGTCTGGTTCTGATGGACTTCCAAGATGGCTGCACATTGAGTAACAGCTTAATTTTAGATCTCCCAGTGTAAAAACAGAAACTCAACAGAGAAGGCAAGTAGACTTGTTTTCATAGGTAAATTTCAGTAACTGGATACTGTACTGCCTGCATGACAGGAAAAAAGAAATATAGAGGACCTGGAAAAAATCAGCTACAAAACATAGGCAAGAAACACTGAATGGGGAAAGTTCTGCAGCTGTTCAGCAAAAAGCAATGCAACCTCCAGACATGAATTTCAGTAACCTACAGGAAGATATAAGACAACTGCACACAGAACTGGTTAAAATTAACAAAACACTGATGGAGTACATCAACACAAACAACAGGCTGGAAAAAATGGAAAAAGCTTTAAACAAATATTCAGATGAGGGGGACAAGCTGCAAAAATCAGAGGTTGAAATGAAGAAAAGGCTAGCTGAACACGAGACTGCTCAGGAAGAGGTCTTTCAAAAAATAATAGAGTTAGAGAACAGAGCAAATAGGGAAAACCTGAGATTTTCAGCTATACCAGAGAAGCTGGAAGGAATAGACTACATTATTTTTATGAACGCCCAAATAAGCAACTGGACTGGTATTCCACAGCAGGAGTTGTTAGTTGAAAAGGCACATTATGTGTATGCACCAACCCTGGATATAAGAAAGCAACCCAGACCTTTAATAGTAAAGATGCAATCCTACCAGTAGAAGGAGTTGATTCTGATAAAACTGTGGCAGAAGGACAAAGTACTAAAAGTGGGAGACAGCTGAGTGTTTGTGGAGAATGATTACTCATACACTAGGCAGAAGAGAAGCATATTTATTCCACTATTCTGGAAATGTCAAGACGCATGTGTGAGATTCAAACTGCTGTACCCAGCTGTCTTCAATTATTCTTCTCTGGAGAGATAAAATAATTTTTTGATGAAGTAGATGCTAAGGGGGAAATATAAAAGTTTGTCCAACAAAAAGTGATCTGTGAAACAGAAATTCTGCTTCTTCTGGTAATAAGGACAACAAAGACACTGTGTCTGTGAAACTTTTTCCAGTGTTTCAACAGAAAATGTTGGAGTGAAGGAAGAGAGCATGAGAGCTCACTAGAACTGAGAGTAAGTTGGAAATGAAGCAGTGACAGGGTTTGGGAGATGCAGCTGAACAATAATAAAACCAGTAACTTAATATGGTATTACAATGAAATAATTTTTCCTGTGAAACATGACAGAATAAGAAAATCTGATAATATTGGACTTTCTCTGAATTTGTTGGAGTTGTAGAGGACTCTAAAGCATATGCCCTATTTCATGCTATTAATGTTCAAAAAATGCTTTGGGGAGGGGAAGAAGCGGGAGAAAGCCAACTGTAAGTAAAGACGTTTTTCTTATTAGCACTATTTTTGTGGCATATGGTTTTCTTTGCAAGCTATAAAGTTTCCTTGGTTATTTTAAGTGTAATGGAGATTGTAAACAGGTGCTGCTGTTTTTTTTTCTTTCTCCCTTCTCTCCTTCTTCTTGTTCAGTTTTAACAATTGTAGACAATGCAATGAAAAAAGCCTGGTTAAAAGAGCATGACAAAAGGAAATTAAAGTGTTTGTTCTCATTCTGGATTAAGGACCCTAGACTTATTTAGTAACTAGTTTTTAAGAGTAAGCAAGTAAATGAAAAAGTATTAAATTATGAGGCTTTTTCTAGCAAAAACATGCACGCTCAGTAGCAATTCTGCAGCCGGTCTTTGTGTTTCCATGGATACAATCTGCTAAAGAGAAACTGACTGCCGTGTTCTCTTGTCTCCATGGAGACACTCTGATAAAGGGAAACTAGCTACAGCCTGGTATAGAGTGACTGGCTGATGGAAAAAACTGAGAAGAGAAACTGGGTAGGATGTATTTTTTTTTTGAGGGCTTTCAATACAGCAAAATGTTTTGTAAGATGTGACATAGGCTCAAATGGATATGACAAGAAACAACTGTACAAATGTTCAACCTGTCAAAGATTGTGTATGCATGTAACAGAAAAGTTGGAACTAGACAGTTAACAAAAAAGGTATTATACATAAAAGGTAGGAATAATAACTTTTTAATGCAATGATGCTTTCTGTAATGTCTTTAAATATCAGTGGTCTCACCATACCTCTCAACCTCTTAGACCAAAAAATCTGGGCAGAGCAATAAATAAAAAAAATAGAAGTGGGATAAAGGCCCAAAAATAAGGACAGTTTTTAAATATTGCTCTTCTAAATTTAGGAAGTTGATAGAATTTTTTGAAGGGTATGAAGTCTGAAACTCAAATGCCTGTCATTAGTTTCTAACTTAAATCTTTAATGATTTGCCACTAGACTTTTATGAAAAATGGACCAAAAATATGAGGCAAAAATCTGGACATTCTGTGAAAATCTGTACAGTTGAGAGGCATGGGTCTCCCAGATAAATAGAAAAAAGAAACAGTAAACTATATTAAAAAATAGAGTGCAAATAAATATGTTACGGGGACACACACAAAAAGAACTGAACAAATGAATTTGATAAAAAACATTTTCAGGATGGTTATTCAGCAGAATACCTGGGACAAAGGAATAGAGGAGTACTTATATTAATTGCAAGAGGAGCTCCAATAGTGATAGAAGAGGATAAAAAAAGATAATCATAGCAGATTTGTAGTGCTAGGAGGCTACTGGCAAGGGAGGAGGATTTACACTGGCATATATTTATATCCCAACTAAAACTGCTACAATGGAGCTTAAGAAAATTCTGGGAGAAATAATCAGTTTTCAGCAAGGAATATGACTTATAGGTGGCGAACAGAATGTGATTGGAACAGTGAAGACGTGTCTGGAGGGCCCAGAAGGGAAAGTGTAACAAAGGAGGGTATATTTTTGAAGAAATTTATAAAAAATAATTGGCATGGAAGATGTGAATTCAGTAATAGGAGTTTGGAGTGAATTTACATATTATTCCTCAAGATATAAAAACTGGGCTAGGCTAGATTGAATTTACATTTCACAAGAACATGTGCATTTAATTGAAGGTATTGATATGTACCCAATAACTATTTCAGATCATAGGTAAATAATAACTAAAACAATAACAGGGTAATGAAATAAAAATGAAATACTGGCACTTTCACACCTATCTGTTGGAAAGAGAGGAATTTACAGAATGGGTAGTGGAGATTATTCAGGAGCTATTAGAGAGGATAGAAATTTCTTCTGAAAATGTAGCTAGGGAATGGGATAAAAATAAGGTGCAATTTAAAAATAGGGTGGAAATAAAAGAAAGGGAGCTATGATTGAAAAGTAACAAGAATTATTTAGAGGTATTGACAAATGTTAAAGTATTGCAGAACAGGGGAATCTCACAGTGAATAACATCAGTTAATTAATGGGAGGAGCTGGGAAACATCATTGCTGTTTTAGTTAGAAATATTTCTATTTAGCTGAAGTATTTGTTTGGTGGCCCACTTGCTGTATGGTGCTGAATATTGCTTACCTCTGGCTGCATTTTATTTTGAATTGAAGCTTTTCATTTAAGGTTTGATCACTTCTATTTTGTACCTTATTCTTGTTTTACATTTGTTTTGTTTTAAGTTTTCGGAGTTTTAAGAGGTCTTGGCTAGGGTCAGCTAAAAAAAGTTACCAAAGATTTCTTTTGCAAACAGTGAATAACATCTGTTAATTAGTGGAAGGAGCTGAGAAACAACATTGCTCTTTTAGTTAGAAATATATCTATTTGTCTGAAGTGTTTGCTAGACTGGTCGCTGTACTGTGCCTGAATATTGCTAATCTCTGGCTGCATTTTGTTTTTCCCTCCCACCTGACCAATTGTTTCTGTGTTCTTAAATTTAGTGGCTTTTGAGTTTCCCGCCCCTACTATAAATCTGATTTTGGACACTCCTCCCAATCCTATCTCATCAGCTCATTCTACTGAGTACAGAGAGATCATTTGAGAAGGCCCACCCCCTTAGTTTCTCAATCCTTAATTATCTTTTGTTTCCTCCCTTCCCACTTAACCTAAAAAAAAGAACATGGACTTTATTCTGCTGCTTTTACCATATGTGTGTTTCTTCCTACTTTATTCCTTTATTTTGCTTTTGTTGCTGTTCTTAAAAGTGTTCAATTGCATTTATTCTGCTGCATTTATTACTGCTTGTTAGTAGCCTCATTAAATTGTAACTGTTATGCTAAGCCTTCTGGTTTAAGCACTTGGGCTTCAGGCCAGTTGTTTTACATTAGAAAGGTTTGTGGTGCACACTCTTGTGGCAGGAGAGGTAGCTTACATCCTTCTAAGTTGGGAATTGCTGGTTGAAGGCTTAGTGTGCCTGTTGTTCAAAATGTCTTAGGTCTAGTTTAAGCACTTGGGCTTCAGGCCAGTTGTTTCATATTAAGAATGTTTGTGGTCTTCACTCTTGTGGGAGGAGAGAGTAGCTTCTGCCCTTCTTTGCTGGGAATTGCTGATTGAAGGCTTATTGTGCATGCGTATTTGAACAATTTTTTTCTGAAATTGGTGCACCTTGTTTGCTGTAGTTTAGACTATATTCAGATCTGCTGAAACTAGCTTTGTTTGTATAACTTGAGCACTAAACCAGGCCACCCTTTGTTAGAGAGGATTCCCCTGCACCCTAGTGGGAGTGTGCAGTTAGACCTTATCTGATTGAAGGTTGCTGGAACAGAGCTCAGTTTGAGATTTTTATTGGTTAATTTGTTTAAATCAATTTGCTCTCATTTGCTACATAAGCAGATCCAAGCCATCTGCTGATCTCTGCAAAACTTAAGTAGAATTTTTCACTGTATATTGCACTTTTGAACTGCATTATTTGAACTGTTTTTTTTTTTAATTCTTGCATGTTGCTGTAGCATAGAATAGATTCAGACCTGCTGAATCTAGTTCTGTTTGTATAACTTGAGCACTAAACCATGTCATCATTTGTTGGAGAGGGCTCCCCTGCACCCTAGTGGCAGGAGTGTGCAGTTACAATTTATCTGATTGAAAGCTGCTAGAACAAGGCTCAGTATTGAGCTTATTTATTGGTTAATTTGTTTAGATCAGTTTGTGCTCATTTGCTACATAGCACCATGTTTGTGCATTGTGCAATGCCGCCCAGCAGTAAGCACCATTGCTGGTTATAGACGCAAACACTTTTGCCTGCAAATTTACCCTTAATACTCTGCTAGTGCTGTATTGCTGAGTTCTTGTGATTGTCCCTCACTGACAGGTGATACATTCAGTGAAGCTCCTGAGGTACCAACACAGATACTACTCACTAGCCCTTCGTATTTTTTGTCCACTTCTCCTGCTCTCTACTTTACTTGTTCCTTCCTGTCCTCTCCCTGTTTTCTGACCACATGAACTTACATTATGGACAGACAATTTCTCACAGTTGCTCCAGCCAGCCTGGTCGACATGGGCATCCTGAGGCAATGTAGCAATTGCCTCATGTACACTGACAACCCATTTCTAGTCCACACAAATTCATTATGTGAGAGATGCATCTAGATCAAGAACCTAGAATCCAAGCTCTCTTGCTCACCAGTCAGTTCATCTGGTACTAAGCGGGTTGTCAGCATGCACACCTCACCTCCTGCACCTACCAAACCAACAACATATAAACCTACATATGTGGAGATCCTTACAAGAAGCTTACCAAAATATGAGAGACCTTCCAAACACAAACAAAAGCACACTTCACATAATACACCTTTGCAGCACATAGTACATATAATATATCACAAACTAGTGTTTCACCAGTCAAGTCCCAAAGGCATAACACAAAAACACATCTTAGTCATAGGTGCCTCAATTGTGAGACACACAGATGTCTGACTCACCAGGCTGGATAAAGAAAAGGTCACAGTCAGCTATCTGTCAGTGCTAGGATCCACCACATCACACATGCACTTAAGTCCCTCAACAATAGGCACTGTTATGACTCCATCTTAGTCCATGTTGGTGTGAATGACTTGAGATGTACCTCACTGGACTATATGAAGAGAGACATGACTGAGCGGATTATGTATTTCAGGCAGGTATGTCCCTAGCCTTAAGGAGCATTTTACCCTCGCCTAGGTTGATACCTCAATACAAACAAAAAATTATTGACTTCAACAATTGGCTTAGTTTCTGGTGTCATTCAAAGGGGATCCAGTATCTGTCAGCCTGGGATGACATGGTCGACAGACCTCGATGCTTTGCCAGAGATGGTCTTCATCTGTCACCCCCTGGGATTTCAGTTACTGGCTAAGGCTCTTGCCATCCCGATAATGCCTTTTTTAGGCAATGTCACAAGAACCAAATTCCTGCCATAAAAATACCCTCTAAAATCAACCTCAAGGTTATCCTGCTAAATGCTAGGAGTCTAAACCGGAAACTGCACTCACTGGAAGCAGTCCTCACCCTGGAAGATGCTTACATTTGTGCAGTCATGGAAACCTGGTTTAAGGCTGCAGAGAGTACCCCAACTATACCAGGCTACATTTCCCTCCACAAGTTCAGACCACAAACTGAAGGCATAAAAACTAAAGGAGTTGGTGTATCAATATTCATTAAAGGTAAATACATCTCTAGATTGGTTAAACAGCACCATTCCATTGAATTACTTCAGGTGCAATTTACTGTAGGTAAAACCCCTTTTCAGGTCAATGCCAGCTATAGGACATCCTCCATGAATCAGGACATCCACTCAGCCTACTTGGATCTACTTGAGTCAATCAAGATACAACCAAACACCCTGGTTTTGGATGACTTTAGTTATCTCTACACAGACTGGGTAAATTATACGTGTTCTAACTCACTTGTCCAAAGGTTCCTGGACGTCATTAACTCCAATGCCCTGGACCAGCTGGTTGACACACCTACAAGGGGCTCATAACATCCTGGACCTGGTGCCTAACAACATGAGAGACTAGTGCGCCACCCTCAATGTGTGGCCATCCCTGGTGAGATTTGACCACAAATCAGTCTTGTTAGAAGTAACTATAACACAAGCACCCCCCTTAACAACAACTAGACTAAAAAACTTCTCCAAGGCCAATTACAACCTTTTACATGATGGCATAAATAGCTTCATAGCCCCTCCCCCCACTGATGGAACAAACACATATGCTGAGTTATACACCAATGCTTCATACGAGTACCTGTACAATTGTATTGACTCTGCTGTACCTGATAGAACCAAAGCAAGCTCTTCAAGGAAAAACAAACTTGCCTGTGGACACCTGCCATTAATAGGCTGTATAATAGGAAAAAGAAATTGCTGTCTGAGAGCAGGAAGGAACGGACTCAAAACTGGAAACACTCCCTCCTCAACTTAAGCAAATAAGACTCCTAATGAAATCCTCCAACACTAACTACAAATCCAAATTAGCTTCCCTAACTAAGGATAACCACAAGGCATTCTTTAGTTACATCTGTAACCTCAAAGGTAAGGCCCAGATTTGGTTGAATTCATAGTTAATGGTACTACATATATAGAACCTGTAGATATAGCAAACCTTCTGACTGACAGGTTCAGTGAAAATTTCACTCCCCTGTCCTCACCACATATATCCCAACACATCTCAAACACCTGTCCCCCACTTAGTATCTTTGAGGACCAGGTCTTAAATGCCCTCTCCAAGGCCAAAACAAAGCCTCTATGGGACCAGACAACATCCCAGGCCGTGTTCTACATGGGTTAAAACAGAAATTAACATCACCACTGGGCACGCTTTTCAATTACAGCCTAAGCACTGGCTTCATCCCAGTGGAATGGAAAACGGCTACCATCATCCCTTTGCAGAAAGGGGGTGCATCCATAGACCCTGGGAACTATACACCCGTTAGCCTGACCAGCCTTATCTGCAAGGCCAAGGAATTAATCACTATGGACCTTATGAACAAAGATATAGGAAATCTCCAAATGCTCTACCCTACCCAGTTTGGCTTTGTCAAGAGGAGATCATGCCTGATAAACTTGGTGGACTTCTTTGAGACAGTCACCAAAGCCATAGATGAGGTCAAATCTGTGCATACGGCCTACATAGACTTAGCCAAGCCCTTTGACACAATCCCCCACTCAGGCATCATTGATAAACTCATGCAGCTGGGGATCAACCCATACATTGTTAGGTGAGTTGCAAACTCACTCACTGATAGAATTCATACAGTTAAAATAGGGGACTCCACCTCCTCCAGCAGACCCATAACCAGTGGTATTCCACAGGGATAGGTTCTAGGACCCCTACTGTTCAGAATCTACTTCTCTGAAGTGCAGGCTAAAACTAAAGGACTGTAGCTGACAGAGTTTGCTGATGACTGTAAACTGGGAGCGATCATTGAAACCCCTAGCAATGTTCATATCCTGCAAGAAGGTCTTACACAGACTAATGACTGGTGCCAAAGTCATGGTCTTAAACTTAATGCAAAAAAATGCATTATTATCCCCTTCAGCAAAGGTGATGTTCCTGCAAACTGCCACTTCAATAACAATACCCTAAGCACACAGTCAGTGGTGACAGATCTGGTCACACAGGTTGACAGCAACCTTGACTTCAATCACCATGTCTCCATAGTGGTAAGAAGGGCATTTTATATTGCTCATCTCATAAGTAAGGGCACTGCCTCCAGAAAAAAAAGAGGTTGTAACTCCCATGTAATGTACTCTTCCCTCATCAGGCCAATAACATTGTAACCCCCATGTACACTTCCCTCATCAAGCCAATAAGAGAGTACAATACTCCCTTTGGTATGTTCCTTTCCAAACACCTGCAGCAACTGGACAGACCACAAAGGTTCCTTAAGACAAAAATTCAGGGTCTTCAAGATGTCTTATGCAGACAGACTGAAATTATTGTCACTTTACTCTGTGTCAAACAGAGTACTCAGAGGCAACATGTGCCTTGCATATAGAGCAATCTGTGACCCAGTTTTAATGGAAATGCTGCACATTTTCAAGTCAAATGGCACAGGTGTCTCTCTCTGTCTCTCTCAAAGGACTTTAACCTGGTATGTGACATCAACAGAACTTGCTGGGGAGACAGATTTGTCTCACAGAGGTTGCCCACCTTTGGAACAAGCTTCCTATTTATGTTAAACAAAGCCCCTTGTTGGCCCTATTTAAGCACAATTTAGACAATTGGATGGGTAACCAGAAATTCACCCAGGGGATTCCACCTGTATCTCTCTTGGACAGGGGCAATAGGTGCTGATTTTAGTGTCTACTTGAACCAGACACCCTTGGGAACACGGGTTGAAGTTGGCTAGGCTTATAAGGGCCCTGAAGCCATTAGCTTAGTAACTTCCTATGATCGACTGCAGAATGCTAAGCAGAAAATAAGGGATTGCCTTGATAATATGCACAAGTTTAGAAAGGCTTCTGTTAAGCAACTGTTTTTTGATAATAAAAGTAGAGCACAAAAACTATTAGCACAATGACTCAGCCAACAGAAAGTAGAAAGGGCTGTCACCAAGCTTAGGGAGCATATAACAAGGAAGGTAACAAGAGATCCTGTAGCGGTATTAGAAATATTTCAGAAATTCTATGAAAGTCTGTATAAAGCAGAAAAATATGCAAATCAAGAAAATATACAAATGGAAATGTTTATGGAAGAATTAAATATGCCAAGGTTAGATGTAGATGAGGCTCAATTACTAATGGTTAGGATAGGAGGAGGTGAGATAAAAATTGTGATGTATAACCAATTTACTGGAAAGTCCCCAGGAATAGATAGTATTCCTGTGGAGGTTTGGAAGCTAGGAGGGAAAAGACTGATAAAGATCTGGAAGGTTTTGTTTAACAGTATTTTAAGAGGAGAAGTACCAGCATCCTAGAAGAAAGCAGTGGTAGCTGTAATACCTAAAGAGGGTAAAGCTCCATTAGACCCAGCTTTATACATGCCCATTTCAATACTAAACTATAATTATAAAGTGTTCATGTCTATAATGGCTAAAAGAATTACAAAAGTAATGCCAACATTGTTAGATATGGATCGATCTGGTTTTGTGGAGTGGAGGCAAACATTTGACAATATTAACAAACACTGATGATCCAGAGGGAAGCACAATGTAAGAAGATACCATTGTTGGTGGGTCTGGATGCAGAGAAAGCATTTGACAGAGTAAGCTGGAACTTTATGAGCAGGGCAATGGGAACATTTGCATTTCCTGAAGAAATAATAAGGTTGATTAGGAGGATATATAAGGGATCTGAAGTGAAAATTAAAGGGGGTGTGGTCCTCTCTGATAATTTCTGCTCAAGTAGAGGAACCAGGCAGAGGTGTCCTCTTTCCCCTTTGTTATTTGCATTATATTTAGAACCACTGGCAAAGAAAATAAGGGACTCAGAAATTCAAGGATATAACTGGTATGGTAGTCAACAAAAGCTGGCTCTATTTGCAGATGCTATTATTTTATACCTGACAAAAACTGAAAGAGATATTACAGTGTTGTGGAACATTTTGAGACATTTTCAGATCTTTTTGGGATAGAAAATGAATGAAGCTAAAACAAAGGCAATAGCGGTAAATGATGTACCCACACACAAATTGATTCAGCAATAGCCATATATATGGGGACATGATAAAATGAAAGATTTAGGAGTAGGGATTAAAAATGATTCTGGTGTGGCAGCTAAGGACATGTAGGAAGAGACTAAAAAGATAATACAAAAACTGAGACAATGGAAGCTTTCTTATATGGATATATATAGTAAGATGTTCTTCGTTTTCCATTGCTGCAGTCCTTACTATAGGGTATAGTCCGCATCCAGTCGGCCCGAATACCAGAGTATAAGGCTGACGTCGGTCAGGGCGCATTAGACTGACGTCAGTACGTCAGGGTACTAATGCGCATGACCGGCGTCATATCCTCAGTCTTTTTTGCTGCGTGGTCCGATGCAGAAGCAGTTTTGCGAGTGCAGGTTGGCGTTCTGAAATATTTCCGAAACCGGAGTTTCAGACCGAATCAGAGTTGGCTAAGTACCCCGTTGGGGAACATTTTTGTTTTTTCTTGCCTCAGTATTTAACCGGATGTCAGAAAAAGTGAATAACTGTATTTCTTGTGGGAAACAAATACCTCATAGGGATTACCATACATTGTGTATACCTTGTTTAGGGCCTGAGCACGACGTTGTTGGTTGCCGCTCTTGTGCTAGGTTTAACAAACGCACTATTAAGAGGAGGTTAGACTGTGCCAGATTAGTGTTTGGGAAGCGTTGCAATTATAAAATGCCGTCGGATGCTCCGACGCCCGCTTCGTCCAAGAAGCGCAAGGACAAAACAGCGAAGCCTAGGGTTGATGAACCGGCAGTCCCGGACGTCGGTTCTTTAGGTGGCTCAATGGAGCCAGAGGTTTTGCCAGGAGTTTCTATGGAGTCTCAGGCAGAAACTTTACTGTTACAGGATGTACCCTCTCAGGAGGCAGGCCAGGCTGAGGGGGCTTCTCAGGTAACTATTCTTCCCTCTTTTCCCACAGTAGTTAGAGCCTCTCCTTCTGTTGCCAAAACTTCTTTTAGAGGTAGGCCAACTTCAGCTTCAGTAGGGGCTTCTCCTAGCCTTTCGGGTTCTGTACCTAAGAAACATATGCTTAAAATGGCAGAAGATTTGATTACTATGATTAGAGGTTCTATGGGCCCTCCTGATAAGAGGCCTAGAGTGGAACCAGAGTTTGACAGTTTTGAACAGGGTTCAGGGGCTTCTGAGTCTTCTGCGGAAGATTTGCAGGAGTATCCTCATTATTCTGATTCTGATGTGGATGATGCCACTCCTTCGGCTTCTCCTCCTGAGGATTTTTCATTTTCAGAGACTCTGCATTCCATGAGGGAGCACTTTAAATGGGAAGGCCAGGATTACTCTGATTCCAGGAAGAGGCTTAGGGAATTCTTGTTTTACCCCAGCATAGGCCCTTAGCTATACCTCCTGTGTTGAATGTGGTGGAAGATGTTTTTGCAGAGGCTTCCCTGAACCCTGATTCTTTGCCTCCTGCTCCTGTTAAACCTGATAGGTACTATAGGGTGCCCGAAGCTCATAAGTATTTGTTTAAGAGTCCTAGGGCGGACCCAGAAACTGTTTCTCAGGGGCCTAAAGGTGTTAAGGCCTCTGTGGTTAAAAATCCTGTTCCCACTGACAAAGAGGCAAGGGCGTTAGATAGGTGGGGTAAGAAAGTGTATACTTCTTCCACTCTAGCCATGAGAGCGTTGAATTGTCAGTTTCACATGCTGAAATATCAAAATTATCTCCTTTCACAATTGAAATCTAAGGTGGATGCTTTGGCGGAAGGTATTGATTGTAAAGACTTGCTGGATTTAGTTTATGTGTCTGAACAAGTGGGCAAGCATTCTTTGCAATGTGGTTTTGATGCTGTGCAGGCCTCCTCGAGGGTGGCTGCCACTAGTTCTGTTCTTCGCAGGCATGCCTGGTTGAGGGATCAAAATTTGGCTGAGCATGTTAAGACAAGGATTTTGGATGCTCCTTTACAGTCTGATGTGTTGTTTGGTTCACCTGTGGAAGCAGTTTTAAAGAAAATGGAGGACAAAGCTAAGTCTATGCAAACTGTTAAAGATTTTTGCAGGTACAGCCACGAAGTTTAGTAGAAATTGGCCTGCTAAGGGGTGGACATATCCTGCTTATGATTCCCAGTCTAGGGGTAGGTCTAGACGTGGTAGGGGCAGGGCTCAAGGTTCTTTTAGGCCTAGAACAGGAGTTCACCTGCTCAGACTTCTGGTGAGGGCAGGGGTCAGTCCTTTCGTAAACAGACCCAATGACCTGCCTTTTCAGCTGCCAGTAGATTCTCGTCTGGCAGCTCCTTTGGAAGGACGACTGTCTCTTTTCAAAGAAAATTGGGATTTAATTACTCAAGACAGATGGGTGTTGGACATCTTTCAGCCAGTCCCTGTATCAGAAAGGGGCCTAGGATTTTATTCTCGCATGTTCCTAGTATCAAAGAAGGGGAACACGTGGAGACTGCTTTTGGATTTATCTCTCCTCAACACTTATCTGGACATTCCCAAGTTCAAGATGTTGACGTTACAACAGCTTTTACCCCTGCTGGGCAAAGATCACTGGATGGTAACTTTAGATCTCGAGGAAGCTTACCTTCATGTGCCTATCAGGCTAAGTTACAGGAAGTATCTGCGGTTTCGAGCTGGAGATTCTCATTATCAGTTCTCTGCATTGCCCTTTGGCTTATCTACTGCGCCCAGAGTATTCACAAAGGTTCTGGCTCCAGTGATAGCTTACTTCAGGCTACAAGGACTTCAAATTTATCCTTATTTAGACGACTGCCTGATTCTGGCTCAAGAAAAGGAAGACCTTCTACAGCATCTGGAATATCTTATAGCAGTGCTAAGATGCCTAGGGTATTCTGTGAACGAAATAAAGTCCAGTCTAGTACCCTCTCACGACATGTGCTTTCTGGGTGTGAGACTGAATACAGCAGCCCAGATGGCCTTTTTAACCCCGGACAAACAAAAGAATCTATCACTTTACTTCCATCAACTATCTCATCAGTCCGTGCTGACTGCAGAGACAGTCCTACAAGCATTAGGGTTCATGGCATCTTGTATTCTGGTGCTTCCCAATGCCAAACTGCATATGAGGAAGTTACAATGGTATCTCAAAAATGTATGGACACAGCACTGCCAGTATTTAGACACTGTCATTCAAATAATACCTTGCCTTCAAAGAGAATTTTTGTGGTGGGCTCAGGAATGTCACCTAAACAAGGGACTCTCTGTGACCCGGCCAGAGGCGAGTCAGATTTTACCGACAGATGCCTCAGACATTGCTTGGGGAGCTCATCTAAATGGAAAGTGGATACAAGACAAGTGGCCTGCCAGACTACAGCATCTACATATCAACATGAAGGAGATGTTAGCAGTCCAGTTCGCATTGCTGGCTTTCAAGGAGTTACTTCTTCCAGGGCAGGTGTTGATTCTAACAGACAACACAACTGTCATGTGGTACTTCAACAAACAAGGGGCAACACATTCTTATCCTCTATGCAGGCAAGCAATGATTTTATGGGAGACTGCGCTACGCTTGCACCTAACTCTTCAGGCAAGGTTTCTGCCAGGAGCACAGAACTCCTTAGCAGATATGTTAAGCAGACAAATCATGGATCCCCACAAGTGGAAACTGGATCTTCATGTATTTCAGAAATTGACAGTGTCTTGGGGAACTCCAGACATAGATCTGTTCGCTTCTCCACTAAACCACCAGCTGCCACAGTTTTGCACAAAGGGGTTTCATCACACAGCTTGGGAAGTGGATGCTCTGTCTTTCAGTTGGACAAACCTTCATGTGTATGCCTTTCCACCTCTGCCTCTTCTTCCAAAGGTACTGTTAAAGGTCAGACAGGACAGGCCAAGGATGATTTTGATAGCTCCAGATTGGCCTCGGCAACACTGGTACCCTCTACTACGGAGTCTGGTAAAGAAGCCTCCATGGCCTTAACCTTTGATTCCACATCTGTTATCCCAGCAGGACGGTCATCTGCTCAATGTCAAGCTTCACTCTCTTCATCTGACAGCCTGGCATATTCTGTGTTGAAACACAGCAGGTCTCAACTTCCTCAACAAGTTTTAAATGTGATTAGGGAAGCTAGAAGACCTAGTACAAGGAAAGTGTACGCAAAATGGAAGAGATTTTTATTTTGGAGTAGAGCAAAGAATTTGGAGATTTCTGAGCCTAATTTGAGTATGGCTCTTCAATATCTTACTGAGTTACTGGACAAGGGTCTGTCCTTCTCTTCCATTAAGATTCATGCTGCAGCAATCTCAGCTTACTATGATTGTGACCCACCATTGTTTTCGCATCCTTTGTTCAAGCAGTTTCTTAGAGGGCAAAAATATAAGACCCCCGTGAGCTCCTTCTCCTGCTTGGGATCTCAATTTTGTGTTGGAAAAACTTACTCTACAACCTTTTGAGCTTGGCTACTGCTGAATTGAAATATTTGTCATGGAAGACTGCTTTTTTGTTGGCTATTACTTCTGCAAGAAGGGTGTCTGAGTTGCAGGCCCTTATGGCAGTCGAGCCCTTTTTGATTTTCCATAAGGATAGGGTATCATTACGTACTAATCCTTCCTTTATGCCTAAGGTGGTTTCTAGTGTGGCTTTAAACCAAACTATTCATTTGCCTACTTTTATGCAGACCCCCAAAATAAAGGGGAAAAGATTTTGCATACTTTAGATGTACACAGGCAATTGCGTTATTACTTAAGCAGGACTAAGGATTTTAGGCAGTCTCAGCAGTTGTTTGTTTCCTTTGCTTTGAGTTCGCAGGGCAGGCCTGTGTCAAAACAAACTATTTCTAGGTGGATTGGCTTTTGCATTGCATTTTGTTATTCCCATCATGGCAAGGAGGTTCCAGCTGGGATTAGGCCTCATTCCACTAGGGCTACTGCCACTTCAACAGCATTTCTACGGGGGGTGGCAACTAAGGATATTTTGGAAGCAGCTACTTGGAGTTCAGTGCATACTTTCTCTAAGCATTATCACCTTCCTATCTACTCTAAGTCTAGGGCTGGTTTTGCCACAGCTGTTTTGCAAGGCATGTTGTCAGCTCCTGCTTCTTTATGATTTGCCAGCCTCCCTTACCTCTGCTTTGGGATTCTACCCAATAGTAAGGACTGCAGCAATGGAAAACGAAGAACTTAGTACAGTTTTGTACCTACCATAAATGTAGATGTTCGAGGATTCCATTGCTGCAGTCCAATTTACCCTCCCTCCTTCCCCTCTGTGTTTAGGGGTGGTTGTGTATGTAAGTTTACCTGCTTATATTTTTGTATATATTGTTCATGTTTTGGTGCAGGTATTTTGGGCCTTGTCTTTTTAGGGTCTTCTGACATCTGGGGCAAGAAAAGACTGAGGATATGACGCCGGTCATGCGCATTAGTACCCTGACGTACTGACGTCAGTCTAATGCGCCCTGACCGACGTCAGCCTTATACTCTGGTATTCGGGCCGACTGGATGCGGACTATACCCTATAGTAAGGACTGCAGCAATGGAATCCTCGAACATCTACATTTATGGTAGGTACAAAACTGTACTTTATAAGCAGTCAAAATGTTTTTAGTCCCTTTAGTCTTATACACAGGTCAGGCATATTTTTATCAACCAGAGAAGAAGTTGTGGACAGAAATTAATAATGAGCTGAAGGACTTTACCTGGGAGGGGAAGATGGAAAGAGTCAAGTCGGATAACCTGATTCTTCCAGTAAAACAGGACGGATTGGGATTATCCAATTTGAAGGGATATTTCAAAGCTACACAATTAAGACTCTTATACATAGTACAAGCAGAAAATTATAATTCAAAGTGGAAACGGATGATGTTGAAATGGGGGGGGGGGGGCTCAAGAAACAAGGAGAGACTAGGATTTTTGATGCAGGACTTTAAGGAGAATAACAGTAATCATACAGAATATTATATCCATAAAGAAGCAGGAAGTATTCTAAGAACATAGCCAACACAGGAATGGAGAAAGGAGATTCTGCCAATAGCGATGACTGCAATAAGGGATATAGGCAAGAGGAGGCTGGAATTTATTGGAGAAAACTGGAAAAGGAACCAAGGTATTGGGAGCAAATAACTAGAGAGGGAAAGGTAATAGAATGGGAAGAGGCTAAGAACTTACTTGAACTGCAGGTTAGAGATTGCTTTCCCTTTCAAGGTTTGATATCAGGCAAAGAAAAAGAAATAGGGGGGTCCTCAACGAAACACCAGCACTGGTAGAGTTTTTAATAGAATCTACAACAGAAGTTGCTATTAACAAAGGAATAATTGTGAATAGTACATAGTGTGTATAAAGGTTTATAATACTTGTTTATTGATGATTGTATTGTTAAACATTATATTACTTGGAAAATAAATTATTTGAAAAAAAAAAAAGAAAGGAATAATTAGTAGAGCATATAATATATTGCACGATAACTATAAGAATCAACCAGAGAAGGTTAAAAGGATTGGGAAGAGAGATTGGATAAGCAATTCACAAAGAAATAATAGGGGGATATATGTATGTCTCCCAAGTATGCCACAAAGTCTAGAGGATTTAGGACCTTTGCTTGGAAGTGTTTACATAGGTATTTTTATACCCCAAGTAGACTCAAAAGATTTCTCCTCAGGTAGATGACAAATGCTGGAGGTGTGATGGGGAAAAAAGAGGTGACTAGGAACATATTTTCTGGTAATGTAATGAGTTGGCAGACTTTAAATATTTCCTGCAGACTGCTATGTTGAAGGTGCTGGGTAAGCAGACTGGTGTTATTAAGGAAATTATTTTTTTGAGCTATGATACAGAATCGGAATTGCCTAGACATAGTAAGGCCTTGCTGAGTCTATTCATGGTGGCTGCCAAAAAAAGCAACTACTAGAAAATGGAAATCAAAGTCTAAACCAACTTCACTAGAGGTAGCAAAGATAGTACCTGAGATAAACAACTGGAACTGGGCTCTTTAGGAAAGGGCAGCAATAAATTACATAGGAAAATGGGAAGTGTGGGATCAATACAGGCAGAGGAGGAACAAGGTTTAAAACAAGGCAGGCTTTGAATGAGCTATGTAATTATTAGCTGACACTGACTGGATATAATATAAGTGATGTATAATGTTTGCAGCTACATTTGCGTCTGCATGATTTGCAATGTATAATGTTTGGAACTGAGATTGTGTCGGTATGGTTTATTTTCATTTATATAAATGTAAGATTGCCTATGTCATACAAGATAATTTAATAAATATGTTTGTTCTTATAAAAAAATAGATAATTTGTGGTAGGGATTGATGCAGGACATCAATGCAGTGGATGGCCATAATAGGACAGTACTATAGGTGTGATGTAGGATCACCAACATGTTGCTGCACACCAAGATCAAGGCATATAAAATTGTCGGAGACATGATGACCACTGGGAGTGATCCACCAACACAGAATAATCTTATAGAGATGAAGGAATTCCCGGTGTCCTGGTCACTGGAGAAAGTGAGAAAAATCTCATACATATCAGAAGCATGCATGTGAAAGTGGGGTTGGTGATGGCTTCCCATCTGTCTCAGTAGGGATGTAACTAGGCAAGTGGTAGCATGTGCCATACCTGCAGGACAGTGATTTGCACAAACGGTTTATTCAAACACACATACATTTAGGTCACCCAGGGACATTAGTATGGCAACAGTGGCAACCTGCATTACAAGGTATTGTATGTGCTCAGAGACTGTGTATACAACTGGCATGTAGTACTTTGTGTGCCATATGATTGGAGCCACAGATATTATTCACCTCTGCCACAAGCTTACCTGTGTGCATTCATGGGTTTCACTGGCAGAGGATCTACCACAACAGGTTTGAACAAGCCTGATGTCAGTGAGTTACAGATGGCTGATGATGATGATGATGACACCATGCAAGTGACATAGTCCAATAACAATTGCATTGTCAGCAGTGTTAACAGTGGACAGCACACACATTACCCACAGCTGACGTGACTGTGTGTGTGGGCGGTAGATATACCCCTGGTATCACCTGTGGTTAGCAAAGCTTATCATGTCCATGTCCACCCAACCTCTGCTGCACAGTTATCATCAAAGGGATGCATGGCTTCCAAGATGCACGCACAGGGTTGGGATGTGTAGGTGACTGTAGCTGCCATGACTGCAGAAATTTACCACACTTGGATTTCAGCCTTAGCATCAGTCTGCAGATCAGTGATCCACATAGATGGTCAGTATTCATACCATATCAGAGATGTTGAGTGTGCTTGTGAAAGAAATGTAACCATTACAAGAACTGTGGGACTTTCTGGTGCATGCCAGGCTTATACAGATGATACACACACACTATTCTTGAGATGGCTATACTGTACACACTGTCCATGACTGCTTTGCCCCTGGGTGTGGATGTAGCCTATGCTTTTCCAGCTCCACATGGCACACCCCAATAAGCAATCCAATCAGCTTTCTGCAGTTCAACACCATTACACTTCTTTGTGGTCTTATATAAATGGACAGCTATCAATGTCCATTCATGGGGTCATGGATGCCAACATTCTACTGGAACTTCTTAGTGAGTACACAGTGAATTTCTGCATCTGTTCTTAGCATGGCATACCATCAACTCGACAGGATACCTCCAGTCCTGAAACTGCATTGCCACATGGTGAGCACAGCCAACATTCCACCCATGAAAGCTCCACCTCATCTCTGAAGGATGCGATCACTGACCTCTCCAAACATCAGCCTATGTGAGTGGCTACTGCAACCTCTACCCATGACCCTTCCTGATATACCAGCATTGCTCTCCCCATCACTGTGCCCCACACAACCTATGCATATGATGATGATGATGCCTGTGTCCTGCCCACCCTTCTGACTTGTATGCGTATGGCAATGTTTGTTGCATGGCATGGCCAGTCAATGCATTCTACTGGAAAGCCTGGCTGTGTTACTGCATCCATCACTTTTATTCTGTAATTTATCTTGTCATAACCCATAGCAGTCAACCATAGAACTTCCTTACCAGTGGGCCTTAAGCAGTCCGAACACACCTTCAGTATTGTTATATGTCTGCAACAGTGGGGCACTATATGCTATCTTCACCATGGACTGGGGGCTGTAGATGTAGTTCATCAGCTACAGTTCCAATATCCTGAATCACTAGCAACAGAAAACAGTGGACAATATTATGAATGGTCTGCCATATATATTGATGGGGTCTCTGAGTGGCAATGTGTGCACCTATAACTAAATAACCTTGTGGAAAGTCACCCTGCACAAAATGTTAACATGTCACAGGTCCAATATATGTGAGATGGCATACATATACATTGCACATAATTAATAGCATCATTCAGCCCTGGCTTAACACATGAATTTAGCAGTTTTTACCATTTCATTACTTTCACTTCTAACATTGTGTCAACATCACCACCACTCAGTCCCAAGTCTACTGATTATAAAACAAACAATCAACACTTTTTGCATTTAGAAAAGTTTTGTTTAGGCTTACGTAATATATTATTAATATTTCTTATTTTCAATGCATACAGATGTACATATATTCTATTTTCAACAATTTCCAGGTATTACCTACATAATATTCTTCACATCCTAAACAATGAGTGCAGTACACTGCATTACTATGTTTGTTAAAATCTAGAGCTTTGAAACAATTTGATTGGTTCAGTCATGTGGCTTGAAGCTGTTTGTATTTAAATGCTTTTTACATGTGAAGTTATGTCAATCTGGTGGTAAAACAGAAGCACTGACTTTTCATAAAAGAAAAATTAAGGGTTTCCTCATGTTTGCAGTTTTTGGTGTATTTACAGTGGATGTTTTATTAGAACTTCCTCTGTTGGTTTCATTAAAACATTGAAATAAATCAAAAATGTATTTAATGGAAAAAAAGACAGAGGGGGATAGTCCCAGAAAAAGGACACTCAGTGCTAGATCATTTACTAATGGGTATCTTTTTTCAAAGATAGAACTGAGCAATCATCTGTGAGTGGAAAGATATAAGGATAACTGTGTGATGAGAACTGCTACCTTCACTGGAGGTGCAGCGGTACTGCTGGGGAAGATCTACAGGCTATACATTTATGGTGATCTGACAGCAGGTTTGTGTTCAAGCTTAAAGAATAATAGTAGCAAATACAGTGAACAGACTATAGTGAATGCTGTGTTAAGAACTTACCGCAACTATAGCTGTTTGTGTATACCCATTGTTACAATTCCGGCTCTTGGAATTCCTACCTACAGAAACCCAATGTCTGGCCCAACTTTCGGCCCTACTCACCTTTCTTCTCTGCCAGTTCCTTTTCACACAGATGGCAGGACTTTGGTAGCATAAAGGTCCATTATAGAGCTCCATCTTCAAATATTTCTTGCTCTGCCTAGAGAAATCCAGCACAAAAATGTCACAGCACAACCCACCCTGGAGGAGACAGCAGTCTCCAGGCAGTACAAGCCCCAACAACAGGAACTCCAAAAGTTCTTTTGCAGGCTGCTGTTAAATCCTGAGGAGGGGAGGTGGTCTCATTAGCAGGACAAATAGAGAAGTTGAGAAATGGTGATTGGGGTACCTACCTCAACTCACTTATATACAGAGAAAAAAAATGGGAACTATGGGACAGAACTGTTACTGCAGCATACTTGAACATCTATAATTACAGTTAAGTCCCTAACACAGCTCTACAGTATTCATTACAGAATCCAGTATTGCAGTACTGACTCGGGAAAACTCCTAGTGCCTATGGACCAAAGAGTGGCTGGCTCTGGGAAGAGTTAGGGGAAAACAGGCTTTGCAAAATGCTCATGACAAAAGCCCACCATGAAAGCACTGCTTAAGTTATAATGTTTGGAAAAAAAGTGTGTACAAAGGACCAAGTTGCTGTTTCCAGCAGTGGTAGCTGCAGTGGCCTCTGTAGATTAGGCTCTAAAATGGTCTGGAATAGACTTACCATGAAATAAGTAACAGAAGCAGATGCAATCTGCTTTTCATTTTGATGTGGTCTATTTTGCCAACTGGCTTAACCTCCTTTCCTTTAACAAAAAAAAAAAAAAAAGAAAAAAAGTGATCAGATTTCTTGATGTGCTTTGCTCTGGTCAATGAAAATCAAAGTTTACTGTGCACATCTAATAATTGTAGAAATCCTTCTCCCTTAGATTTGGGGTGATGGAAAATACAGAGAGGTGAATAACTTAGTACAGAGACAACTGTCACCACCTTAGCCATGAAGGGATAGTTAGTCCTTAGGGTGAATGTTGTCAAACAAGATTAGAAAGAGTTCTCTTCTCATGAGAAGTTTCAGCTCTGAAATTTTTCTAGCAGTTCTTAGTACCACTGGCAATGCAGTTTTCAAAGACAGATGTTTGAAAGAGATGGAAGCAGATGGCTCAAGTTGCGCTTTTCCAAAATATAAATTAGGTTCCATGGCACGAGTTCTTTTTTTTTTTTTTTTGGTGGTCTCAAATGCAACAGCCCTCTAAGGACTACTTTACTGGGCACAGGGTCTATAGTAATGGCAGTAAGGCATATGATAAGCCTGGTCTCTACAGGCCTGAATGATGAAATCCAGTGACATCCAGGCAAAATTTGGGTCCTAGAATCTGCTAAGGCACTACACAGACAACCATTTCCACTAACCTAAATCATTTCCTTTATTTAGGCTTTCTGGCATCCAAAAAGATACACAGTATATCCTGTGAAAATGTGCCTCAAAGTGATGTATTCCAAATCATCTACATTGTCAGCCTAAGCATACTCAAGTTGGGAGGACTAAGGATTCCTTGTTCAGAGTCAAGAGGTACATAACATGGGGTAATAAGACTGGTTCTACCTTTACCGGAGCCAAAAAAAGGGAGAAAATACATGTCTACTTACTATAAACATAGATGCTCAAGTGTCTTCTCTGTTGCAATAACAACAACATGGGATATCATTGCTGTGGTAGCTCTTCACTGGCCCAAATATCAGGGTCTTCACTTCCTCCTTCAGGGCTACCAGACACCCTTCATTCTCTAGATGTTTATAGACAACTCAGATATTACCAAGACAAAGCAAGAACATTAGCCAAACAAACCAACCTTTTATGGGCTTTGCTAGCAACAAAAATAGGAAAGCCTAATGTCAGCCAGCACCATGTTTTGGAGTTTTTTTGCCTCCAAGAACTGGAGCCCCATACTCTGAGACCCAGGCCAGGAGTACAAGGCATTCACACTGTTCCCAGTGGGCTCTTGAATAAGGCAATATGAAAACCTAAATTAATGAAAGGTAGAATCCTGAGGCTTAAGGGAAAGGAGAGGGATGCCACCCCAACCATTAGGGGCAACAAAGGGGAAGCAGGATGAAAAAGAGTATTGCCACAATGGAGACACATGTACATTTACATTTATGCTAAGCAGATACAACTTTTCTATGTTCATCATGTTTCACTGTTGCAGTAATAAATGGGAAGAATTCCAAAGCAAGGAGGTGGGAGGTTGGAAACAGATTATGTTGTAGCCAGATTGCCCTGCAAGACAGCAGATGCAAATCCGGCCGTTGACTTGAAGACTGGTAAATCATAGTGCTTAGCAGCGGTGGCTGGTGACTTCAAATCAAAGGGGGCTGCAGGAGACAGCTGAATGGGTGGGGCCAATAGGAAGGGGTGTGGCCAACCAGAAAGGGTGGATCTATTCTCAAAACCACAAAAACTGGAACTTTAATTAAATATGCTGCCCTGGGTGCCAAACTATCACTATGAAAGTCCAATCAAGACAAAATGAAGTGTACAAGAAAAAAAAATATTTCAATGCATTGGCTACATGACAGCTTACTTAATATCTAGATGGAAACAAAAAGGTTGTGAGGCATGAAAAAATAAATTACTTTTTAAATACATTACTGGAATATCATTCAAAATCAAGTATAAGAAAAACAAGCAGCACTCAACTCAAACCACTTCTCCTTGCACTGCAGTTCTAATTATAATTTATATTCAGCTTTTTAAAAGTAACGAGTAACATGCTGAAAGTAGCAATCTCTGTGATACCCCCACTTGTGAAAATGTTTCTTATCCAAAAAAGACCTGCTGCCTGATAACAACTATCTACTTGTTTCATGGGGAAAACATGATCAAAGTAAAAAATGAACAGCAAACAAGAAACAAGCTCAAGATAAATTGCTTAAAGGATTACTGCAGAGGTTATTGACCACACATGATAGATTGGCATTCTGTTTAGTTTAGGGGTAAAGCCTGCAAAGATGACTGCAAGTCTCCAACAGATGTAATGAGCTTCTGAAAATACTGTAATATGCATTTCAGTACCTAAGGCTTATACATTATCTAGTTATGTAAATATTCTCTGCATGGCAACAACAAAAAGACTTTCAATGTTGGTAATTCTTCAACAGTATGCTTATTAAAACTTACTTGCATCTCTAAATCTCAGACAATCTTACCCGATGATCATTAGAGCATTGCTACTTAAACACAGAGTAACAGGCACTGAAACAGCATGCATTTTCTGAATAATAAGAAGCATAAATCAACAGTATAAAAATATGACAGAAAACCAGAACATTCTGCAAAATCAAGGACAGATAAAAAGCCACTGTAGTACTTGTGTCTACCTTGGATGGGGGGATACTCTGCACACTTACACTGCATAACTGCTCCTTGCCTTGCTTGGACACATCCAGAGTCATTACATGGGGGAGTGGGATGCAACAAGTATGTCACAATTTGAAAAGTCTCTGGTTGACGGTAATGGCCCTGATACATTTGCCATACCTTTCAACCTCAGAGCAATAAATATGGACAAAACCATATACAGAAGTGGGACAAAGGCCCAAAAATAAGGAACATTTTAAATATTGCTCTTATAAACTTAGAAAGATAATAGAAAAGTAGGTTTTGCATTAGTATGAATTTTCTGAAGGGTATGAAATTTGAAACTCAAATGTCTGTCATTATTTTCTAACTTCAGTATTTAAGGATTGGCCATTAATTTGCCAGAAAACCACAATTTTATGAAAAATGGACCAACACTGTGATGCAAATATATAAAATAGTCACACAATACAGCTGGGAATCTGTCAAAGAAGGGACACTTTTTTAATATTAGTACTGTTAACTTGAGCAGTTGACAAAATAAGAGAATCAACATGTATTGCTGAAATAAAAGTAATCTATAACTCTGATCATTAGTTATTTATTGTAAACCCTCCACGTTTTCTTCCAAAATTGCCATTTTGTGAAGGGATTATTAGAGGAAGAGCAACATTTTGAGCCAAAATCACGGACAGTTGAGAGGTTTGGATATGCCTAATTCTATAAAGTGATTTTATTTGTATGTATCTTTCAGCCTCTTAACGCAAGAAATCTGGACAAGGCCAAATATATCAGGGGAACATACAAACAGTACTAAAAATTGCTCTTGTATGAACTTAGACAGTAGATAGAATAACATGCCTTGCTTTAGCATGCATTTTTTTGAAGGCTGTGAAGTCTGAAACTCAATGTCTGTCATTATTTAGTGACTTTATTCCTAAATGATTTGCCAGAAAACCACAAATTTTATGAGGAACAAACCAAAAATAAGAAACAAAAATCTATTCATTCTTTGAAAATCTGGACAGTTGAGAGGTATAGTTCAGCCAGGGCTGTCTGAATTTGCCACCCTTCCCCCTTCACAAAATCATGGTCAAATGGAGCCTCCCCCTGCAGCCATTCCAATGTCCCATTACTTGGCTATTTCACCCCATTTACCATAAACTCTGTAATGTGCATACTGCTTTACTTCTATGATGATTTGGATTTCATTTAAAAGTTTTATTTTGCATTTTACAGCACATACACTAATAGGCATCTACTAAACAAAGCAATGTAGTCTCACAATGAAAATAGACTTCGCATTAAAACTTCTCTGCCCTTGAAACTTACATTCATTGAAACAGCATTCAAACCCACATTCAGAGAAAATACATTTGGCCAGTGGCAGATAAAGATTAACTTTAGGCTGTTTTCATATCATAGGCCCCTTGCACATGAAACATACATGTGTTCTTTGATACACCTTCCTGATTGTATTAAATTATATTCCTTGTATAATACAGTAACGTTGTTAGAGGGCATTTTAAGTTTATTGTTTTGAACATTTTTCCAGTAAACAATGAAACAAAATGCATGCACCAACAATAACAAAACTGCCCAATTCAGAACATTTCCATCATAAAAGTCTACTCAAACGTCTACAATCCACCAGTATCAGTAAATATGCACAACCTCTGCAGAAGTAAAAGGCATTAAATAATTCCACATTAAAGAGATCTGTAACAAATGAAGAGATTACTGCTAGCACAAAACTTTATATTTCATTGTTTCATCTACAAATAAAGTGTTTGTTGCCCTTGAAGAATACATTGCCTATGTTACATTAAAAAACTGATAAGCTAGTAATATTGCAAAAGGGAATGAATGGCAAACTGATAACAGGTTCCTTGTTACTAGGTATCTTTGCCAAAGAGGACATTCTCAGGACTGCAGCATTCACCCCCTTTACAACACAGTACAGTATCAGCAATGCATCTACATACTGTGGGAGCAGAACCCGCAGCCTTCTGCATCAAAAGCAAGTACACTACCTGTTGTGCTTTTAACAATGCAAGCAGACTCAGCATAAGCAGCACTAAACTTCTCTTCCCCTAAAGCTCTCAGCTCCTTATAAAATCCACTCGACACTCAACTGTATCTCTCAACTTTGTAGTACAAGAAATCTGGAAAAAGCTAAAATGTATTGGGGGGGACAAAAGACCAAAAACCATGGACACATTTTAAACATTGCTTGTATAATATTGCTAGAATAAAATTCTGTATTACCACTATACATTTCACTGCCAAGTCTTGAACCCAGGACCCTGTGCAAAACAGTCAGAGCAACATACCACTATGCCATATCAGCTGTATCTTAAAAGAGAGGAAGAATGAAACTTAAATGGCTACCATTTAGTGAATTCAGTTCTCACCATAGCTCTCAACATCTTAGCACAAAAAAACCTGGACAAAGCCAATAATGGGGGAATACAGCCCCAAAAATAACCATCAATTATTTAGTGAAGTAAAACTCCAGAAAACCACAGGTTTTATGAGGAACAGAACAGAACAAAAATATGAGACAAAAATCTGAAAAAGTTTTCACAAATGTTGGTGGATAGGGAATTTTGGCTCTTGCTACCTGCACCCAAGGTATAGGGTTTGAGCCTGAGTTATTCTCTAACCACCACCAGGTATACTTCCTGAGGTTTCTCTGTAGCCACAAGTATATATTAATTGGGGCATTTTACACACACACATACATCAAACATGGCCAAATCTCTCTTTGCTCTCATTACTACCAAAATCCATGAGAAAGTTGTCTATGAATTCCAACATGAGTTTGGCTCAACCACCTCCCTGCTTTTCTTAATATATGTCATTGATTTAAAGTTGACAAAAATGGTTTCTTACAAAGGACTACTTAGTGAATTTCAGGACAGTCATGCAATGCTTTCAAAACTGCCGCTGTATTTGGAACCTTCAGGATTAAGGTTGTGAAGTCCTATCATACTCCTTTCTCATCCAGTCTGGAGTTCTCCAAGGATGTGTTCTGGGCCTATTGCTTTTCACCATTTTCAGAACATCCTATCACTCAAGTCTGCTTAGAGTCATCATGTTGTTATATGCAGATTAACAAGTCTTGTAGGGATTAGTTAAGACCCATTAGTAGACAAATCTCTTATTTGACTGGTTTAGTCACAAGAGATCAAGAATCTACATAAAAAACAGCATTTCATGGCATGTTTAGGCATGTCTCATCCAACAGCTGATCCCTTTTCTGCAGCTGTTCCATTTGGGATTATCACTGAACAAGTCACTCCCTTCAGAAACATAGAACTGAGCTCGACCCTACTCACTTTTACAGAGCATGTTAGAAAAGTATAACCAGGTTTATAAAAAAATGCATATAAAACATTTGATTCCTTTACAAAGGGAGGAAGAGTTCCATTTTGGAAGGAGGTTCTTATTTCTATACTGCAGTACAGACTACCTCCTGTAGCTGATACATCTGTATCTGATTTCTAGACACTTCAGGCTGCACTAATTAAAGTATGTTGATTTATATGTAATTATTCCTGTAGGAGTCAAAAATCCCTTACATTAGAAAAGTTGCATTGCTTTCAAGCTTTTCACTTACAGCCTTATCTACCAGCTGTTGTATCTAACTTTTGTCTTTATCTTTGTAATAGACTTTGCCTTATACCCATCAACCTCTTAGCTCTAGAAATCTGGACAAAGCCTAACATAATGGGGATAAAGGGCCAAAAACAGGGACAGATTTTAAATATTGCTCTTATAAGCTTAGCAAGTTGTTAGAATAGCATGATTTGCCTTAGTATGCATTTTCTGTAGGATATGAAGTCTGAATAAGTGATTGTAATCTTAAAACCACAATTTTTATGAGGTACAACCATAAACAGTTGGGGGGTATGCTTTGCCTTAAAACCCATATCAAGATCCTATGTTCCTCTATCTCCTCTTCAGTTGCACTCTAGCCTTAACCTGCAATAACATGCATTTCCTAACATCAGATCTGAAATCTGTAGCTCAAAACCCAGTCTTCATGTGCAAAACATAACCCCTAAAATGTTTTATTTGCCAATAAAATAATATTTAACTCTTAACAGTTCAAATATTTGCTTTAATTTGGTATCACGTAATCACTTTCCTCTTGCAAATGTGATTGCTCTGTTAATACATACTTCTGTTTGTGGGTTTATTTTATTGCATTGTATTGCATGTAGATATTTATGCACATATTTATTTAATTTGTTTGATAATAATTGGGGTAGTGGACTGAGTCTAAGATTTCAGCTACATCCCTAAGGCATAGTTTGCAGGTTACAGATAATAATAAGTCACGCTAAACTGTAGACATATATAAAGATGACAAAAATGGTTTTAACATGCAGAGTATATGCAAAGAAAATGTGAGTTTTTCAATAAATTAAGTAACAGTAATTTTTGTTTTGTGTTGCTTTTAATTTTGAGCTTGCATTCTTTCTGTTAACTGTTTATAACTGGTTGAGGCAGGAAATGTTTCTTATAGTCTAAAGTATCAAGTTAGAGGACCAGATGGCAGCTTCCAAGATTTATTTAGTGGAAATTCATCTAAGAAAAGCTGTGGTAGCTGCAATAGCACTGGTGGAATGTGTTCTGATATTCTCAGTTTTTTGTTAGCATGGTTGTTTATAACAAAAGGTAATACAGCTTAAAATCCATTTGGAAATGGTTTGCTTGTTTTTAGGCTTTCCTATTTTGTTGCTAGCAAAGTCCATAAAAAGTTGGTTTTGTTTTCCTAATGCTACTGATTTTGTCCAAGCAATATTTGAGTTGTGTATGAACATCTAGTGAATGAAGAACTTGATCTCTAGTTTTCAGGATTATGAAAAAAAAGGGCTGAAAGGTGAATAAGCTGATTCAAAGATATTCAGTGAACTCACCGGACATAAAGGACAGATTTGTCCTGGGAGAGAGACTGTCAGAGTGGAAGGTCAAGAAGAGATCAGTGCACTTTAGGGCTTGCAGTTCCAAAACCCTCCTAGCTGAGGTAATAGCCATCAGAAAGGCAGTTTTCCCAAGAAAGAAACTTGATGTCTGCAGGTTTAAAAGGAAACAGGGTAAGCTTCTTCGAAACAAAACTGGGGTCTCTGGAAGAAGAATGTAGGGAAGCATGAGGTGGGCATGAGGTGGATGAAATGCTTCAAAAATTGTTTTCAAATAGGGGTTAGAAAAAAGGTGGCTGCATAGAAAGGCAGGCAGAAATGTCTGATGCATGAATTTTGACTGAAGAATGAGAAAGTCCCGAGTTAAATAATTCAACTAAGTAGATTAACACCAGAGGTAGTTTTTAATTAATGGTAGTTGACCTTTTGAGTGGCACCAAACAGTAAACAGTAAATCTTTTCCATTTTGATATGTAAGATTTTCTAGTACTTGGCTTTCTGGTCTCCTTCAAAGTAGCCCTGAGATCCTTATCAAAAGGAATATATTAAAGAGAAAAGATTAAATCATATATGCTGTTAACCTCAAGGTGCTCAGGATGGGGTGTACAAAGGTTCCTATTTTTCTGTGTTAAGAGATTCACCTTCTGAGGAAGCAGCCAAGGTCCCTGTTTGGTCATACTATGAAGCAGAGTAAACTAACTCTGCCTTGACCAAATAGATCCTATTAAGATCTCCTTCTGCCCTTCTTTCCTAATCTTCAGTAATACTCCAGGGATGAGATGTTCAAGATGGCTGCTGAGTATTAAACACATACTTTCTGCTGCTCCTGTTCCAGCAAATTTATCCACTCAAAATAACCTGCATCTGGCTTTAAAGTCAAAAGAAAGGAGTATTTCTACTAAAATACATCAAAAGGATTGGATCTACAGTGGCATTTTAGATAAAAAAGCTAATTTTAGACCTTACTTTCTCCTAAGTATTTACCTGAACTCATTTTGGGGAAGGCCAAGGTCACATGGTAATACCCTTCTCTGTATATAACAGTATTTCAAATAACAGATGGCTACTAAGCAAGAAACCATGGATTCTACAACTACAAAAACTAAACTTTCCTCTATAATCACCCCAGAGAAGGATGTAATATCCAAGAGACAAAAAATAAATAAATCAACACAAGAGCTGAACAAAGGGCCTACTAAAACCAAAGCTGAATCTGCACTTTCACTTGAAGATATTAAGTCAGCATTACAACCATTGCAAGATGAGTTCAAGTTATTTTCTGATAAGCTAAATTCCTTCGGTTCAATCCTGGATCAAATCATAACAAGAATAAACACAATAGAAAATAAAACTGAGGAGAACTCAAAGCAGATACAGGATTTACAAGCTAAGGTAAATGCAAATGGAAAAATAATCAATGACTTACAACAAAAAATAACTGACTTAGAAGCTCGAAGTAGGGGAAATAATATCTTAATACGTGGCATTCCAGAAAAGTTTGATCAACCCCAACTACCTGTAATATTAACAGAGATCTTTGAACTAGTAACTGAAGATAAATCTCTTGCAAAAGAAATTACTGTGGAAAGAGTTCATAGAGCGCTACGGAAAACTCAAAATGAAGCTAACCCCAGACAGATCTATGCAAAACTACTTAATGCTGCACATGTTAATTTACTGCTAATGGCTGCAAAGAACTAAAAAAAAATCTCATGGAGAGGCTACAGGATCTCATTATCACAAGACTTACCTCAGCCCATTAAAGTACAGAGACAAGCTCTAGCCCCTTTCTGTGCTTTGCTAATAAAAAAAAAATATTTATTTCCAAATGAAATACCCAGCCACTCTTTCCTTAAACTATAAAGACAAAAAGCACTTTATACAGTCTGTGGAGGAGGCAAAGAAAACATTTATGCAAGTTTTCAAGGAAGTACCAGTTATTTAAAACTTATGGCAAAGCTATTTAAAATAAAATAAAGAAAAATGTACTGCTTTAAAAAAAATGCAACTTATCTCTGAAGATAGGCCTGGAAACACTATCAGAAGAAATTACTTACTACAGAAGTGGTACTTTTTACTTTCTCAGATCTGTAAACAAAGAAAGGAAGCTAACTGAGCTTTATGTCACTCTCTGGACATTCTGGAAATATTCCTGTCATTTTTTATCTTTTTTTTTTCTCAAATTTATTTTCTTCTGCTTTAAATTACTCCATTTTCTGGGACTTGTGTTGCTTCCTTAGGCCTGGGGAGGCCTACATAACAGCTCCATGAGGGTTTCTTTTGTCTGCTGGGCTGTTTCTACACTCCATATCCCAGAATTCAACGAAAATATTGGCCGATGATGTCACGAGGTCAGAGAGTGTGGGAAAAGAAGTAAAGAAGCAAAGCATTACTGGGAAAGCTAAAAATCATGAAATACATCGTATTTATGAAGAAATGGACTGTATTTTTACAGTTTGGATTCTGTGTGATGCTGAAAATGTAAGAACTTTGAAGGATTTTGTTCAGGGTAATGTTAGTAACATTATTATTTAATTTAAAAAGCATTATGTCAGTGTGTGCTATATTTAGTTAAGGAATGTTATATATATGTCTCTAGTTTATTATAATGCCTGCCAAATATTAATTGATTAGTATTTAGTTTTATATTGTAGTATTAGTTAAATTGGTAACTAAATATTAATTTAATTGTGTCTAAACTCTAATGCTGCAGCTAAATAAGTGATCTGTATCTTATAGGGGTGAAGTGTATAGTTATGTGTTCTATAAGCTTTATAAGTCTCAGGTAACTGCAAATGATATCCAAAGCTCAGCTGATTACTTTGTTTGGGTCTATAAATGGTCTTTCTGTTTATTTTAGATGCATGTTTATTTTAGGTGTGTGATTTTGATTTTCAATAATAGATTTTAAAATAATATTTATAGATATGTCATTACCCTCGGAATGCAAGATATAGTTACACTTGCCTGCTTACTGTCTGTGATAAGATATAGTATTATTGATTTATAGGGAGTTATTTCTAAACTAATGTATACAATCATAATAATATATACCAATCCAACCTTATGCACCTGTAAGCATAACTAATTCCATGTTATGATCTGCTAAAATTATATATATATATATATATATATATATATATATATATAAAGTCTTTTAGAAAGTATGATTCTTATACTCTTTTATTAACTATTCTAAGCATCTTTTTGCCTTTAAATATACATTTTAGATTTATATGTTAGTATTAAATAGTTTTTGGAATGGTATGAGGGTGTAGTTGTAAATGCTGGGTGACACTTGGACTATCGAGGTTAGTATTTATGTCTCCCTGTTGCATACCTGTAACATTTATTTTATACAAAAATGTTTAACAATATATATTTGTATCTTTTACATTGCAAATAAAATCATATCAGGGAGATGGGTGGTTAGGCACGGGTAGTAAGGTTAGGAGCATGGATGTCAGAACATCAGTTTTGAATACAGTTTATTTTTTATGTGTTAGAAAAGGACCTATCATTATATGGTGAAACTAGTATCTCTGTTGACCCTATTTTGTTTTTTTATTGTTATTTTTTGAACTTATAGTTAGATGATTAGGGTGAATTCTTGGAATGTAAATGGTCTTCAGGACATAAAAAAAAAAAGCTGGTTATGCACCTGATTTATCAAGACAAATCAAACATTATTTTTTTACAAGAGACGCATATGAAAAATGACCAATGGGACAATATTAAAAAAATAAATTGGATTAGACGGATTATATCAGCAGGGAGCAGTCTTTCATCAAAAGGTACAGCTATTTTAATTAAAAAGTCCTTCCCTGGAGAAGTGCTTGATACTAAATTTGATTCGAATGGAAGATGCTGTTTATTCACTTGTGCATACCCACAAGTTAAGTCCCTGATTTTGTTTTTGAATGTGTATAGTCCATGTTCAAACCAACATTTGTTCATCCAGGAAATACGTAATCTGCTACTTCCATACTATGATCATGTCTTCATTATTGGTGACGACTGGAATGCTCTTATTGATCCATCAAATGATAGCTCTAATAAGAACAGTAAACAGCCCACCCAAATAACTGCTTCTATTCAATATTTGATTAATAGTTTTAATTTAGTTGACCCTTTTTTAATATCTGAGATTGACAGGGAGTCTAATAAATTCACTTTCTATTTGGCCTCACATAAGATTTGGTCTAGGATTGATTATTACCTGATCTCAGATGCTTTCTCGACTAAAATTACTAATTTTGCTCATGAGGCCAGGTCTATATCTGATCATTCGAATATATCACTTGGCATTAACCCTAACCAAAAATGCAATTATGACAGTAAGATTTTCACTTGGTCACTAAATAGTAACATTCTGAAAAAAATTACGTTTTGCAGGAGGTTAATGAATATCTAAAACACTTAGAAGTTGAATCATTGCTTTCCAATATCCCTTTAGATATACAATGGGCAGTGGCTAAAGCTGTCATTAGAGGAATACTTATCCAAAAAGCATCTTATTATAAAAAGAAAGAGAGTCTGTACATTAATAAGCTCACAAAAGAGTTTAAAAAAATTGACGCAGAACTGCAAAAAGATTTTTCCCCTGATTTGGAAATTAAACGGAATTCAGAAGGAAATATATTTCTTCCACCAACAAAACTACTCTTTGACTGAATTAAAGCTTCTACATAGATACTCAGAATGGGCTCAAACTCCATCCAAGACTCTAGCAAGACTAATAAATATCAAAGAAGGACTAAACTATATAAAGGACAATAAAGTACAATGGGAAAATCCTGTACAGAAATAGTGACATTGTTAATTCATTTGTAGATATTTACATGGAAATCTACAATCCCAAAACTCAATTCCAAAAAGAACAATACATAGACTTCCTCAATAAGCTTAATGTCCCAAAACAATCTTCCACTCAAATTACCCAGTTAAAAGCCCCTATAACACTAAATGAAATAAGTGCAGCTATTAAAAAAACTGAACCCTAATAAGGTGCCAGGCCCTGATGGATTTACAGGTGAATTTTACAAAATTTTCTGCAGTAATCTTACAAAAATCCTACTTAGCATGTATAATCATATCATACCAGAAGGGATTACAGACAAGTATATGAATAATTCCAAAACTATTTTCATCCTGAAACCAAACTCTGACAAATCAAACCCTCTTAACTATAGGCCTATTGCCCTTATAAATGTAGATATGAAAATTTTATCTACCATTTTTGCAAATAGAATTCAGAAAGTGATGGGAGTCAATTATTTCTCCAGAGCAATTGGGTTTTATAAAGCAAAGACAACTTTGTGATAATACTCTCACTTTGCATACATTATTAATGTTCCTTGAAAAGGATAATCATCCAAGATATGCTTTAATGTTAGATGCAACTAAGGCCTTTGATAATGTGGATCTCAACTTCTTATATGTAACAATGCAATACTTTAATTTCCCGGATATGGTCATTAATACTATTAGGATGATGTATAAAAATGCCTCTACTTCCCTTTATATAAATAAAACATTATCAGATCCTATTAAAATTACAAATGGCACCAGACAGGGGTGTCCGCTATCACCCTATCTTTTTAACTTGCATCTTGAACCTTTTCTTATCTGGATCAAACAGATGACCTATCATCATATCTCAAAAATCTATAACATCAAAATAAAGTACTCGGCATTTGCAGATGACTTTAACATTTACTTTGAGCTTCCTAACACAGACCTCCAGAAAATTTGAAACTCTATTGATCTCTTTTCTAAAGTTGCTAACTATAAGCTTAACCCCACCAAATCATCCTGTTTTCCTTTGAATCCTAAGAAGCATTTAGAATACTACTTCCCCCTTTCTGACATACCTCTTAAATATTCAATAAAGTATCTGGGTATAAACTGCATGCACTCTCATCAAGAATTTATGAAAACTAATCTTTATAAAGTTTGGGATCAAATAAACAATGATCTAACCAGATGGAAAAATATTAACCTTTCACTGTTATCAAAATCTGCAATTATCAAGATGAATATTCTACCTAGAATTCTTTTCCATTTAAACTTTATTTTTCTTAATATTCCAAAAAACTTCTTTCGTAAAATGGAGACCACAATTTCTAAATTATTATGGTTCCCTAAATCAACCAGAATAGCATATAGGAAATTAACTAACCCAAAAGCTAAGGGTGGATTAAGTCTTCCAGATTTCAATCTTTATTATCAAATAATTACCGTAAGTTGGTTAAGAAAAATAGCCAGTTATGATCCATATAACGAATCTTGGTGTCCAATATGGGTCAAGACCTGGTATAACTATATACCTTCATTCAAACTTAATCCTCAATATATCCCCTTTCTCACACCTGTTGGTGAATTTAACATTAAGTTTTTGCCTCTTCTAAAAAACAAAATTCTTATTTTTCATGATCTGATGAAATCCCTTAATTTGCAAAATACAATCCCCATTCTTCAACCCATACATCTGAATCCAAACTTAAAAATCAACAATAAAATGATTGACCTATCTAACTTTCCTATTATCAAGAAGGCTACCATCTGGCATTTTTATAGTTCAAAAAATGCAGCAGAGGTTAAAACTTTATTTGGGGCTCCTAATAAATATGACCCTATTTTAAGACAACTCAGCTCACTTATAAAACAAAAATTCCTTAAATACAGAGTTATGGAATAAAATATTCAATTAACACAATCAATCATCAATTCGCTCTCCTTAAAAAAACAAAATCACACATACTTATAAACTTGTGTCATCCATTATACATAGTCATTCACTTTTATTTTCCAAATACTGGGATTCAATACAGGATGAAATCTCTAGCGAATCTAAGTATGAAGCAATCAGAAATACACTAAACTTGATCCCCTTCAAAAATCTAATTTACACACAGCAAATGATAAATAATAACTCTTACTACACCCCAGTTGTTTTACAAAAATGTGGATGTAATAAAAACTTAACATGTCATTTCTGCACTCTCCCTCATGTTGACATAATACACATGTTCTGGAGTTGTAAGACCATCTATAAACTCTGGTGCTCCCTTAGAATTCAATTAGAAAAAATGGGGTAAGAGAAAACTACATTTTCTTGGCAAACTATGATCCTTAATATTGTTCCTATTGAAATCAAAGGTATTTGCCGTCATGTTCTTATCTCAGTTTGTGCTCTCCTTAAATATTTCATTACTAAAAATTCGATCAACCCCTCAGCAATTTCATGGGAAAATTTTAAGGATATGGCAATAAAATATATATCAGCGCACAAAATGTGCACGAATAGCAAAAAGAAAAATAATTATTTTAAAAAATATTGGGAAAATCTCTTTGATCTAATCCGGAATAAGTAAAATCCAGCAAAATTTTTTCTTATACATTTGCATTCCAAGCTGGATCCTTTTTGTACTAGGTACGGTCCAAAATTATTTGATAATGTAAACATTACACTTTACTAATTGTTTTATATCATTTTATTCGGAGAGGTCCTCTGACATCCATGATGTAAATATATTGTAAATATGGTGTAAACAGGTTTTTAGGACATGTATAGTTTACTGTAGGTGGTGTACCCCCAAAATAGTTAATAGTGTATACTTTATATAATAGTATGTTATCTGATTAAAGTTATCCTCCTCTTGGGAGGCCTGATTTCTATTTGTATTATGTTTTTCTGGGGCACCCTAGTGAATGTTTTACCCTTTCAGAAGTAAGGTACTTGTTACAATAACTGCTTGTCTATAAATCAAAACTTGTTGTTATCTGTTTGTATTAATTTAGAATGTACTTTACTTTCTTTTTCTTGGTTTGATGTACCTTACAAGTTCCTTATCTTGTATTTATTTTCATTTCTTTTTTTGTAAAAGTTTTAAAACTAATAAAAATATTTTTGTAAAAAAAGTAATACTCCAGGGATGAGAAATATCATACAGAAGGCATATAGAAACAGATTTGTTCATTGAAAAGAGGAGACTTACATCTTCCAGCTCTTGCTGTAGGCAGCCCTTCAGCAAAATCTTTTTCTGTTTCAATTTATTTCTGGCTTACTCTATTTCTTCGTTATCTGCAAAAAAATGTCCCTGCTTAAAATCCACTCATGAGGATTTCTCTCTGACCTGCAAAGATGGTCTTCCAGAAGGTTGTTCTCCCCTGGCAGATACTGAGCCATCAGATGTAGTTGCATGGACTGAGCTGTATCTCTTAACTTTATGGCTAAGCAACACAGAAAGTAAATGTGTTCTCCATGTTTATGTACCACATCATTGTGGTGGTGTTGTCTTCACTAGGAGAACCCGTTTTCCAGAGTTCTTCAAATACTAACATGCCCTTTAGGACTGCTAACATTTCTTTGTAGTTTATATGATCTTTTCTAAGGAAACTTGGTTCTATTTTCCCTGTACTTGAAGGTTGCTGGAATGTATATCCCATGCCATACCTGAATCATCTGTGGTTATGATCTGGCTTTGTGGCTGGATTCAAAGAGGCACATTTTGTTTAGAATCCAGGCCTGGACACACCACTCTAACTCCTTTTTTTTTAAACAGGGAATAGCTGTATCTTGTGGTTAAGAAAATGTGTTGGCAGTGCATATTCTTGAGGTACCACTGAATCTTTCTTATGTCCAATTTGCCAGTGAAATCATCAGAATACATGAAGCCATGTATCCCAAAACTCTCAGGACTTTCCTTGCTGATATGGTGGTCGGACCTAGAAGAGACTAAGTAATGGGTAAGAAAAGAAACTTTTTCTACCAGTAGGAAGGACTCGTATAAACTAGTTTGTGTGATGGGGTCCGAAAGGACTTTTTTTTAAATTGAGAGTGAATCCCAGACTTGAAAAAATAGTCATGGTCAGTTTAAGAGAACACTACAGATTCTTGACAGAATGTGCCTGAATCAAGTACTCACCAAGACAGGGTAAATTGGAATGCCCTTTGTCCTGCAATAGGGAATTATTGGGGCCAGACAATTTCTAAAAACAATGGGTGAAGTAGACAACATAAGGGCAGAGCAGAGAACTAATGAAGTTTCCTATCTGCTCTGAAGAGCAGATATGTCCTGTGGGCTTTTGCAGTGGGAATGTGGAGACCTAAAGCAACCATTAATGCCTGAGAGAATAACATGAACAGAAGCTTTTGAATGATTAAAATTTTGAAGTTGGGAACCAGCATGAACCTGTTTAGCCTTGAAAGATCCAAGACAGACCTCCAGGTTCCTTTTCTTGGAACAAGGTTTTAAACACATTTGTTAAATTATCACTTGTGACATAAGCAAACATATTTATACAAAAGGAATCAAACCATATCAACAAGTTCATATTTACAAACATTATAGGATATATAGCAATATATGTGATGTATAATCTTATCAAAATTACATCAATTATTCAGTTTCTGCCTTCTCAGAAACTCATTCCATCTGCAAAACATTTTTTTAGCATACACTGTTCCTACAATTTCCATTTTTGTCCATGTAATTTACTCTTACCCTTTTCTAAAGATCATAGGTAGGTACTAGGCTATCAGCCCAAGGACCTATGTAAGCCTAGCCAGCAAATTTCCATAGCTTACACCACCCAAGAAAGTTATTTTCCTGTACCACTGTCCAGCAGAGACAGAGAAGTGATCCCCGGGATGTTTTTCCTATTTCCCATCCACTCATCAAGATTTTTCTTGAAGAGTGCTAATGAAGAACTTTGCTTGACACAGATGGGTAGCTTGTTCCAGAGTATAGGAAGTCTCTGGGACAGGAATCTATCCCTCCAGCGTGTCCTGTTTATTGTGGTGACAAGGTTTAGATCCCTAGAGTGTGTAGCTCAGAGGGATTGGGATTTCTTTAGGTGTAGCATGTCCAACAGCTCTGGGTTTGACATAGCTTTATATGTTAGGCAGAGATCTTGTCGGAGTAGGCGATATGCTACGGAGTAAAGCTGGAGTTTTTTGAGGCGGTCAGTGTAGGGCATTTGTTTGAGGCCAGTAATCCTCTTTGTGAGGTTCTTCTGTGGCCTTTCCAGCTGCTGCAGATGTCTTGTGAGGTACATTCCAAAAGGGGCATTGTACTCTATAATGGGTCTAATGAGTGACGAGTAGAGGGGAACAATGACCTCTTTTTTCCTGGATGAGAACCCTTTTATGATGAAGTGTGCCATGTAGATGGACTTCCTGACTACTGTGGCGATGTGACTATCAAAGGAGAGACTACTGTCCACCTGGGTCCCAAGGTCTCTTATCATGCATTCAGTGTTAAGTAGATTGCTGCCTATGTGGTAGTTCATGGGTACAGAGTTTTTACCAAAGGGGATGACACTGCACTTTTTGGCATTGAGCTTGAGGCCATGGCTCTGACACCAGGCATCTGTCTCAGTGAGGCCCTTCTGTTGGATGTCCACATCATTTGGGGACTTGACTATGGCTCCTAGTTTGCAGTCATCTGCGAACTTCATTAGCCAGAGGCCTACTTTGTTAGCCTGTACATCAGAGAAGTAGATACCAAACAGGAGAGGTCCCAGGATGGAACGCTGTGGTACTCCACTTGTCACTGCTTTGAGGTGAGATTTGGAGTCTGCAACTTTTACAGTGTGGGTTCTGTCAGTGAGCCAGTTGGCAACCCATCTTGTGATGTAGGGATTTATACCTAGTTTAGTGAGTTTAGCTATAATTCTAGAATGGAGGATGGTGTTGAAAGCCTTTGCAAGGTCAAGATAGGCTGTGTGAACCACCTTACCCTCATCCAAGGCTTTGGTGACTGCCTCAAAGAAGTCGATCAGGTTCAGGAGACATGAACTGCTTTATTAGATGCATTAACAATTGGCCTTAATGGGGGATCCACAATATCCTTTGTATGATGAAGCATCTGTCAATTTATCATATGTCCAGATAGATTATTTGCTTAAAGATATGTTTGACCAAGGTGCAATAACCCCAGATGAATACAATTTTCTTAAGTGTGATTATCCTGTTGTGCCTTCTATTTTTGGACTTCCCAAGATCCACAAGGATATTGTGGATCCCACATTAAGGCCAATCTAAAGCTAAGACTCACCTCCTTTCTAGATTTATTGATATAAAAATAAAAAAAATGTTTGAAAATGCACTCAGAATTGTGTAAAGATTCTTGGGACTTCCTAAGAAAGGTTGGAAAAGTGAAATTTTTGGAAGATGTAAGATTTATAACTATTGATGTGGTAAATCTTTTTAATGTCATTCCCCATGATATTGGGATGTCATGGTTCCATGACTATATTGTTGCCAGAGGGATGTTTTCAAATAATGACATTTATGTATTAACTACACTTATGGAAACTGTTTTGAACTGCAATTTTGTGTATTTTGAAGGCCAATACTATCAGCAGAAATGTGGGGTGGCAATGGGGGCCTCTTGTGCCCCCATTTTTTTGAATATTGTTATGTTGGAGGGGTAAAGAAGGTATCTTAATGATTCAGGTTACAAGCAACACTGGAAAATGTATTGCCGCTTTTTGGATGACATTTTTATTGCATGGAATGGGGCTGTCCATGAGATCAGTAACTTTATAGTGTATTGTAATCAAACAACAACTTTCTTTAAATTTACTTACAACTGACACTCTGACACCATCCACTATTTAGATGTTGAGTTAAAAAAGGACTATGGTAATAAAAGATACACCAGCAACATTTTCAGGAAACCAACCTACTCCAAAAGTTTGCTTCACTTTACCAGTTGCCACCCGTACCATCAAAAGAAGGGACTGGTAAAGGGGCAATTTGTTAGATCGGCCGTATGGTTTCTGAGGACGATGTTTTTCAACAAGAAAGTGAAAAATTAGTTAACATGCTTATGACACGTGGTTACCCCAGCCTAATGGTACAACAGATTTGTTCTGAGGTACACACTAAGAGGGAGAGTATGTTTTATAGACCCATTCTAAGAGAAAATAGTGAAAGTTTTGGCTTGGGGAGCAATGAAGGGATTGAACACAAGTCCAATTTTCATAAGGCTTTTGTTACCACCTTTTCTAATGACTATTTGGACATTTCAAACATTTTGAAAAAGAATTGGAACATTTTTAAATGTTTTGATGGGATTCTGGAACATGTTGGGACAGAACCCAAGTTTGTATTTAGAATGGGTAAGTCTAGTAAGAATTTTCTTGAGACTGGTAACAACATTTCCCTACCACTGAGCTTTAGGAAACATGGCACTTATAAATGTGGCTCTTATCCACAACGCCCACACATTTTGCAAGGTGATAGTTTAATGGTTAACCACCAGATGATTAGACCCAATTTGCATAGTAATTGCAACACTAAAGGCATTGTTTATGTGGCTCAGTGTAGTGTGTGCCCCAAAGTTTATGTGGGGAAAACACAAAGATGCTGTAGGGATCGCATGTATGAATACTCCTTGGACATTAAACAACACAAAAAAACGAATGCTCTGGCAAAACATATAGAACAGTTTTCTGATCACAATTTTTTTATTTTTTGCAATAGAGCAGGTATGTCCAAACCCTCGGGGTGGGCCATGGAAAGATATCCTGGAGTTAAAAGAATTACTGTGACAAATTAAGTTACAAGCACACATTTGCCCAGGGTTAAATGATTATTGTAGTATAAGTTGTGTTTTAAAGTTTAGGTCCTATTTGGTTTAGATTTAACTGTGAACATTTTTATAAAAAAAGGGGGAGGGGTCATTGAAGGATTGCACTGTGTTTAATTTTTCAAAATATGTCTTTTTAAGTAACAATTGATTAATTGGTCAGGTGGTGTGTTTTGTAACTATTTAAGTTACCTTTTCGTATGCTTGACTAGATTCTGATGAAGTCTTTAGCTATAAGCTGATGAAAGCGCTTAATCTACTGGCGAATAAAAGGAAGAATTTTATTTTGGTGTGGACCTGCTGTGTACACTTGGACTGTTTCATTTTATCTGGTTTTGTGTTTGGTTCCTGGTTATGCAGTCTGTTTCCTAACCTGGTTCTAGTGGAAACAGTGGGGCTCCACCATTAGCCCATTATGGAGGGGCTCCCATGAAGTGGGACTATTGACTCAACTTATTCAACAACTGACCCAGCAAGTGGGGCAGTTAAATGCTAGGATTTCTCAACTGGAGGGTCTGGATCATGGATCCAACAACATAAATTCTGGCACACCACCTGTGTTGCAGCAATTTTTTTCAAGGACAAAATATTGAAGGGAATGGACAAGGTAATGCCTCTTCTACTATTATGAATACATTCAGGTTAAATATCTCTGAATGGCTTATGAATGTGCCTAAGTTCAGTGTTTGTTATGAAGGGAACAATAACATTACTTTTGAACAAATGTTAGAATCATTTGAAACGAAGGTCATTCACTACAGAAAGACCTTCATTGAAAACGAATATTTCAATGACAGCATAAAATTAAAATTAGTCCCTAAGGGGTTGAGAACGTGGAAATTTCCTAATGGTTTAACCCGGGACTCCCCCATATTTAGTGAACTTCTTGGACTGTTCGACAAGCAAGGCTTTGAATTAATGCAAACTATGATCAGGCACAACATTAAGGATATGGATGTTTTAATGAAAGATATTTTTGATCTATAGAAACAGATCAAGAAGGATGTTTTATTTTCACATTGTGGGGATAAATTCAACCAGATTTTGGTTAAAGCAGACCGGATTTCGAACGAAGTTAAAATGCGGAAGAGTAAAAAGTTCAAAAGGGATAGGCTAGAGTACAGTCAGGGGCGTGCCTATCCCTTACCAGCAAATGCCAATCGAGGGAGGAGCTATAACTATGATGAACAGAGAGGTGGGGCCAATGACAATAGTAATGGCATGCATGAACAAGAGAACCAGGATATCCCTTTAGGCTAAGGCCCTGTGAGATGCTCGGAGAGGATTCGCAGTCACAATGTGAACTAGAATGGACAGAGGCAGGAATGGAGGCGAACGGCCAACTATTATCCATGAGGGCAGAGGCGACAGAACTAAGAGAAGGACTCTGTTTCCAGCTTAGCCTTGATGACTCCGTGATGGCTGATAATGGTCCCAATATTATTTTAAATGGAAAAGGTGACTATAAACTGTATAATTACACTGACAAATCATTCAGAGTTGAACATTGTGATATGCTGAGCAAAGGACTCAATTTTGTACCTACGGTAAAAACTAGTTTAGAACATTTAACTGTGGATTTTAAAATGTTTCTGATAAAGTTAAATTTGACACTGTTTTTTCATGACACGAATGGAGTGTATAATACATGTGATCTGGGCAGGAAAAGCACCTATAGTCCCCCCCTGCAAATGCCCCTTGTTATTTTTGAAAAGATTTGTGAATATGATTTTAGAAAAATGGTTGATGCTTTCCCTACAGAAGTTAACTTTAACAAAAAGTGAAAGGGGCTTACTTAAGGAACTTTGCTCAGATAGGAACATCAGGGTTATGAAGCCCGACAAGGGTGGGGGGATTGTGGTGATGACAAAAACTGACTATGCTAACCGTATGAATGGTATGTTGTTAGAGGATACTATGTATGATGAAGCATCTATCAATTTAGTCCATTTATCATATGTCCAGATAGATTATTTGCTTAAAGATATGTCTGACCAAGGTGCAATTACCCCAGATGAATACAATTTTCTTAAGTGTGATTATCCTGTTGTACCTTCTATTTTTGGACTTCCCAAGATCCACAAGGATATTGTGGATCCCCCATTAAGACCAATCTAAAGCTAAGAATCACCCCCTTTCTAGATTTATTGATATAAAAATAAAAAAATGTTTGAAAATGCACTCAGAATTGTGTAAAGATTATTGGGACTTCCAAAGAAAGGTGATTTAAACTACCCCACCATTAACTGGGAAAACTACTAATGTACCAACTCTTGTGCTCAACGTTTTTTGGAATTCATAAATTCCAATGCCTTGGATCAACTTATCCACACCCCCACCAGGGGCAGCAATATCCAAGACCTGGTCATTACCAACATGGGCAACCGGTGTTCCACACCAGCGGTCAATTCCTCGTTGGTCAGTTCCGACCACAAGCAAATCACCCTAGACATCCACATCCCAGCTCCACCCCCATTAGGGAAACCACCGTAAAAAATTTCTCCAAAGCCAATTTCACGCTTCTTAAGACAGAAGTGGCAAACGTCACAACATCCATGCTGACGGACAATAGAGATACGACTGCTGAATCCTATACAATTGCACTTTATAAGCACTTACACGAGTGCATGGATCGTGCAATCCCTAACAGAACCAAGATACTATCCTCCAAAAAAGGAAGCCAATCTGGTGGTCCCCTGCTATAAACAAACTCTACAACAGAAGAAAGAAATTGTTGCAAAAAAGAGTAAAATCCCATGATTGGAGGAACTCCGTGGTCAGCCTTAGTAAGAAGATAAGATCCCTAATAAAATCCTCCAAAGCTAGTTACGAAACAAAATCACCACTGATTCTAAAGGCAACCACAATGCATTCTATAGCTATGTCAAGAATCTCAATGGCAACACTCAGATCTGTTCTGAGTTACAGCACAATGGCACTAAATATACAGAACCAACTGATATTGCCAACATCCTGGCAGATAGGTTCAGTGCTAACTTTACCCCTCTCTCATCCCCTAAAGGGCCCATCTCTATACCAGAAGAATGCAAAGTACCTGTAATCATGGCTGCACAGGTAAAAAACACACTCTCCAAAGCCAAGAACACAGCATCCATGGGACCTGACAACATCCCAGGCTGCATTCTACATGAACTACAGAATTAACTGGCACCCCACCTAAGTACCATGTTCAATCATAGCCTCACCTCAGGCTTTGTGCCCACTGAATGGCCCACAGCAACAGTTATCCCTCTCCACAAAGGGAGAGCCACCACGGACCCTGGGACCTACTGCCCCATTAGCCAGACGAGCCTGATCTGCAAGGCTATGGAGCGTATCATCATGGAACTTATAAACAATGACATTGGTAATCTCCAAACTCTGGACCCTACGCAGTGCGGGTTTGTAAAAGGCAGATCATGTCTCCCAAACCTGATAGACTTCTTTGAAGCGGTCACCAAAGCTGTAGATGAGGGTAAGGTGGTACACACAGCCTATCTAGATCTCGACAAGGCTTTCAACACCATCCCCACTCTGGAATTATAGACAAACTCACTAAACTAGGTATAATTCCCTATGTCACAAGATGGGTTGCCAACTGGCTCACTGACCAAACACACTGTGAAAGTAGCAGACTCTAAATCCAACTTCAGACCAGTGACAAGTGGAGTACCACAGGGTTCAATCCTAGGTCCTCTCCTGTTTGGTATCTACTTCTCTGAAGTACAGGCTAACACAGAAGGTCTTTTGCTAACAAAGTTCGCAGATGACTGCAAACTAGGATCCATAATCAAATTTATCGATGTGGACATCCTACAAAAGGGCCTCACTGAGACAGATGCCTGGTGTCAAAGCCATGGCCTCAAGCTCCATGCCAAAAAGCGCATCATCATCCCTTTTGGTAAAAACTCTGTACCCATGAACTACCACATAGGCGGTAGTCTACCTAACACCGAAAGTGTGATAAGAGATCTTGGGACACAGGTGGAAGTAGTCTCTCCTTTGATAATCACATCGCCACAGTAGTCAGGAAATCCTTCTACATGGCACACCTCATCACAAAAGGTTTCTCATCCAGGAAAAAAGAGGTCATTGTTCCCCTCTACTCATCACTCATTAGACCCATTATAGAGTACAACGCCCTTTTTGGTATGTACCTCACAAGACATCTACAACAACTGGAAAGGCCACAGAAATACCTCACAAAGAGGATTACCAGCCTCAAACAAATGCCCTACACAGACCACCTCAAAAAACTCCAGCTTTACTCTGTCGCATATCGCCTACTCAGAGGCAATCTCTGCCTAACATACAAAGCTATGTCAAACCCAGAGCTGTTGGACATGCTCCACATAAAGAAATCCCAATCCCTCCGAGGTACACACTCTAGGGACCTAAACCTTGTCACCACAATAAACAGAACATGCTGGAGGGATAGATTCCTGTCTCAGAGACTTCCCATACTCTGGAACAAAATACCTATCTATATCAAACAAAGCTCCTCATTAGCACTCGTCAAGAAAAATCTTGATGATTGGATGGGAGATAGGAAATTCACCCTGGGGATCACTTCTGTGGCTCTAGTTTACAGGGGCACAGGAAAATAATTTTCTTGGGTGGCAAAAGCCAGGGTACTGTCTGGCTAGGCTTATATAGGCTAGGGCCAATAGCCTAGTACCTACCTATGAACCTATGAGAACTGACATTTTTGGAAGATGTAAGATTTATAACTATTGAAGTGGTAAATCTTTTTAATGTCATTCCCCATGATATTGGGATGTCATGGTTCTATGACTATATTGTTGCCAGTGGGATGTTTTCAAATAATGACATTTATGTATTAACTACACTTATGAAAATTGTTTTGAACTGCAATTTTGTGTATTTTGAAGGCCAATACTATCAGCAGAAATGTAGGGTGGCAATGGGGGCCTCTTGTGCCCCCATTTTTTTGAATATTGTTATGTTGGAGGGGTAAAGAAGGTATCTTAATGATTCAGGTTACAAGCAACACTGGAAAATGTATTGCCGCTTTTTGGACGACATTTTTATTGCATGGAATGGGCCTGTCCATGAGATCAGTAACTTTATAGTGTATTGTAATCAAACAACAACTTTCTTTAAATTTACTTACAACTGACACTCTGACACCATCCACTATTTAGATGTTGAGTTAAAAAAGGACTATGGTAATAAAAGATACACCAGCAACATTTTCAGGAAACCAACCTACTCCAATAGTTTGCTTCACTTTACCAGTTGCCACCCGTACCATCAAAAGAAGGGACTGGTAAAGGGGCAATTTGTTAGATCGGCCGTATGGTTTCTGAGGACGATGTTTTTCAACAAGAAAGTGAAAAATTAGTTAACATGCTTATGGCACGTGGTTACCCCAGCCTAATGGTACAACAGATTTGTTCTGAGGTACACACTAAGAGGGAGAGTATGTTTTATAGACCCATTCTAAGAGAAAATAGTGAAAGTTTTGGCTTGGGGAGCAATGAAGGGATTGAACACAAGTCCAGTTTTCATAAGGCTTTTGTTACCACCTTTTCTAATGACTATTTGGACATTTCAAACATTTTGAAAAAGAATTGGAACATTTTTAAATGTTTTGATGGGATTCTGGAACATGTTGGGACAGAACCCAAGTTTGTATTTAGAATGGGTAAGTCTAGTAAGAATTTTCTTGAGACTGGTAACAACATTTCCCTACCACTTGAGCTTTAGGAAACATGGCACTTATAAATGTGGCTCTTATCCACAACGCCCACACATTTTGCAAGGTGATAGTTTAATGGTTAACCACCAGATGATTAGACCCAATTTGCATAGTAATTGCAACACTAAAGGCATTGTTTATGTGGCTCAGTGTAGTGTGTGCCCCAAAGTTTATGTGGGGAAAACACAAAGATGCTGTAGGGATCGCATGTATGAATTCTCCTTGGACATTAAGCAACACAAAAAAACGAATGCTCTGGCAAAACATATAGAACAGTTTTCTGATCACAATTTTTTTATTTTTTGCAATAGAGCAGGTATGCCCAAACCCTCGGGGTGGGCCATGGAAAAATATCCTGTAGTTAAAAGAATTACTGTGGCAAATTAAGTTACAAGCACACATTTGCCCAGGGTTAAATGATTATTGTTTTATAAGTTGTGTTTTAAAGCTTAGGTCCTATTTGGTTTAGATTAAAAAAAAAAGGGGGGGGTTCATTGAAGGATTGCACTGTGTTTAATTTTTCAAAGTATATCTTTTTAAGTAACAATTGATTAATTGTTCAGGTGGTGTATTTTGTAACTATTTAAGTTACCTTTCTGTATGCTTGAGTAGATTCTGATGAAGTCTTTAGCTATAAGCTGATGAAAGTGTTTTATCTACTGGTGAATAAAAGGAAGAATTTTATTTTGGTGTGGATCTGCTGTGTACACTTGGACTGTTTCATTTTATCTGGTAATCTGCTCAATTTATCATAACTGGACTTCTGAAAAGAATGCTTTCTGAATAACTGGTCTGTAATTGTCCTGTTGTTCTTAGCTTTATGCCTCAGCAAACTGGAACTAATAGACAATGTTGTTCTGGTTTGCCTAGATAGAAGTATCTCAGCAGGCAAGTCAAGTATATCGTCACGGGTTATGTTTCTGAGATTAAGTAAATTCAAAAAGACATCAGTATTATCACCCTTTGACCTCTCAAGTAATTGCTTTGCACTCTGTACTGCATGTTCAACTAGTCCATTTGACTGTGGATATTCTGGACTACTAGTTACGTGTACAAAGTCCCATTCTTTTGCAAATTTCTGAAACAACTGATTGGTAAGTTGGGTACCATTGTCAGAAATAACTTTGCATAGATTACCATAGACTGAGAAATTATGTTCCAATTTAATGATAACAGCAGTGGATGTTAGGTTAGGTAGCAAATCAATCTCAAACCAGTTCGAATAAGAGTCTATCAACACTAAGTAATGCTGATTGTTCCACCCGAATATATCAGTGGCTACTGTTGACCAAGGTAGTTCAGGAACTTGACTTAGCTAAAGTGGTTCTTTTTGCAAATGCGGTTTAGTACTATTGCATAATGAACAAGAAGAAAGTACTTTATTAATGTCTTTTACTAGAGAAGGCCAAAATACTAGTTTTCTCACCCTTCTTTTGGTAAATTCTGAACCTGGGTGACCATGATGCAAAGTCTGAATATATTTATATTGTAAGGAAGCAGGAACAACAATTTTAGGACTTTTGAAAATAATGCTATCTTCCATCAACATCTCATCTCTGTAAGGAAAATAAGTTTGCACTTCAGGTGGTACACTAAATTGCTTTAACGGCCATCCAGCATAAATGTGGTGGTTGAGCTTTTGCAAAATTGGATCAGTCTTTGTATGATCTCTCAGCTCAAGTCTAGTGGCAGAAAAATTACACACTTCCATGATGTCAAAGCCAAAATTCTCTGGATGAAGCTGTTCCATTCTATTTCTGGGTGACCTGGATAAGGTATCAACCAGATAAAGAAGTTTGCCTTTTGTATAGACCATTTTGAAGTTGTACTTTTGCAATTTGAGCATATTTCTTTGTAATCTCGCTGGAGCTGAATGCATAAGCATCTTTAGAATAGTAACTAGAGGTTGGTGACCTGTTTCAATCTGAATAGCTTGACCATAGCTTTCATCATGAAACTTTGAACATGCAAATACTATTGCCAAAAATTTTATCTCAATTTGAGCATATTGCATTTCAGTTTGGGTAAGAGTTCTAGATGCACAGGCTACTGGTCTGCATTCTTGAAGAATAACTGCACCAAGACCAAATTTTGAAGCATCACAGGAAAGAGTTACTGGTTTATTGACATCATAGTATCTTAATATAGGTGGGGTAGCAATTTTCTGCTTAAGGCCTTCAAATGCCTTCTGGTGGTGTTCCAACCAAGACCATGTAACATTTTTGCATGTCAGCTCCCTCAAAGGTGCTGATAACTCACAGAAGTTTGGTATAACCTTGCCTAAATAGTTGACCATACCAAGAAAATGTTGTAGAGCCTGAACATTATCTGGTGCTGGCATCTCAAGAATGGCTGCTTGCTTGCACGGGTCTGGTCTCAACCCAGTGCTAGTAAACAAATGACCTACATAGTGAATTTGCACTTCAGAGGATTGCACTTTAAGTTCACTTCACGTGCACTGTCTAGAATTTTAAGGTTTCTGTCATGCTCTGCTTCACCATTGCCTCCAACCAATACATCATCTACTATTATGGCACAAGGATAACCTGAAAATATTTGCTCCACTGCATGCTGGAAAACTTCACTTGCAGAATTTATTCCAAATGGCATCCTGAGGAATCTATATGTGCCAAATGGGGTACTGAAAGTCGTCAGTAATGAGGATTTGCGATCAAGCATCACTTACCAAAATGAACTTTTTGCATTTAAGACAGAAAAAACACTGGCATTTGATATTAGGGTTACAACATCCTCGACTGTACACATTGGATGATGTGGTCTCTCTAATCCTTTGCTCAAATCTCTTGGGTCAATACATACTCTGATTTCATCTGAGCATTTTTATGGGCTGCTACTATGGATGACACCCATTCAGTTGGTTCTGTAACTGGACAAATTACACCTTGCTGCGCCATTTTATCCAACTGAACTTTAACTTTATTCAGCATAGCTATCAGAACTTTTCTTGCTGGTCTGACTACTGGACTGACATCTAGGTCTAACATCATGAAATACACAACTGGAAGTTTGCCCAATTTGTAATCGAAAACATTAGCATACTCTGAGAAAATAGCTTCAGTAAAATTGGAACTAGGATATGTGCTTATATGATGAACTACTTTGGTAAAAGAAAGCAAATTCATTCCCAAACTGTCTTTGAGACCCAATAATGACTGCACAGGTCTTCAGACTACAGAGAATAACAAGCTGCAACAGTTCCTAGCCAAGTGACATGAAGGCACTACTGAGCCTTCGGTTTGAATTTCTTCACTTCCATAAGCAACAAGTTTCGCACAACTAGCCACATTGAGTTGCTCACTAGTTCGCACCTTTGCAAATGTGTCTGCTGACATAACATTACACTTTGAGCCAGTGTCCACTTAAAGCTTGGTGGTTTTACCATTGATCTGGACAGTATAAAACACTTCATTCTTTGCCAACAAATTTACTGCATCAACCTTTTCACCAATTACTGATACACCATCTACATAGAAAGTAGAATTGCAGCTCTCTATATGATCAACTTGCTTTTTTGAGTGACCCTTCTTTATAACTGCATGAGGTTTACTGGATTTGCAAAACTTTTGAAAAGTGTTCATTTTTTTTACACTTGTAGCATTGCTAACCAAATGCTAAGCATTTTTCTCTTCTAGACTCACAACTGGCACCACAATTGCGACAGTTAACAATAAAGCTAGATTTGGGCTTTGCTGATTCACCTTTGTACTGCACTGTGTATGTCCTTTTCTTAGAACTTGATGGAAAACTTTGGGATTTCCCTTGTAAACCTGCAGGAGTGGCAGCTGCCATGTGCTAAGGCCTGCTTCTGCTAGCCACGTGTTGCAACCATGCTCTTATCACATGCAAGCATACTTGTGTGCCTTTCTGTAACTTCATGGATTTGACAAATCTCAATAGCTTTGCTCAGCATTAAATCACTGTCACAAAGTAAAATCTTTCTCACTGCAGCACTATTAATACCACACACAAGCCTGTCCTTTATCAACTCATCTTTTAAGTCACCAAACCGACACATTTTAGCTTTGTTTCTCAAATCAGTTATATAAGCTGCGAAAGTTTCCCCTGGCTTTTGATCTCATGTGTAAAACAAATGCCTCTCTAATGTAATATTTGTCTAGGGATTACACATTTCCCTGAATTGGTGCTTCAAACACTCAGGGTCTTCCCTTGATTCAGCCTGTACAACAATATGATGGTTTTCACCTTCTCACCCATATACTGCTGGTGCATTCACAAATGAACTATCTCTTTCAATGGCCTCTGACCCAGCTAGGTTTAGCAAGCTGAATGCCCTGGAGCATGCATCTTTGTCAGAATATGCTGCTTGTATAAAAATATCATAATCTTGCTAAAATATTCTCCAGTTCTCTGCAATATTTTGATCAAACACCAATGGTGATGGTTTTTGAAATCCATCTGTCATATTAACACATACCAGCGAAGGCTTTTCCAAGTGTGCATGAACATACACACACAGATACATGGTAGATACTATGCCCAATAACACAACAAGCCTCTGAATAACTGAACTTTGTGAAATAAGTCTCTCAGGCACTGTAATACTCTTGAAATTACTGTACTATAAGAAATCACCTCTCATTCGAGTAAGAAGCATTGCAAAATAAGACTCTTGGGCACTTAATACTCTTGAAATTACTGTACTGTAAAAATCAGTTCTTAACATTGTAAGAAACATTTCAAAATAACTGCACTTTGTGAATAAACAGTACACAGCACACTGAAACGTCTCCCAAAATTGCTGTACTTTGCTAAATAACTCTTTACAGTACAATAAACACTCTGTAATAGCAGCGCTTTGCGAATAGACATACCCAGCATAAGATACTTTTTGAAATGGCTGTATTTTGACTGTACTTTAAGAAATAGTTGCACTTTGCACACAAACTCTTTAGAATAAATGCACTGTAATAAGTACATACTGTAAGCACTTTTACACACTTTGAGATACTTCGAATAACTCTAGTTATGCTCTGAGTAAAATGGGAAAATGTAGCTATGCCAAACCGCAGTACTTTGCCAAAAAAATGCAGTTGCCTTGCTTTTTTATGCTTAATGTGCTCTTTTTGCCCTTTATTACATTCATTTTGGTCATTTAATCTCTTTTCATGCCCATTATATTTTTCTTGTGCTTGTTTTATTCTAAATGTGCCCATTTTGCTTTAAACATGCTTGTTTTGCAATTCTGAGGTAATTCCAAACCCCTTATGTGCTTTTCTGATAATCATTTTATCAAATATCTTAATTTTAAATATTTTGTTTAATTAATGAACCTTTTGTGCCTCTTGCTTGTTTAATAATGCAGTATGTGCCCTTGTAATGCTACATTTTATCTTTTTTATAACATAAATTTTGTACAAGTTTTCATTACCTTTGGTTTGTTTCTGATTCTTTTTCATGCTTGTTTCTCTTAGTTTACCTTCACTGTTAACTCTGCACTTCGCAGCTCTGAATAGCAGTCTCTGGAATCCCGGTTCTGACACCATGTTATGCGTCTAGCCAGGATAAAATAGACGAGTTTTTGTGGGTTCTGTAAAAGCAGCTTTATTAACTTAGATAAACTTTTAAACAAACTAGCTATTACACTCATACATGCTCACTCTGGATGGACTCACAAAATAGCACTGAAGCTAGCATGTGCTGGCTATTTATATGCATGTGCTGACCTTGAAACACTTCTTAAAGGTACAACACACACACACACAGTATTCTACAGTTACCCTTATTTGCTCACCCAGTATTCCTGACAGAGTACGCTGTAGGGAATTTCTAAAGTTTGCAACTCATTACACTACCAAAACATATGTTCCCAGCTACCTCTTTCTTCCTTATCACACCCCCAACATTTGCCATCTACCTGAGGAAATAAATGTTGCAAATACTTCCAGGCAAAAATCCTACATCTTCAAGACTTTGTTGTGTATGTTGGAGCCATACATATGTCCTTCCATTGTTTCTTTGTGAATTACATTACTAATCTCTTCTCACGTTTTTGACCTCTTCTGATTGATTCCAATAGTTATTGTGCGATATTTTATATGCCCTACTGATTATCCTTTTTTTAACAGCAGCTTCTGTTCTAGATTCAATTAAAAACTCAACCAGTGCAGGTCTTTCATTTAGGATTCCCCTGTTTCTTTCTGTTTGTTTATATTCTGATATCAATCCCTGATAGGGAAGGCAATCACTAGCCTGCAATCCAAATGTCTTCTTGGCCTTTTCCCATTCTATAACTTTCCTTCTGTATTTGTTCCCAGTACCTTGGTTCCTCTGCCAGCTTTCTCCAGTAAATTCCAACCCCTCATCTATTCTCTGTATCCCTATTTAAAATTATCCCTATTGGCAGAATCTCCTCTCTCCATTCCTGTGTTGGCTTAGTTCTTAGCATACTTTCTGCTACTTTATGAAAATAATATTCTGTATGACTTTTGCTGTTCTCCTTGAAGATTTGTGTCCAAACATCACATTCTTTCTTTATTTCTTGAATCCCCCCTCCACTGCTTCATCATCACCCCTTTCCACTTTGAATTGTGTTACATACAACAGCCTTAACTGTGTAGCTCTGAAATATCCTTTCAAATCAGGTAATCCTAAACCCCCTTATTCTATTGGAAGGCTCAACTTATCCTACATGACCACGGCCCTCTTCCCCTCCCAAATAAAACCTTTCAACTGTTAATTAATTACTGTCCACAACTTTTCCTGTGGTTGATAAAAATATGCCTGACTTGAGACTAAAACTAAATAGACTAAAACATTTTTACTGCTTGTATCTTACTATCCATATCTATACGCAACAGCTTCCAGTTTCCTCAGTTTTTTTATTATCTTTTGTTTAGTCTCTTCCCACACATCCTTAGCTGACACAACCAAATCATTTCTAATTTATACTCCTAAATACTTCATTTTATCATTTCCCCATAAATATTACATTGCTGGACCAATTCACCTGTGGGTACATAGTTTATAACAATAACTTTGTTTTATTTTCATTAATTTAATAACTCCCCAAAAAAACTTAACTGTCTCAGAATATTCCACAACATTGAGATATCCTTCTCTAGTTCCATCAGGTACATAATAATATTATCTGCAATGTCAACTTTTCTTGAACACTGTACCAATTATATCCTTGAATTTCTAAGTCCCTTATTTTCTTTGCCAGTGGTTCTAAATATAACACAAACAATGGGCAAAGATGATAACCCTGCTTGGTTCCTCTGTTCAGACAAAACTTATCAGAGAGGAATCATTCCACTTTGATTTTTGCTTCTGATCCCTCATGTATCCTTCTAATTAACCCTATCTTTGTATCAGGAAATCCAAATGATCCAAATGCTTCCATTGTCCTACTCATAAAATCCCAGCTTATTCTGTCGAATGCTTTCTCTGCATCAAAACTCATCAATAACAGTGGTATTTTCTTGCATTCTCCTTCCCTCTGGATCATCATTCTATTAATGTTGTCAAATGTTTGCCTCCTCTCTACAAAACCACATTGGTCTATATCAATTTTGGCATCACCTTTGCCATTCTTTTAACTATTGTAGACATAAACCTTCAATAAAGTAAATAAATAAGTAAATAAAGGAAGTCGGCCTTCCTGAGAACACTGGAAAATATGAAGGTCTCTCCAAACACCATTATATTTGGCGACTTCAACTACCCAAACATAGACTGGGAGCATTACTCTAGCTCCAACACCCTAGCCCAAAGGTTCCTAGAATTTATAAACTCAAATGATATGGAACAACTTGTTACCACTACCACAAGAGGGGAAAACATACTCGACCTGATCATCACCAACATGGGGACTTTATGCTCCAGACCAGAAGTGTATCCCTCACTGGTAAAATCAGACCATAAACTAATCTCACTGGATATTCACATCCCAATCCCACCCCCTGCCCAGAAAACCACAGTGAAAAACTTCTCTAAAGCAAATTTCACACTCCTCAAAACCGAGGTGGAATCCTTCAAAACCCCCAGGCCTGTAAAAAATACGGCCCGGACCGCAGAATCCTTTATAAACGCATTCTATGAACACCTTCAGGAATGCATGGATCATGCAATCCCAAATAAAACCAAGACCCAATCCTCCAAAGGCAGACGTCCTGTCTGGTGGACCCCAGCCATAAACAAACTATACATTAGAAGGAGGAAGCTACTACATGATAGAGCAAAATCCCAAAAAGGGAAGGCATCTCTGATCAGTATTAGCAAAAAACTATGGGCACTCATAAAATCATCTAAGGCCAGCTTCGAGAGAAAAATTGCACAGGACACTAAGGATAATCACAAGGCTTTCTTTAGTTATGTTAGTAACCTGGGTGGGAATTCCCAGATATGCTCAGAATTAGTCCAAAATGACAAAAAATACACCGAACCCACAGACATTGCCAACATGCTAGCTGACAGGTTCAGCACAAATCCCCCTCCCCACCAAAAGGGCAAATATCTATCCCAGCAGAGTGCTGCCCCCCTGACATCTCAGATGCTCAGGTAAGAGCCGCCTCTCCAAAGCAAAAAACACAGCATCAATGGGACCAGACGGTGTCCCGGGCTGCGTCCTACATGAACTCCAAGAAGAGCTAAACCCAAACATAAAACTACTATTCAATCTCAGCCTTACTACAGGATATGTACCCAAAGAGTGGCGTACAGCAACAGTGGTCCCTCTCCACAAAGGTGGTGCCTCAACAGATCCTGGAAACTATCGTCCCATAAGCCTGACTAGCTTGGTCTACAAAGCTATGGAAAGGATCATCATGGACCTCATAAATAAAGATATTGGGGACCTACAGACACTGGATCCTACCCAGTTTGGCTTTGTTAAGGGCAGATCCTGCCTCTTAAACCTGGTCAATTTCTTTGAAACAGTCACCAAGGCCATTGACGAGGGGAAGGTGGTCCACACAGCCTACCTGGACCTTGCAAAAGCCTTCGATACAATACCCCACTTGGGCATTATAGATAAGCTCACCAGCTTAAATATAAACCCCTATGTCACTAGATTGGTTGCAAACTGGCTCAAGGACAGAACCCACATGGTTAGAATTGCTGGAGCCATGTCAGACTCCAAACCAGTTACAAGTGGCATCACACAAATCTCAGTCCTGGGACCTCTCTTGTTTGGTATATATTTCTCGGAGGTACAGGCCAACACGGAAGGACTGTGGCTGACCAAGTTCGCAGATGACTGCAAACTGGGCACCATAATCGACTCTCCAGCTGACACAAGCATCCTCCAAAAGGGCCTCATAGAAACAGACAACTGGTGCCAGAGCCATGGCCTCAAGCTAAACGCCAAAAAGTGTATAGTCATCCCCTTTGGCAAAAACAAAGTGCCCACAAATTACCACATAGGTGGTAATCCATTAAGTACAGAAGAAGTAATTAGGGACCTGGGGACCCAAGTTGATAGCAATCTCTCATTTGACAACCATGTGGCCAAAGTGGTTAGAAAAACATTTTATATAGCCCACCTAATCATGAAGGGATTCACATCTAGATCAGGGGAGGTCATCGTGCCTCTTTACTCATCCCTCATCAGGCCCATAATTGAGTACAATGCCCCTTTTGGGATGTACCTTACCAGACACCTGCAGCAACTGGAAAGACCCCAAGAGGATCAAAGGGCTCAAACAGATGCCATATGCTGCCCGGTTAAAGAAACTCCAGCTCTACTCAGTGGCATACAGCCTGCTCAGAGGCGATCTGTGCCTGATGTATAAAGCCATGTCCAACCCGGAATTAATGGACATGCTGCACCTCAGAAAATCCAAATCCCATCGAGCCACGCGCTCGAGAGACTTGAACCTCAGCACTGAAATAAATAGGACATGCTGGAGGGACAGATTCATAACCCAGAGGCTCCCTTCACTCTGGAATAAAATCCCAGTCCAGGTTAGGCAGAGTCCCTCATTGGAATCTTGATGAGTGGATGGGAGATCATAGGTTTACCCCGGGTATCACTTCTGTGTCACTGTTAGACAGAGGCACAGTATACTAGCCTCGAAAAAGGGCATAGCAAAATTAATTTAAAATGGGTGGCGAAAGCCAAACAAACTCCGGCTAGGCTTATAAATGCCCTAGGGCAGATAGCCTAGTATGAACCTATGAACCTATTGTAGACATAAACACTTTATAATCACCGTTTAGAATTGAGATGGGTCTTTACTATTTTTAGGTATTACAGCCACCACAGCTTTTTCTGAGGATGCTGGTGCCTCCCTTCATATTAAAATACTGTTAAAACTTTCCAGAACTTTATCACTTTCTTTCCTCCAAACTTCCACTGTAATGCCATCTATTCCTGCTGACTTTACTGTAGATTGGTTATACGTTACCATTTTTCTCTCATCTCTTCTATCTTAACTGTTAGTTGTTGAGTCTCATCTGCCTGTACCCCAAGCATATTTGTCTTCAATAAATATTTCCATTTGTGCTTTTTCCTTATTCCCTCCCTTCTCTCCTTTATTACAAATTTTCATGACGTTTCCAAAATATCTCTAAAACCTCTGGTTATTTTTCTTGTTATAGGCTCCCTATGTTTGGCAACAAACCTTTTTACTTTCTGTTGCGTAAGTCATTACACCAAAACTTTTTGTGCTGTAGAGTTATTATTAAAAAAAGTTGTTTAAAAGCAATCTTTCTAAACTCATGCATATTATCGAGGTACTTCCTCATTTTCTCTTTAGCACTCTGCAATTGTGCCTCCCCTTCTTCCTTGAGAATCCCCTTCTTTTGTAATGCTTTAACCCTTGTCAGCTGCTCTAAATAATTCTTATTTCTTCTTCAACATATCTCTTTTTCTTTTATTTCTACTCTATTTTTAAACTCCACTTTTATGTTCTCCAACTCATTAGCTAAAACTTCTGGAGTACTTTTTATCTTCCCTAATAACTCCTGGATTTCCATTACCCATTACTTAAATTTCTCTAATTTTTTTACAGGTAGGTGAGGAAGGGCCAGTATCTCATGTTTTATCATCCATTTTTATCTTGGCAATTATTGGTGCATGATCTGAAAAAGTTATTGGATGTGCATTAAAGTTTTCAAATTAAATGGATATGTTCCTGTGAAATATAATTTCCATCAAGTTTACCCCGGTTATTGTACCTTGGGTAATAAAATGTTAATTCCCTCAGAGTTCCTGCTACTGAATTCTCTTTCATTCCAAATATTTTCAGAAATTTCATCGGAGATTTATCCTTTTTTATTATGTCTTCCCTTCTAGCCCCCCAGATACATCCTTATTGTTGCAAATCAAATTCTAGTCCCCACTTATAAGTAATATTCCCTGCTGGAAGCTGATTATTTCTCCCAATCAGCAGTTTTAGGTGGAATATAAATGCGTGCCAGTGTAATACTCCTCCCTTGCCAGTAGCCCCTTACTACTACAAACCTGCCAATATCATCTTTTTCCCTTCTATCACTACTGGAGTTCCTCTGGCAATTAATATAAGTACTCCTTCCCTTTTGCTTTGTCCCTGATATTTTGCAGAATATCCATCCTGAAATCCCTTCTTTATCAAATTCACGTTTAGTTCTTTCTAGATGTGTCTCCTGTAGCAATAATATTTGCACCCTGCATTTTTAATACAATTCACTACTCTTTCTTTTTTGTATGTGAGACCAGTCACCATTTAAAGATAATATGGAGTGTTGTCATTATGATAAGAAGTTATTATTCCCACCTGTTATGTATAACAGCTTTTTTTTTAAAGTGTCTAGTTTCAGCTTTTGTGTTATATAAATAGAATAATGTTTCCTATACCTGTGAGACCATTAACATTCTATTCTAATAAGGATAAGGTCACCATTATGGTAAGAAGTTATTATTTCCACCTATTATATATGGCAGTTTTTAAAATGTCTAATTCCAGCTTTTGTGATACATGCACCCATTACTGTTTGTCAGTTTAAGCTTTTATACATTTTTTTCTTATCAACATTGGAACCTATGTCACATTTTACAAGACTTTTTGTTTTAACAAAAAACCCTCAAACAAGAAACCAAATGAACCCCCCAGAACCTATTAACTTAACACAAACTCACATAACTACATCTTCGGATAATGAAGTTTAACCCTCCTAATAAGAAAGGATAGTTGTGTAAAACCTTACCATAACAGTAGATGTCCTTTACTTACTGTTGCAGTATTCTTTACAATAGGGATCCCCTGCCAAGGGTACCCAGTGTCTGGCCAGTATACCAAAAGCTTATGATTTTATAGCTGTATGTCACAAATATGCTCCTCACTCAAGGCATAGTTGATATAGGTGATATATGGACATACATACCTCAGAACTAAAAAGCCCCAAGAGGAAAGTACAATTGTGTACACTTACCATAAATGTAGATGTTTGAGTGTAATCACTGTTGCAGTCATCACACTTGGGTTATCTGCCTGCAGGTAGCTCTCAGTCAGCCCGAATACCAGAGTCTTGGGATTTCTGCTTCGGATGCTGTCGCCTCTTCCATGACGTCAGATCCTCATGGGTATAAAACATGCAGCCAATGCCATTACATCAGTTTTTCTTGCCCCAGATGTCAGGAGCCCCCAAAATAGGAAGCAATTACATGGTGTGGATCACCTCCAGTAAAAAGTAAATACCATTACCATAAGATATGGCCAAAAAGAGGATAGGTAGAAAGTAAAGTCAGGGGGCTGGAGGGAGGGTAACCAGGACTGCATAGGTTCATAGGTAGGTACTAGGCTATCTGCCTGAAGGCATTTATAAGCCTAGCCAGAATGTGTTGGCTTTCACCGCCCCCTTAGATTAGTTCCCTGTGCCTCTGTCCAGCAGAGCCATTGAAGTGATCCCTGGGGTAAACTTTCTGTTTCCCATCCACTCGTCAAGGTTTCTCTTGAAGAGGGTTAGTGAGAAGCTCTGCCTAATGAAGATTTGAATCTTGTTCCAGAGCATGGGAAACCTCTGGGACAGGAATCTATCCCTCCAGCACATCCTATTTATTGTTGTGGTGAGGTTTAGATCCCTGTAGCATGTGGCTCGAGGGGATATGGTTTTCTTTAGGTGGAGCGTGTCCATCAATTCCGGGTTGGACATGGCCTTGTATGTCAGGCAGAGATCACCTCTGAGTAGGCGGCATGCAACTGAGTACAGCTGGAGTTTCTTCAGTTGAGCTGAATAGGGCATCTGCTTGAGGCCAGTGATCCTCTTGGTGAGGAACTTCTGTGGTCTTTCCAGTTGTTGCAGGTGTCTTGTAAGGTACATCCCAAATGGGGCATTGTACTCTATGATGGGTCTGATGAGTGATGCATAGAGGGGCCCAATGACCTCTTTCGATCTAGATGCAAACCCTTTTATGATTAGGTGGGCCACATAGAAGGATTTTCTAACCACTTTGGCAATGTGATTACCAAAGGAGAGGTTACTATCTACTTGGGTCCCCAGATCTCTTATTACATCATCCATATTTAGGGGGCTACCACCTATGTGGTAGTTTGTGGGTACTTTGTTTTTTCCAAAGGGGATGACTACGCACTTTTTGGCATTTAGCTTGAGGCCATGGTTTTGACACCAGGTATCTGTCTCAGTGAGACCCTTTTGGAGGATGTCTGTGTCAGCCGGAGAGTCAATTATAGCCCCTAGTTTGCAGTCATCTGTGAACTTGGTCAGCCATAGTCCTCCTGTGCTTGTCTGTACCTCTGAGAAGTATATGCCAAACAGGAGGGGTCCTAGGACTGAGCCCTGGGGAACGCCGCTTGTAACCGGTTTAGAGTCAGACCTAGCTCCCGCAACTCTTACCATGTGGGTTCTGTCCGTGAGCCAGTTGGCAACCCATCTCGTGATGTAGTGGTTTATGTTCAGGCTGGTGAGCTTGTCTATAATACCTGAGTGGGGAATGGTGTCGAAGGCATTTGCGAGGTCTAGGTAGGCTGTTTGGACCACCTTTCCCTTGTCTATAGCCTTGGTAACTGTCTCAAAGAAGTCCACCAAGTTTAGGAGACATAATCTGCCCTTAACAAAGCCGAAATGAGTAGGGTCCAGTGTTTGGAGGTTTCCAATGTCTCTGTTAATGAGATCCATGATGATGCGCTCCAGAGCTTAGCAGACCAAGCTAGTCAGGCTTATAGGGCAATAGTTCCTGGGGTCTGTTGTGGCTCCACCTTTGTGGAACGGAATAACTGTTGCTGTGCACCACTCTGTGGGCACATAGCCTATGGAGAGTTTAAACAGTGTGTTTAGGTGAGGGGTTAGTTCATCTTTGAGCTAATGTAGGGCGCAGCCTGGGACACCATCCGGTCCCACTGATGCTGTGTTTTTGGCTTTGGAGAGGGCTGTTTTAACCTGAGTGTCTGTGATTTCAGGGGCACTACATTCTTCTGGTATAGTTATGGGCCCTTTTGGGGGTGAGAGGGGGGTGAAGTTTGCACTGAACCTGTCTGCCAGGATGTTGGCTATATCAGTCGGTTCAGTGTATTTTGTGCCATTCTGCACTAACTCCAAGCAGATCTGAGAATTGCCACTTAGATTCTTGACATAGCTAAAGAATGCCTTGTGCTTATCTTTAGAGTCTATGGCAATTTTTCTTTCGAAGCTAGCCTTGGATAATTTTATGAGGGAACATAGTTTCTTGCTGATACTGATCAGGGATGTCTTCCCTTCTTGGGATTTTACTCTTTTCTGTACTAGTTTCCTCCTTCTATTGTATAGCTTGTTTATGGCAGGGGTCCACCAGACGAGTTTCCTTTTCTTGGAGGAGTGAGTCTGGGTTTTGTTTGGGATAGCACAATCCATGCATTCTTGTAGGTGCCCATAGAGTGCATTAGTAAAGGATTTTGCAGCTTGGACAGCATTATCCTTTAGCATGGGGGCTTTGAAACTTCCCACCTTGATCTTAAGTAACATGAAGTTTGCTTTTGAAAAGTTTTTCACTGTGGTTTCTTTGACCGGGGGTGGTGGCGGAATGTGGATATCCAGAGTGATTACTTTATGGTCAGATCTAACCAACGAGGGGTTGACCTCTGGTGTGGAACACCGGTCACCCATGTTGATGATGACCAGGTCCAATATGTTGTCACCTCTGGTGGAGGTATTGACCAGTTGATCCAGGGCATTTGAGTTTATAAATTCTAGGAAATGTTGGGCAAGGGAGTTCATACTTGAGTAGTTCACCCAGTTAATGTTTGGGTAATTGAAATCACCCAATATCAGGGTGTTTGGTAGGACCTTTATGTTTCCCAGTGTTTCCAGGAATGTGGAGTGGGGGTCCTGGGACATGGTGGGTGATCTGTAGCAAGCTATAATTTGAATAGCAGTTTTGCCCGTTGTTAGTTGCACGTGGATGATCTCTGAAGCATCGTGCTGTGCCACTATCCTGGAGGTGTGGGTATCCTTGATGAATATGGATACTCCCCCACCTTTTGTATTTCGGTCAGGGTTTTGTGGCCGTAATGTATGGTATGAGTTGTAGCCTGGTAGTGCTGGGGTGCTCTCTGGAGCCTTAAACCATGTTTCTGTTACTGCACATATATCGATTTTCTCCATACTGAGGAGTGCCTCGAGTGCATGCATTTTGAGGTTTAGACTTCTGGCATTGAGTAGCATTACCCTCAGTTTTTTGTTACTTGTGCTATTTACGGCAGTGGGTTTGTCTTTTGAGTCTTGCCTAAAAAAGACACTATGGGGGTGGCAAGAGCCTTGGCCAGTATTCGAAAGCCTAAGGGTGACACATGCAAGCCGTCTTTAGCGAAGCAGCATGGCTTGTCGAGCATGTCATCCCAGGCACTGGATCCCCTTTGAATGACACCAGAAGCTTAGCCAATTGTTGAAATTGATATTTTTTTCCAGAAAAAGAAGTGAATTCCGCTAAACAACGCTCAGCAGAACAAAAAACAATGTAAATATTGGAAGAGCGTTGCACCACAGGTATTAGTATTTCATCTGAGTATTCAAAACTTGCTAAACAACCAAAATGGCAGAAAGACAGCTTCAAAACAACCGCTTCAATAACAGGCTTTTACCATGTTGAATCCACAATATATGAAATATAGAGCTTTGCTGTTGTATAAGTCAAGAGAGGCTTATTAATAATTTCAGACAACGAGGATATGGAAAGAGAAGTTTAGAACTAAACAAGACCAGAATTAATGACATACGTAAAGGAAAAGGCAAACCTTTTTATTCCTCAAAAGCCAGAGAAGGTGAAAGTATACCATCCCTAGCTATACCTAAAAGAACCTCTAACTTAAGGGTCAATTTGACTTACACTATGGACCATGTATGCCAGGTGATCAGAAAGTTCTGGCCGATTCTAACTTCGGATAAAAAGTTAAAAGAGATAGTTGGAGATAACCCAAGTTTCCTTTTCAAAAATAAAAAGAATCTCAAAAGGATTTTATGCTGATACGATGGGATATGTAACAACTACGTACATAATAATTCATCAGGAACAAAGAAATGTGGCTTCTGCAAGGTCTGCAATGTATTCAATTGTAGCAACACATTTAAGCATCCGGTTACTAAACAGACATTTGTTTTTCATGGATTAGCTAATTGCCTAACCAGCAATATTGTTTACATAGTTACCTGCACTTCCTGCACAGCATTTTATGTTGGAAAAACTAATATGAAGCTAAAGGAAAGAATTTTCAAACATCAATCTGATATATGTAACAGAAAGGAAACAAATTCTCTTTTTCTTCATTTAGGTGAGCATGAGGGACGTAGCTTTGTTTTCATGGTCATTTCAAAGATGCATTTTACTTCCAGAGAAGGAGACCTGACCAATCTGACTGAGAGAGAGGAAGCCAAATGGATAATGTGGCTGAGGGCAGATAACCCCTCTGGCCTTAATGGCTGTGTTCCCTTAAAACCTTTTCTTAAAAATAGACGAGCAATGAGCTATGCTCACTTATGACCTGTTTTTAGACAGTAACCTTAGGTATACTGACTTAGGCTCTGATGTCCCAAAGAAACTGTTGAAATGAAATAAAAAGAAGCGCCCTAAATGACCATCTTTATTTTTTTTTTCACTTTTTTCTCTCAAAATCTTGGCTTTTATGCAGAACTTGTTCTTTTAACCAGAAACTACTGTAAAGATTTAACAGGTACTTTTACTGTACTTGTGTTTCTACCTACTTTTTTTTTACTTTTGCATCATCTTAAAAGTACTCAATTGTATTTATTACTGCTTGGTGTAACTCATTCTAGGCCTTCTGGTTTAAACACTTGGGCTTCGGACCAGTTGTTTTGCACTGAGAGGGTTTGTGGTCTGCACTGTAGTGGCAGAACAGGTAGCTTACATCCTAGGTTGGGAACTGCTGATTGAGGGCTCAGTGTCTGTTATTCTAAAAGTGTATTAATTCTGGTTTAAGCACTTAGGCTTTCAGGCCAGTTATTTTACATTAAGAGGGTTCGTGGCCTGCACTCTTGTGGGAGGAGAGGCTGGACTCTGCCCTTCTGAGCTGGGAATTTCTGATTGAAGGCTTATAGTGCATGCATATCTGAACTGCTTCTTACTGAAGTTGGTGCGCCTTGTTTGCTGTGGCATAGACTGGATTCGGGCCTGCTGGATCTAGCTTTGTTTGTGTAACTTGAGCACTAATCCAGGCATTCTCTAAAGTATTCAATTGTATTTATTACTGCTTGGTAGTAACTTGATTAAAGTTTAGCTGTCATTCTAAGTCTTTTGGATTAAGCACTTGGGCTTCAGACCAGTTGTTTTACATTAGGAAGGTTTGTGGCATGCACTGTGGTGGCAGGACAGGTAGCTTTCATCCTTCTAAGTTGGGAACTGCTGATTGAGAGCCCAGTGTCTGTTATTCTTAAAGTGTATTAGTTCTGGTTTAGGCACTTGGGCTTCAGGCCAGTTATTTTACATTAAGAAGGTTTGTGGTCTGCACTCTTGTGGGAGAAGAGGCTGGACTCTGCCCTTCTGAGCTGGGAATTTCTGGTTAAAGGTTTATAGTGCCTGAATATTTGAACTGTATCTTACTGAAATTGGTACACCTTGTTTGCTGTAGCATAGACTAGATCCAGGCCTGCTGAATATAGCTTTGTTTATATGCTTGTTGTTTGTTTGCTTGTTATTTCCCTGAAACGCTAATTCCACCTAATCTGGCTTCTCAGTGCTTCTGTGGCTCACTAGTGATATCTGCATTGCTTACTGTACTTATTTCCTTGTTTCACTTGAAAGAAAGTTACTGTTTGTCGTTTTTGCATTTAAGTTACCTGTAACACATTGCACTTAAGTTACCTGGCACTTGCTCACTAAAGCAATTATATAAGTCAGCACTAAAAATTAAAAGCACTACACCCTCACTCCCCACTGGTCCTGGTTTTCAATTATTAAGAAATTCCCAATATTATTCTAGCATGTCCAAAGGTCAGTTGTCAATCTCCTCTCCGGTCCAGCTGGTGAATCTGGGAATCTTGAGGCAATGTTACAACTGCCTCATGTACACAGACAACCCTCTCCTCCTCCCAACAAATTCCAACACATGTGAGAGATGCAACCATATAGCCAAACTGGAGGCTAAGCTCTCTCAACTCAGTACTGGCATAACCAGTCAGGAGGAGAAGGAAACCATACTCACTACAATTCCAGTCTCACATAGACCTACCACGACAGCAAACCAAACACATAATCACACAAAAACATACTTGGAGGCTCTAAATAAAGATCTGCCGAAGCAGCAGAGACCTCCAAAGCAGACACCCAAGCAGCCGCTACCCCAAAACAAAACACATGCAACACATATCTCACAAAGCCAGTGTGCCAAACAGTCACAGCCCTTAAGACTAAACAACACACCTGATACACTTGTAATAGGTGACTCTATCGTCAGGCACACTGACGTCCCGCTCACCAGGCTGAACAAGGAGAGGGTCACGGTGAGCAGCCTGACGGGTGCTAGGATCCGCCACATAACACAAGCACTCAGGTCACTCCAAGGCAAGTACAAATATGACTCAGTCATTGTCCATGCTGGTGTGAATGACCTGAGACGTACCTCCCTGGACTACATGAAAAGAGACATAAAGGGGCTCTCTGAGCATGTAGCCCAGGCCGGTATGACCCTGACCTTGAGTAGCATCTTACCCTCACCAAGAATGATGCCACAATATGAAGACAAGATGATCAATTTCAACAATTGGCTTAAGTACTGGTGTCATTCAAAGGGGATCCAATGCCTGTCAGCTTGGGATGATATGCTCGACAAGCCACGATGCTTCGCTAGGGACGGCTTGCACCTGTCACCCCTGGGCTTTCGGATATTGGCAAAGGCTCTTGCTACCCCCATAGTGCCTTTTTAGGCAAGGCTCAAAAGACAAACCCACCTCCATAGGTATCACAAGGGATAAGAAACTAAGAGTAATGCTACTCAACGCCAGAAGTCTAAACCTCAAGATGCACGCACTCGAAACTCTCCTTAGCATGGAGAACATCGATATCTGTGCAGTAACAGAAACCTGGTTTAGGGCTCCCGAGAGCACCCCAGCACTACCAGGTTATACCTCATACCATGCTTTTCGGCCCCAAAACTTGGACCGAACCACAAAAGGAGGGGGAGTATCGATATTCATCAAAGATACCCACACCTCCAGGTTGGTGGCAAAGCACGAAGCATCAGAGACTATCCATGTGCAACTAACAGTGGGTAAAACTGCCTTCCAGTTTATAGCCTGCTACAGACCACCCTCCCAAAACCAGAAACCCCACTCGGCCTTCCTGAGAACACTGGAAAATAGGAAGGTCTCTCCAAACACCATTATATTGGGTGACTTCAACTACCCAAACATAGACTGGGAGCATTACTCTAGCTCCAACACCCTAGCCCAAAGGTTCCTAGAATTTATAAACTCAAATGCTATGGAACAACTTGTTACCACTCCCACATGAGGGGAAAACTTACTGGACCTGATCATCACCAACATGGGGACTCTATGCTCCAGACCAGAAGTGTATCCCTCACTGGTAAGATCAGACCATAAACTAATCTCACTGGATATTCACATCCCGACCCCACCCCCTGCCCAGAAAACCACAGTGAAAAAATTCTCTAAAGCAAATTTTACACTCCTCAAAACTGAGGTGGAATCCTTCAAAGCCCCCGGGCCTGTGGAAAATACAGCCCAGACCGCAGAATCCTTTATAAACGCATTCTATGAACACCTTCAGGAATGCATGGATCATGCGATCCCAAATAAAACCAAGACCCAATCCTCCAAAGGCAGACGTCCTGTCTGGTGGACCCCAGCCATAAACAAACTATACAATAGAAGGAGGAAGCTACTAAATGATAAAGCAAAATCCCAAAAGGGAAGGCATCACTGATCAGTATTAGCAAAAACTACGGGCACACATAAAATTGTCTAAGGCCAGCTTCGAGAGAAAAATTGCACAGGACACTAAGGATAATCACAAGGCTTTCTTTAGTTATGTTAGGAACCTGGGTGGTAATTCCCAGATATGCTCAGAATTAGTCCAAAATGACAAAAAATACACCAAACCCACAGACATTGCCAACATCCTAGCTGACAGGTTCAGCGCAAACTTCTCCCCCCCCTTCCCCACCAAAAGGGCAAATATCTATCCCAGCAGAGTGCTGCCCCCCTGACATCTCAGATGCTCAGGTAAGAGCCGCCCTCTCCAAAGCAAAAAACACAGCATCAATGGGACCGGATGGTGTCCCGGGCTGCGTCCTACATGAACTCAAAGAAGAGCTAAACCCAAACATAAAACTACTGTTCAATCTCAGCCTTACTACAGAATATGTGCCCAAAGAGTGGCGTACAGCAACAGTGGTCCCTCTCCATAAAGGTGGTGCCTCAACGGATCCTGGAAACTATCGCCCCATAAGCCTGACTAGCTTGGTCTGCAAAGCTATGGAAAGGATCATCATGGATCTCATAAATAAAGATATTGGGGACCTACAAACACTGGATCCTACCCAGTTCGGCTTTGTTAAGGGCAGATCCTGCCTCTTAAACCTGGTTGATTTCTTTGAAACAGTCACTAAGGCCATTGACGAGGGGAAGGTGGTCCACACAGCCTACCTGGACCTCGCAAAAGCCTTCGATACAATACCCCACTCGGGCATTATAGATAAGCTCACCAGCTTAAATATAAACCCCTATGTCACTAGATGGATTGCAAACTGGCTCAAGGACAGAACCCACATGGTTAGAATTGCTGGAGCCATGTCAGACTCCAAACCAGTTACAAGTGGTGTCCCACAAGGCTCAGTCCTGGGACCTCTCTTGTTCGGTATATATTTCTCGGAGGTACAGGCCAACACGGAAGGACTGTGGCTGACCAAGTTCGCAGATGACTGCAAACTGGGTGCCATAATCGACTCTCCAGCCGACACAAGCATCCTCCAAAAGGGCCTCATAGAAACAGACAACTGGTGCCAGAGCCATGGCCTCAAGCTAAATGCCAAAAGTGTATAGTCATCCCCTTTGGCAAAAACAAAGTGCCCACAAATTACCACATAGGTGGAAATCCATTAAGTACAGAAGAAGTAATTAGGGACCTGGGGACCCAAGTTGATAGCAATCTCTCATTTGACAACCACGTGGCCAAAGTGGTTAGAAAAACATTTTATATAGCCCACCTAATCATGAAGGGATTCACATCTAGATCAGGGAGGTCATCGTGCCTCTTTACTCATCCCTCATCAGGCCCATAATTGAGTACAATGCCCCTTTTGGGATGTACCTTACCAGACACCTGCAGCAACTGGAAAGACCCCAAAAGTACCTCACCAAGAGGATCAAAGGGCTCAAACAGATGCCATATGCTGCCCGGTTAAAGAAACTCCAGCTCTACTCAGTGGCATACCGCCTGTTCAGAGGAGATCTGTGCCTGACGTATAAAGCCATGTCCAACCCGAAATTAATGGACATGCTGCACCTCAGAAAATCCAAATCCCATTGAGCTACGCGCTCGAGAGACTTGAACCTCAACACTGAAATAAATAGGACATGCTGGAGGGACAGATTCATAACCCGGAGGCTCCCTTCACTCTGGAATAAAATCCCAGTCCAGGTTAGGCAGAGTCCCTCATTGACTCTCTTCAAGAGGAATCTTGATGAGTGGATGGGAGATCGTAGGTTTACCCCGGGTATCACTTCTGTGTCACTGTTAGATAGAGGCATAGTATACTAACCTCGAAAAAGGGCATAGCAAAATAAATTTAAAATGGGTGGCGAAAGCCAAACACATTCTGGCTAGGCTTATAAATGCCCTAGGGCAGATAGCCTAGTATGAACCTATGAACCTATGAACCTATGAACTAATATTCCTTCTGAAAATATGTCTGAGTCTGTCTTAGAAACGTCAAACTGTCATGTTGTTTTAAACAAAGAGTTTTAAATAAAGAGTTTTAACTTCAAGCTATGGAGGTGTGTACCAGTGGACTAACTTGATTGGTTAACATTCATCATTGACTGAGGTGTTTCATTGGATGATACCAACTTTTAAACACTGAACCCAGCTTAGCTACTTGGATCTGAAGAAGGCTTGAAAAAGCTGAAAGCGCTTGTCCATTGTTTACATCAGAAGGGTTCTTCACTTTTATGTTCGTTTTTTCTGTTTTTATGACATCCACATGTTTTAAAGCTGTGGAATTACAACGCCACTTGACTTTTACAACAGCAAAGCTCTATATTTCAGATATTGTGGATTCAACATGGTAAAAGCCTGTTATTGAAGCTGTTGTTTTGAAGCTGTCTTTCTGCCATTTTGGTTGTTTAGCAAGTTTTGAATACTCAGATGAAATACTAATACCTGTGGTGCAACGCTCTTCCAATATTTACATTGATAATTTTTTCTCTATACCACGGTATCATTCTTGGTGAGGGCAGGATGCTACTCAGGGTCAGGGTCATACTGGCCTGGGCTACATGATCAGAGAGCTCCTCCATGTCTCTTTTCATGTAGTCCAGGGAGGTACAGCTCAAGTCATTCACACCATCATGGACAATGACAGAGTCATATTTGTACTTGTTCTGGAGTGACCTGAGTGTTTGTGTTATGTGGTGGATCCTGGTACCCGACTAGCAACTAACAGTAACCTTCTCCTTGTTCAGCCTAGTGAGTGGGACATCAGTGTGCCTGACTATAGAGTCACCTATTACTAGTGTGTTGGGTATGTTATTTTTCCTTAAGGGCTGTAATTGTGTGGCACACTGGTTTTGTGAAGTATGTGTTTCATAGTTTGTGTTGGGGGTGGAGGTTGCTTGGATGTCTGTTTTGGAGGTCTCTGTTGCTTTTGCAGATTTTTATTTAGAGCCTCTGAGTATGTTTTTGTGTATTTATGTGTGTTTTTTGCCAGTGCTGGTTTCATAGGTCTATGTGAGACTGGTGGTGTGACGCAAGTAATTCCCTTCTCCTCTTGACTGCCTGGTCCAGTCTTCGGTTTAGAGAGCTTAGCTTCCAGTTTGGCTGTATAATTGCATCTCTCGCATGTATTAGTGTTTGGTGGAAGGAGGAGAGGGTTGTCTGTGTACATGAGGCAATTGTAACATTGCCTCAAAATGCCCAGATTCACCAGTTGGACTGGAGAGTACACCTGAAACTGCCCTTTGGACATGCCTGGATAGGTACAGTGAACTGTTTTACTGATTGACTGGTAAGGTCGAATAGAGAGCTTTGTCCTCTACAGTATAGGCGGGGTCTAGTGCTAAGGTTTATTAGTGCTTGCTATGAGTTTTGAGCAAGTGCCGGGATAAGAAGTGAATGATTTGAGTGCTTAAGTTGAAAGTTTGTCTAGTTCCAAGGGAAAAATTGAAGAGTAAACTTTGTGGAGCCGGGAATAGTTATACCCTAGCTAAATGGCATTGCCCGGTGCACAAAACCTTGCAAATGCGGGTTTATAGCAGGGAAATGAAAGAGAAAGTAGCCCAAAATGGCCAATAAACTACTAATTTCTGGGCTGAAACCACTACTCCAGGGACAGATAGGCTGCTCAAAGCTCCCTCTCTCACAGTGAACAGAGAAACTTCCTTCTAGCCAAATAAGGTATGGGCAAACACAGAAACTTGTAACACAGCCCTGAATTCAGCACTAACCTGAAAACTGGACTAAACCAGCTTAGAAAAGCGGGAAAACAAGTATTTTTTTTGTTTGTTTTTTTTCCAGAAAATAAAGCAGATACAATAAAAAAGACACTTTAAATGCACAGAAATGGCTATTACACTTGAGTGTGTAGCCTACAACAGTTAAACAGGTAATTTAAACACAAAAATGACTTTGTTAAAGTGCAGGCAGCAAAATAAGCGCAATATGTAGCTGAAACAAGCTTTTTAAATCACAGAAACTCTAGAAAATTGGCGTTTTAGGCGGAATTAGCTAAAAGCAGCAAGAAAATGCAAAAAAATGATACTTAATCACTCCAAAGTCTCTCTTTTGTCTCTCTGCTGCTGTAGAACTCTGCAGGGCACCAGGCAGGAGCTTGCTGAGCTGTATACTAGCACAAAATCCTTACAAATGCTGGTTTTATAGCAGGGAAATGAAAGAGATAGAAATTAGACCAAAATGGCCAATGAACTACTAATTTCTGGGCTGAAACCACTCCTCCAGGGACAGATAGGCTGCTCAAAGCTCCCTCTCTCACGGTGAACAGAGAAAATTCCTTCTATCCAAGTAAGGTATGGGCAAACACAGAAACTTGTAACACAGCCCTGAATTCAGCACTAACCTGACAACTGGACTAAACTAGCTTAGAAAGGCAGGAAAACAAGTATCTATTTTTTGTTTTTTTTTCAGAAAATAAAGCAGATACAATCAAAAAAACACTTTAAATGCACAGAAATGGCTATCACACTTGAGTGTGTAGCCTACAACAGTTAAACAGGTAATTTAAAGATAAAAACAACTTTGTTAAAGTGCAGGCAGTAAAATAAGTACAATATGTAGCAGAAACAAGCTTTTTAAATCACAGAAATTCTAGAAAATCGGCATTTTAGGTGGAATTAGCTAAAGGCAGCAAGAAAATGCAGAAAAATGATACTTAATCACTCCAAAGTCTCTCTTTTGTCTCTCTACTGCTGTAGAACTCTGCAGGGCACCAGGCAGGAGCTTGCTGAGCTGTATACAGTGAATACACTAGAATATCTACATTTATGGTAAGTGTACACAACTGTACTATGTTCTTCGTGTTTCACTGTTGCAGTCATCACACTTGGATTGAATCCCAAAGCTGAGGAAGGGTTAAGGCAGTCAAGAAGTATTAGGGCTGGCTAGCAGGCCTTGTAAGACTGCTGTGGCAAATCCACCTCTGGATTTAGAAAAGATAATAAGTGGTAATGCTTGGTGAAGGTGTGTACAGAACTCCAGGTGCAGCTTCCAGGATGTCCCTGGTAGGGACTCCCCTGAGAAATGCTGTAGAGGTTGAAGTAGCCCCAGTGGAATGAGTTCTGATCCCCTGTGGGGTAGGTTTTCCATGGTGTTTGTAGTAGAAATGGATGCAGTGTGCTATCCATTTGGAAATAGTTTGCTTTGAAATTGCCTTACCCTTTGCCCCTGTAGCAAAGCTGACTAGCAGCTGGTCAGATTTTCTGAAACGTTTAGTCCTGTCAAGGTAGAATCTGAGCTGACTGTGCACGTCCAAGGAGTGCAGGATCCTTTCTCCTTTATTCTGAGGATGAGGGAAAAAGGTTGGTAAATGGATGGATTGGTTTAAACCCATACTGGATACCACCTTGGGCATAAATGGTGGGTTGGTCCTGAGGGAAACCCTGTCAGCATGGAAATAATGAAGGGTTCCATAGCCATTAATGCCTGTAACTCAGACACTCTTCTTGCTGAAGTGATGGCTAGAAGTAAGGCTGTTTTCCAAGAGAGGAATTTTAACTTGGCTGAACAAGCAGGCTCAAAAGGGGGACGTGTGAGCTTCTCTAGTACAAAGTTAAGGTCCCAGGCATGGGTGGGAGCTCTCCTCAGGGGCCTTAAATTGTTAGCTCCTCTCAGGAACTGTTTGATGAGAGGGTGAGAAAAGAGAGGTGGCTCAGTATTGTAATGAGCTGAGATAGCAGAAGCATGAATCTTAATTGATGAGAAGGATAGGCCTTTGTGGCGCAGCTCTGCTAGGTAATCTAGGATTTGAGGTAAGGTGGCCATGGCTGTGTCCTTTCCTTGAAACTGGCTCCAAAAACAATATATTTTCCACTTTTCTGAATAGGATTTCCAAGTACTAGGCCTTCTGGCTTCAAGGATGATGTCCAGCACCTGTTTGCTGAGGGTTGCTGGTGGTGTATTCAAGGGATAAGCTAGGCTGCAAGGTTCAGGGTTTGCAGCTGTGGATGCAAAATCAGTCCCTCCTGCTGGGACAGCAGGGAAGGGGGTCTCATGTAGATGCCAGGGTGGCACTGCTGTCAGACTGCGTAGGAATGGTTACCTGTGCTGGCATGGCCAGTCTGAGGAAATAAGGATTGTCCTTGGTCTGTCCTGTTTGATCTTGAGTAGTACTTTTGAGAGGAGGGGCAGAGGGGGAAAGGCATAAATTGAGAGTTTTTTCCCATGTAAAGGATAGGGCATCCACTTTCCATGCTTGGCTGTGAGGATTTCTGGTGCACAATTTGCTCAATTGATGGTTTTGGGGGGAGGCAAGGAGGTCCACCTCTGGTGTCCCCACCTGTGGATTAGAAGTTTGAATGAGTTGGGTTCCAGTTTCCACTCATGTGGGTCCAGTAGATTTCTGCATAAGTCGTCTGCCAGTGAATTTTGTTTGCCTGGCAGGAACTGACCTTGCAGGTGCACTTGGTTGCTCAAGGCTGTATTCCACAGGGCCATGGCTAACCTGCAGAGTGGGTAGGAATGAGTTCTCCCCTGCTTGTTTATGTACCACATGACTGTGGTGTTGTCTGTCTTTATCAAGAGTTGTCCTGGAAGGCATTCTGTACATCTAACATTTCCTTTTGATTGATATGCAGGGGAATTTGCCCTGGGCTCCATTTCCCTTGAATGCATTTACCTGCCATGTGAGCCCCCCATCATGTCTGATGTGACTGTTGTCAGGGTTTGAGTGATGAGGGGTTGAGTGAAAGGAAGTCCCTTGTTGTGGCTGCATGCCTCTGCCCACCAAAGGAACTCTGCCCTTAGACAAGGACTGATCGGAATCAGTGTTTCCAGGTCCTGAGAATGTTGACACCAGAGACTTTTTAAGTACCATTGAAGTTTCCTCATATGCAGTCTTGCATATGGAATTAGTAGAATGCATGAAGCCATGAACCCTAGGGCTGGCAGTATTTTTCTTGCAGATAGCTGGGTTTTGGTGGCCATTAGTTTGAAGTAGTTTGTCATATAAGCCTGTATTTCTGGAGTGAGGAATGCCATCTGGGAATTTGTGTTCAAGCTTGCTCCCAGGAATACAATCTTTTGGGTGGGCATCAGTTGTGATTTCTTTTCGTTGATGGTGTACCCAAGAGAAGTTAGAAGTCTCTTTACAAATGCCAGGTGCTGAAGTAGCAATTCTGACTGTCTGCCTGAATCAGGCAATCGTCCAAGTATGGGTAAATTTGAATATTTCTCTGCCTGCAGTATGCAATGGCTGGCTGGAGCCAGGCACTTTGTGAATACCCTGGGCACAGTAGATAAGCCAAAGGGAAGTGCAGAGAACTGATAGTGCACAGAGCCTGCCCTGAAATGTAGATATTTCCTGCAAGATTCCCTTATGGGGATGTGCAGATAAGCTTCTTTTAGGTCTAGGGTGACTAGCCAGGTGTCCTTGGCTAGCATAGGAAGAAGCTGTTGCAGTGTAAGCATTTTGAATTTCGGGACCACCAAGAAGTTGTTGAGAACTGACGGATCCAGGATAGGGTGCCAAGAGTTCTCTTTTCTGGGCACCAGGAACAGTCTGGAGTAGAAACCCTGTTCCCTTTGCTCTATTGGAACAGGTTGAATAGCCCTGATACTTAAAAAGAAAGTACTTGCTTTTGAGCCTCTGCCCACTGGTTTGCAGGAAGGTCTGGCAACCCAATTGGGGTTGGCAGTGACTGGAAATAGAATCTATACCCCTGGGATACAATGTTTAGGACCCATCAGTTCTGGGTAATGAACATCCAGTTTTTTGCATGCAGGACAAGTTTTTCTCCTAGGGGTACAATTACTTGGGCATGGTTGGGAAGGATGATAGACAAGTCATTGTGAACTTTTTCCATAAGGGGGTGGCTTACCACTCCCTGTTTTTGAGGTGGGAGCACTCCATTGTTTAGATCCCTGCATACCCTGAAACTGTAGTCTTGGTGGTCTGTTGCCCCTGGGTTTGGACTGAGAAGGCCTGGGAGGGACTGGAGAGGACCAGTTTTTAGAAGGGTAATGCCTACTGAATCTAGGCGGTTGCACCTGTAAGAAATATTTAACAGTCTGCATAGATTTAGCTTTTTCCTCCATCTTTTTAAGAAGTTTTTCTGCTTTTGTGCCAAACAAACGTTCCTGGTTTAATGGAGCATCTAGTAATTTTGCTTTGACATGGTCTGGCAAGATTTGTTCCTTCAGCCAGAAATGCCTTCTCAGTACAGACCCTGTGACAGCAGCCCTGCAAGATGCTTCTAAGACATCATAACCACACTGCAAAGAATGTTTACTAACTTGGTTTGCAGAATGCATTAACTCTTGTAAATCTTTATTTCCTGTAGTCTGGAAGCAACAACATTTTTTGATTTAATTAGTTCCATAATATGCTGCTGGTACTTCAACATGTGAAACTGGCAATTCAAAGCCCTGATGGCAAGAATTGCAGAGGTATATTCTTACCCCATCTGTCTAAAGCTCTAAAATCCCTGTCCGAGGGGGTAGGATTTTTGGCTGTAGCAGCCTTAATGCCTTTAGACCCCTGAGAAATGGTCTCTGGATCCGCAGTGGGAATCTTAAAGAGAAATTTGTGACAGTCAGATACTCTGTAGTACCTGTCTGGCTTTCTAGGAGTTGGTGGTAAATTATCAGGGGTAAGACTGGATTCCATGAAGACATCATCTACAATATCCAGGACAGGTGGTATAGCTAGAGGCCTGTGTTGAGGTAAGTTTAAAAATTCTCTGAGTCTCTTTTTGGACTGAGAGTAGCCCTGGCATTCCCAGTGGAAATGCTCTCTTAAGGTATGCAAGGTTTTACCAAAAGAAAAGTCCTCTAGAGGGGAGGCAGAGGGAATGGAATCCTCTGCATCTGAATCCTTATAGGTAGATAAGGTTAAGTCCTGGTAATCAGAGGAATCAGAGTCATCGGACTCATGGTCTGCAGAATCAGAAGGAAAATCAATTCTTTGTCTTTTAGAGGGGGAAGGCTAGCTTCCCCTAATTAAAGTTATAAGGTCTTCAGCCATTCTAAGCATTTGTTTCCGTGGCATGGGAGCTTGAGCATGCACTTTGGTCGTTGTTTTTCTAGGAGTAGTGCGAACTCTGGGCCTGAGAAACTTGGTAGTTTTAGTCAGAAATGAAGTTGTCAGTTTAATACGAACATCGGAAGGTCGGAATACACCCTCAGAAGCTGGTGCCTGCACAGCGGCTCCGGACCCATCCAAGGTAGAGATATCCACAGGTTCCATAGTCGAAGAAGCATCTCATGGCATACCGGACTCCGAATGGGTCTCAGCAGAGGCCTGTGAATCTGCAGAAGCTGGTATCAGGGGCTGCGAAGGTGGCTCACTGAGTACCAGTGGACTGGCGACTAGCTTAACAGAAGTGTCAGCAGTTTTGGACCTATGCGGCCTGTCTCTGTCTTTATCTTTACTTTTTTTGGAAGATTGGTAGTCGGATGGCTTATCGAAGATATTTTGGAATACAGAGAATAAGAGTGAAAGAATTTAGTGACAAAGCCCGATGACTAATAGTTCGGGCATTAAACTAAAGCACAAAACCGACAGCGAGGAAAGTCATGGTCTGGGCCTAAACCGGGGAATACAGTAAGAATGAAAATGTGAGGTATTTGCTTTTCCACAGGCAAGATAATTGTTAACTTTTTCTGACATCAGTTAGAGCAAGAAAAAAGGATCCCCAACAGGGTATTTAGCTTTAGAAGACTTCAGGTTTGAAACTCGAAAACGAAAATTTCAGGTAGCGGCCAACCAGCACTTGCGAACTGCTTCTGCTTCGGGCTCCCACATGGCAAGAAAAGCTGATGTAATGACGTCGGCTGCATGTTTTATACCCCTGATGACCTGATGCCATGGAAGAGGTGACAGCATCAGATGCAGAAATCCCAAGACTCTGGTATTCGGGCCGACAGAGGGCTACCTGTAGGCAGATAACCCAAGTGTGATTACTGCAACAGTGAAACACGAAGAACATCCAATAGTTCAAGGAAGTAGGAAGAACATGTGCATCCAGAAAGAGAGAAAAGAAAAAGAACAGGACAGAAGGGGAGGAAGGAGTGAGCGAATACTGCAGCAGTGAAGAGAAGGACACCTACTGTAATGGTAAGATTTTACACAACTGTGCTATGTCCTTCCATGTCACTGTTGCAGTATTCTTTACTAAAGGACGGGTTTAAAAGCTCGATAGGAAACTTGACAGGAGGAAGGCACAGAAGAGCCCACAAGAAATCCCATGCAGGACAGCTCTGGCAAAACCAGGTCTTGCTCTGGAAACAACACCCACTTTGTAATGCTTAGTAAAGGTATGGACAGAGGTCCAAATAGCAGCCTCAAACATAGAATTGGTATACAATCCTTTGAAAAAAAGCACTAGAGGAAACCACAGTCCTGGCAGAATGAGCCTTTACAGAGGGAGAAAGGCTTTTTCCATGAAAATAGTAACAAAATGAAATGGTCTTAGAGATCCATGAAGAAATGTTTGCTTACAAACAACCAAACCTAGAGACCTAGTATGAAAGGAAACAAAAAGCTGCTTAGACTTGTAAATGGCTTTAGTCTTATATAAATAATATCTGAGCTGTCTATGCAAGTCCAAAATGTAAAGAAGATTTTGATTAGCAGACATCAAAGAAGAAAAAAAGGAGGACAAATTAATAGACTGATTAAGAGACAATTCATTAACCACCTTGGGCATAAAGGAAGGATTAGTACGAAGAGACACCCTGTCCATATGAAAAGCTAAAGAAGGAAGAACAGCCATAAGAGCCTGGAGTTCAGACACACACTTTTTTAATACCATTATTGAATTATCACTTCTGACATGGGCACATTTTATATTCATACAAAAGTAATCAAACTGTATTAACAATCATTATACTTCACATATATTGCTATATATCATATAATGTAAGGAACATTACATACATTATTTAATTTCTGCCCCTTTTTTAAAAAAGAAACATATTTATTAAACTATCACTTATGACATGAGCAATTATACATTTATATAAATGAAAATAAGCCACACCAACACACTCTCAATTGCAAACATTATGCATCACTTATAATCTACCCAATAATTTTCAGTCAAACATTACATAACTCATTTTAAGTTCTGCCTTCTTTTAAACCTCATTCCTCCACTGTATGTATTGTTCCCACAATTCCCATTTTTTCCTTTGTAGTTTGCTCCTACCCTTTTCTAAAAAATCTCAATTCCAGTTGTTTTATCTCTGTTACTAGATTCACTACTTTGAATATAGTTGGTTTAAATTGTGATTGCCATTTTCTACTAATTGCTTTTTTTGACAGTCACCATAATTAGACACAGCAAGGCCTTACCATGTCTAGGCAGTTCTGATACTGTATCACAGCTCAAAACACCAATCTGCCCACCCAGAATATCCAACAGTGCATCCCGCAGAGAATCCTTAAATTCTGCCAACCCACTGCACTCTCAGAAAATATGTTCCCAAGTACCTCTTTCTTCCCTGTCACACCTCCATCATTTTCTGTCTACCTGAGGAACAATTATCTGGAGTCTACTTGGGTTATACAAATATCTATGTAAACATTTCCAAGCAAAAATCCTAAATCTTCTAGATTTTGTTGCATATTTGTTAGAGATACATATGTCCTCCCATTATTTCCTTGTGACTTGCTTATCTAATCTCTCTTCCCAAGCCTTTCTACCTTCCTCGGATTGATTCTTATAGTTATCATGCAATAGTTTATATGCTCTACTAATTATTCCCTTTTTAATGGCAGGTTCTGTTCTAGATTCTACTAAAAACTCTACCAGTGCTGGTCTTTAATTTAGGACCACCCTGTTTCTTTCTCTTTCCCTATACTCTGATATCAATCCTTGATAGGGAAGGCAATCACTAACCTGCAGTCCAAATAAATGCTTGACCTTTTCCCATTTTGTTACCTTTCCCTCTCTAGTTATTTGCTCCCAATACCTTGGTTCCTTTGCCATTTTTCTCCAATAAATTCCAGCCCCTCGACTATTGTCTATATCCCTAATTACAGTCATCCCTATCAGCAGAATCTCCTTTCTCCATCCTGTGTTGGCTTAGTTCTTAGAATACTTTCTGCTACTTTATGGATACAATATTCTGTATGAATACTGTTGTTCTCCTTAAAGGCCTGCATCCAAAATCACAGTCTGTACTTGTTTCTTGATCTTTCTCCCTGTTTCAACATAATCCATTTCCACTTTGAATTACAGTTGTCTGCTTCTACTATGTATAGGAGGCTGTGTAGCTTTGAAATACCCCCTTCAAATTAGGTAATCTCAATCTGCCCTGTTCTACTGGAAGAATCAGTTTATCCCAGTTGACTCTTGCAGTCTTCCCCTCCCAGATAAAGTCCTTCAGCTCTTTATTAATTGCTATCCACAAATTGTCCTCTGGTTGATAAAAATATTATGATTAAAAATATTATATTTTTAGTCTCTTCCCACATACCCTTAGCTGCCTACTAGAACCATTTTAATCCAAACTCCCAAATACTTAATTTTATCATATCCCCATAAATACAGATATTGATAAACCAATTAGTGTGTAGGTACATCATTTACCAATACTTCCTTTGTTTTAGCTTCATTAATTTTGTATCTAGAAAAGATTTGAAACTCTGTCAAAATGTTCCGCAACACTCTGTCTCTTTCTGGTTTTGTCAGGTATAAAATAATATCATCTGCAAATACTGCCAGCTTTTCTTGACTACCATACCAATTATATCCTTGAATTTCTGAATCCCTTATTTTCTTTGCCAGTGGTTCTAAATATAATGTAAATAACAAAGGGGAAAGAGGACAGACTCATGCCTGGTTCCTCTGCTCAAGTAGAAATTATCAGAAAGGACCCCGCCCACTTTAATTTTTGCCTTCAATCCCTCATATATCCTCTTAATTAACCTTATATTTTTTCCAGGAAATGCAAATACTTTCATTGCTCTGCTCATAAAGTCCCAGCTTACTCTGTCAAATGTTTGCTCTGCATCAAGACCCACCAATAACAATGGCATTTTCTTACACTCTGCTTCCTTCTGGATAATCAGTGTTTTGTTAATGTTGTCAAATGTTTCCCTCCCCTCCACAAAACCATATTGATCCATATCTATCAATTTGGCTTTACATTTGCCATTCTTTTAGCCATTATAGACATGAGTACTTTATAATCATGGTTTAGTCTTGGAATGGGCCTGTATGAAGCTGGGTCTGATGGATATGTACCCTCTTTAGGTGTTACAGCTACCACTGGTTTCTTTTAGGATGTTGGTACTTCTCCTCCTCTTAAAATACTGTTAAATAAAACCTTCCAGATCTTTATCAGTTCTTTCCCTCCCAGCTTCCAAACTTCCACAGGAATACCATCTATTCCTGGGAACTTTCCTGTAGATTGGTTATGCATCACAATTTTTATCTCATCTCCTCCTATCCTGTTAGTAATTGAGCTTCATCTACCTCTAACCTTGACATATTTAATTTTTCCATAAACATTTCCATTTGTCTCTTTTTTGAGTTCCATATCATTCTGCTTTACATAGACTTTCATAGAATTTCTGAAATATTTCTAATACCTCTACAGGATCACGTCACCTTCCTTATTGTAGGATCCCTAAGCTTGGCACCAGCCCTTTCTACTTTCTATTGCCTGGGTCATTGTGCTAAAAGTTTTTGTGCTCTATTGTTATTATAAAAAAAGTTGCTTAACAGCTTGTGCTCTACTGTTATTACAAAAAAGCAGTTGCTTAACAGCAATCTTTCTACACTCATATTATCAAGGTAATCCCTTATTTTCTGTGTTGTGTTCTGCAATTGATCCTCTTCTTGTCCTGTGAGATTCCCCCTATTCTGCAATACTTGAAACATTTGTCAGTAACTTTAAATAATTCTTGTAACTTCTTAATCATAGCATGCATACACTGTTTGACAGGTTGAACTTTTATACAGTTGTTTTTTGTCGTATCCATTTGAGCCTATATCACATCTTACAAACCTTTTTGCTTTATTAAAAGCCCTCAAAAATACCCCTAAAACCTATTAATACTAATACACAAAACTATGTACATCTTCAAATACTGAAATTTTACCTTCCTAATAGGAACAAAAGTTCCACCTGACAGCCACACTCATAGACTAGAGTTAACCTAAAAGAAAGGTTAAACATGCTAAGATGCATGTTGCAGTCTGTGCTTCTACGTGCTAATTGTTTTTGTCTTTTCTTTATAGCTCTCCAGCTGAGAAAACCCCTGAATTATTTCAGAGAACACCATCTCCTTACCAATTTCTCTTCTCAGTTTTTCCCTTCAGCCAATCACTCTCCACCAGACTGTAGCCAGTTTCTCTTTATCAGATTGTTTCCATGGAGACATGAGAACCAGGCAGCTAGTTTCTCTTTATCAGTTTGTTTCCATGGAAATATGAAGACCAGCTGCAGAACTGATCCTGAGCATACTTATATTTACTAGAAAAAAGCCTCATAATATTCAATATTCTTTTCATTTACTTGGTCACTCTTAAAACTTGTTACTAAATCAATCTAAAGTGCTTAATCCAGTCATTTCCCCATGCAAGAATGAGAAAAAGCACATTCATTTTTCATTTCCATGCTGTTTTAACCAGGCTTCCCCTCCCCCTGCATTGCCTACATTTCTTAAAACTGAACAAGGAGAGAGAGAAGAGAGAAAAAAAGAAAAGCAGCATCTGTTTACCATCCCCATTACTCTTAAAAATAAATGAGAAAACTTATAGCATGCAAAGAACACCACACACCACAAAAAGAGCATTAGTAAGAAAAAACATTACTTACAGTTAACTTTCTCACTCCTCTTCCCCTCCCTAAAACATTTTTTGAACATTAATGACATAAAGTAGGACATATGTCTTAGAGTCCCCCACAAGTCCAACAAATTCTACAAACGTCCAGTATTTCCAGATTTTCTTGTTCAGTCATATTTCACACATAAAATCATTGCATTTTAATCCCACACTACTACTACTTCTTTCGGCTTTTCCCGGTTAGGGGGCGCCACAGCAGATCACCTGTCCGCTCATGATTGGCAGTGGAGTTTTACAGTGTCAAGTTGCCAACCCGGCGCCCAACCTTCCACAGAAGGCACACACATGTACACACTCACACCTAGGGCCAATTTAGAGTGTTCAATCCACCTACAGCATGTCTTTGGGATGTGGGAGGAAACTGGAGCACCCGGAGGAAACCCACACGACCACAGGGAGGACATGCAGACTCCACACAGAAGGCACCCCAGCCGAGGATTGAACCGGAGAACCTTTTGCTGTGAGGTGGCAATACGCTAACCGCTGCACCACCGTGGCCACCCATTTTAACCCCACACTAAGTTACTGATATTATTACTGTTCATCTCTATCTCCAAAATCTTGTCACTGCTTCATTTCCAACATGCTCTCGATTCTTCTATTCAACTCTAGTGCTCCCTTCCTTCACTCCAACATTTTCCAATGAAAAACTTTTGTATTTCCCCCTTATCATGCACTTCATTTAAAAAAATGATTTTGTCCCTCCAGGGAAGAACTGGACTGGTATTCAACAGCAGGAGTTGTTAGCTTAAAGGGCATATTGTGTGTATGCTCCAAACCTGGCTATGAGAAAGCAACCTAAACCTTTAATAGTAAAGATGCAGTCCTACCAGCAGAAGGAGTTGATTTTGACAAAATTGTGGCAGAAGGACAAAGTACTAAAAGTGGGAGACAGCAGAGTATGTGTGGAGAATGACTACTCATTGTACATCAGGCAGAAGAGAAGCAAATTTAGTCCACTATTCAGGGAATATTGAGATGCAGGTGTGAGATTCAAACTGCTGTACACAGCTGTCTTCAAGTATTCTTCCCTGGACGGACAAAATAATTTTTTCTAAATGAAGTGCATGATAAGGAGGAAATACAAAAGTTTATCCAACAAAAATTGAGCTGTGAAACAGAAAGAGATTCTGCTGCTTATTCTTCTGGTAATAAAGACCACAGTCAGACTGTACCTGTGAAACTTTTTCCAGTGTTTCATTGGAAAATGTTGCAGTGAAGGAAGGGAGCACTAGAGTTGAATAGAAGAATGAAAGGCAGGAAAAAATGGAAGAAGCTTTAAAGAAATATTCAGATAAGGTGATAAAGCTGAAAAAATCAGAGGTCGAAATGAAGAAAAGGCTGGCTGAATATGAGACTGCTCAGTAAGAGATGTTTCAAAAAATAATTAGATTAGAGGACAGAGCATGTAGGGAAAACCTGAGATTTTCAGCTATACCAGAGGAGCTGGAAGAAACAGACTGCATTAATTTTATGAAAGCACAAATAACTAAAATTAATGCAGTCTGTTTCTTCCAGCCTTTCATTGTGTTGATACATTCCATCAGTGTTTTGTTTATTTTATCCAGGTCTGTGTGCAGTTGTCTTATATCTTCCTGTATGTTACTCAAATTCATGTCTGGAGGTTGCATTGCTTTTTCCTGAACTGCTGCAGAACTTTCCCCAGTGTTTCTTCCTCATTTTTTTAAGCTTCTTTTCCAGGTCCTCTGTATTTCTTTTTTTCTGGCATCCAGGCAGTACACTTAGCTGTTTACTGAAATGTACCCATAAAGACAAGTCTACTGGCCTTCTCTGCTGAGTTTTTGTTTACCTAGTGGGAGGGCTAGAAATAAGTTGTTATTCAATATGAAGCCATCTTGGAAGTCGAGTTCAGACACTCTCTTAGCTGAAGTAGGGGCCAAAAAAAGAACAGTCTTCCATGTACAATGTTGTCAGGAAGCTGAAGATGCAGTTTCAAAAGGAGCCCGAGTCAGATTTTCCAGAACAAATGGAACAGGCTTTCTGTAAGGCCTGATATGAAGGACACCTTTAAGAAACTGCTTCACTTCAAACCTAGAGGTCAGAGGAGGACTTAATGGCAGACAAGCAGAAATAGCTGAAAGGTGAGCTTTAATAGAAGAATATGCTAACCCAGCATGGAGCAATTCACACAAGCAAGACAGAATCAGAGTGATGTCCACAGAAAGTGGATCCTGGTGAGGGATGTCCACAGAAAGTGGATCCTGGTTATAAGCAAGGCACCAAACAAAACATCTCTTGCATTTGGTTATATAGGATTTCCTGGTAGTGGGTTTCCTGGCCTAATGCAGAACCCTAAGGACATCCTCAGAAAAAAGGTACCTAAAAGGGATCCAAACCCTATCGCCCACAATGTTAGCTGAAGACTGGACAAGTGAGGATGGATGACAGATCCCTAGTCTTGTGCGAGTAGTTCCACCCTGTGAGATAATTTGTGGTGATTGCCCTTGGCTAGGTGCAGAAGAAGAGGGATGCAATGCTGTCTGGGCCAAAAGGAGTCACCACCAAAATGTTTGGGGGAGCCTGGCTCTATCTTGAGCAGGACTGTTGGAATCAGAAGAAGGGGAGGGAAAGTGTAGAGAAATATCCCCTTCCAAAATAATGCTATGGTATCCACCTTCCAAGCCAAAGAACTTGGGACTCAGGTGGAAAAGAAAGGAAGCTGTCTGTTCAAACGGGAGGCAAAAAGATCCACCAGAGGAGTACCTCACTGATGGACAATGTCCAAAAACACATCTCTGTGAAACATCCATTCATGAGCCTGTGTTTTGGACCTGCTCAAAGAGTCTGCCACTATATTTTGCTCTGAATGAATGTACATAGCATGAATACTCACTTGATACTGGACAGCTAGATCCAAAATTTGAACAGGAAGCCTGTAAAGAAGGTAGGATTGTGTACATGCTTGCTTGTTGATGTACCACATCACTGTGGTACTGTCAGTAAAGATTTTAAGAGGCCATGGAATAAAAAAGGAATTAAAAGTCTGAAGGGCAAAAAGGAGAGCTCTTGTCTCCTTGATATTGCTATGATCTACCTCTGATGAGGGTGGCAGAGACCCTGGACCTTGAGGGCATTGAAAGAGGCTCCCCACTCTGTGTCTGAGGCATCCAAGAAAAGTTCCTGAGAGGGTCAGGGGGCAGAAAAGGAAATCCTGGGTTAAGAGCCAGCTGATGAATCCACCACTGAAGCTTGAGTTTGAGGCATGGAAGAAGAGGGACTGGGAAAATGTAGAGGATGACAGTGTTGGAGCCATACTAACTTTAGAAACCACTGTAGTTTTCTCATATGAAGCCTGGTTACAGGTAGCATAGGAATGGTGGAAGCCATGAATCCTAGTGCCCTTAAGAAACTCCCTGGCTGCAATTGAAACTGAATGAAGAAGGGATTGAAAAATGTGGAGTAGAGAAACCGGCTTGGGCAGAGGCATGGAAGCCAGTATAGGGATGGTCTGGAGCCTGCAACTGAGAAACATATGATCCTGAAAAGGAACCAGGAGACTAATTTCTGGAATGTATTGTAAACCCCAGGCTTTGCAAGAGACAAACAGTACAGTGGAGGAGCTGAAGCAACATCTTGGGGGAAGAAGCCTGAATGAGTAAGTCATCCAGACAAGGAAAGATCTGAACCCCTCTCATTCTGCAAAAAAAGCAATCAAAGGCATTTGGCGAAAACTGTTGGGACAGTAGAAAGTCCAAAGGGCAAAGTACATTACTGAAAATCAAAGGAAAAAAACAGAGAAATGCAAACACTTTGTGAAAAGTGGATGAATTGGGATGTGAAGATAAGCATTCTCAAGATTCAGGGAGACTAAGAAAGCCTGGGAAGAAGAGGAAGCAGAGTCTGAAGGGATCTTCAGAAAGGAGTTTCTTTTTTAAACAAGAAACATTTTTATTAAAATATCACTTATGACACAGACAATCATGCATTTACATAATTGAAAACAAACCATATTGACAATTTTAGTTGCAAACATTATACATCACAAACCATATTGACATAATTGTAGATGCAAACTTTATACATCACTATAATCTATCCAGTCATAGTCAGTCAAACATTGCATAGCTCATTCAAATCCTGCCTTCTTTCAAACCTCATTCCTCCTCTGCATGTATTTTTCTCAAAATTCCCATTTTTTGCTATATAATTTGCTCCTATTCTTTCTAAAGAACCTAATTCCAGTTGTTTTCTCTCTGTTACTATACTCTATTTCAAGTAAGTTGGTTTAGACTTTGATTACCATTTTCTAGTAATTGCTTTTTCTCAGCCAGCATAATTAGACTCAGTAAGGCCTTACTATGTCTAGGCAATTCCAATTCTGTATCATAGCTGAAAAAATTATTTCCTTAGTTACACTAATTTGCTCACTCAATATCTCAGACTTTAAAGTCTGCCAACTGATTACACTTACAGAAAATGTGTTCCTATTTACCTCTTTCTTCCTCATCACACCTCCAATGTTTGTTGTCTACCTGAGGATAAATTCTTTGGAGTCTACTTGGGGTATAAAAATACCTATGTAAACACTTCCAACAAAGATCCTAAATCTTCTAGACTTTGTTGCATATTTGGTAGACATGCATGTATTCCCCCATTGTTTCTTTCTGAATTGCTTATCTAGTCTCTTTTCCCAATAATTTCTAACCTCCTCTGATTGGTTCTTATAGTTATCATGCAATATTTTGTATGCTCTACTAATGGGATCTTCAGAAAGGTGTTGAGATGAGAGAGGTCCAGAATGGGTCTCCATGTGGCTTTCTTCCTGGGAACCAAAACATTCTGGAATAAAATCCCTTTCCCTCCTGAGAAAGGGGCACAGCATGAATGTTGCCTTGTGCCAAAAGGCCCTGAAGTAGTTCTGGGGAAAAAAAGGAAGCTGTTACTGAGCAGGTTGAGGGATGCCAAGAAAAGGAGGAAGGGGTTTCCATACCATGAGGTATCTCTGATGGATGATGGACACAACCCAAAAGTCTTGAGTGATCCTTAACCAATTGGGAAGGGACAGGGAAAGATGGCTCAGGAAAGGGGGGGGGGCAAACAGATAGAACCTGGCTTGTCTTGAAAAAGAGGTTTCTGAGAAGTAGGAATCTGAGTAGACGTAGCAGGAGGAACCAGTCTAGAACCCTTCTTACCTTTGGGAGATGGGTGATGCTGCCCTTCAACAAAAGCAGATTTAGATGGTTAACTCCTCTGGAACATAGGATAATCAAATGCATGCTTCAGTTCCTGCAAGGCCTTACCTTTATCCTGCAGAGACTTAAAAAGCTCAGCTGCCACAGAACCAAACAGGTTCTTATTATCAGTAAGGGAATCCAACAGTTTAGCCTTAATATCATCAGGCAAAGGCTGGAGATGAAGCAAATAGTAATATCTCAAAACAGATCCAAAAGCAGAAGCTCTGTAGGAGGCATCAGCTGCATCATAACTACATTTAATAGAGTGGCGGGCTACTTGAAAAGTACAGCCAAGTAAACAGAGGGCTGAGGCCTTCCCTTCAGAATCAGGAAGGTCTGAGATAGCCAGTAAGGCCTGAAAAGAAGGGCCAAAACACACCTGGTCATACAGGTCTGGTAGTTCATAGCCCAAAAGGCTAAGGTGGCAGCAGTATGTACCTTCTTTCCCAGCCATTCTATAGCTCTACTGTCCTTATCAGAAGGAAGTAGTTTAGTAGAAGGCAAAAGTTTAGAGGGGTTTGTCAGAAGAGACAGACACTACAGAAAGGTCAGCAGAAGACCATTTGTAGAGAAACTAACACGTAGGCACATTGTAAAATCTGTCAGGTTTCTAAGGGGCTGCAGGGACAACAGAAGGCTTAGGGGACTTCATCTAGAGAAGCTCATAATACCTATTTTGAATGTAAGAAACATGAGAGCAGTCCCATATAAAATGAAATAGTATCCCAAAAGGAGAGCTCTTCAAAGGAAGAGTTTGGGGTAATAGAGTATTCCTCCTCAGAGCCATAATCCAAGGGAGAAGGGATATGAGAGGAATATGCCAAAGACTCTTCTTCTCCAGAATCTAATTCCTTTGTAGAGAAGTCCTGCTCTCTGGCCATCTTGAGTGGGGTACAGGACCAAAGGGGAGCAGGTAAAGAAACTCCTTGGGGAGACTTCAAGGCCATCCATGCTTTAAACAATCCCTGGGTAAAATCCTGCCTTTAGGAGCAGGGGAAACATGCCTGGTTTTCTGTTTTTTTCTTTTGGGGGACTTCTGCCCAAAACATCTGAGGAAGTTCAGACCCTTGCCCACATTCAGCTAATGTAGTAAGAATTTCCACCTGAATAAGTATATGTGGAAGCCTCCTTGGTCCCTCTGAAATTAATCAGCCAAGGTTCCCTTTAACATCCAGAGCAGACGTCTGCCGAGCGTCCGAGGATGTGCGAGAAGTCAGATCCATCCTGGCCTCCAATATGGACACTGCAGAGGAATCCAATGCAACAACTGGGCAGTCTTCTGCACTTTCACCTGCCTTGAGATAGACATCTGGGGGAGGCAGGACAGTAGCTGAATCAGACCGGATTCTTTTGGCCTTTTTCTAAGCAGGCGACTGACCTTCAGGATGGGAAGATTCCATCATAGCACCCCACTCCAACAATGTAAGATGGTTCTCCAGGTAAATGGACAAGGAGGAGAGATGACTATGTAGGGTCTTAAGGAAAAATGCTTGACAGATGGAACACTTTTTATGGTCATGAGAAGCACCCAAACAGAAAACACACTGCTCATGTCAATTCCTATGGGGAATATGCCTCCCACACTGACACTTTGCCTTTCTGGTTGACATGTAAACTCCCAAAACTAAAAAAGGAAGAAAAGATAAGAAGAAACCCCAATAGGGCACTTATCTGAAACATAGCTTGGTAACCAGCACTGAAGACTTGTTCAGACCAGCAATCAATGATGGCGTTCAGACTGGAGGCAAAGAAATTCTGAGGTATGTACGTCCATATATCATCTTTATGCCCTATGCCTTTAGCAAGGAGTATACGTGTGACAGATGATGTCTATAAAATCATAAAGGTTTGGTACATTGGCCAGATGTTGGGCTACTCTTGGCAGAGCATCCCTTTAGTAAAGAATACTGCAACAGTGATATGGAAGGACATCATTTTTGCCAAAGAGACAGCTGCTAACACAGGCCCTAGTTAACTGTGATTATCCATGCTAAGATGCATTTTATTGCCTGAGCCTCTACTTACACTAGTGGGTGTCTGTTTTTTTTTTTATCTTTAGTCTCCCTCCCCCAAATGTGAAAACTACTTGCATAGCTTCAGAAGTCAGCCATGAAGAAACCAGTGCTCTGTCCTTTATTGTCCTATTATGAGCTTGTCTACATGGAAAAGTAAGAGTAAAAGATATATGAACTCATCTGTTGCAGCCTGAAAGACAAGCTGAAAGATTTATTGCTAAAGGAAATTTTTTTATTATATCCAGTGCTCTCATATTTACTTGTTTTCTCTTAAATTTGTTATTAGACTAAGCCAAGGGTCTCATTTCAGACATTCAGTTATGCAGAAGTAAGAGAAAACATATCAGCTCTACATACATTTATGATCTATGTACTTTTACACCCACCTCAACAAATCAGGATTACAGCCTGTTAATTTAAACATGTGTTTGGCTAGCTTTTCTTATCTTTTTGCACTGTAATGCCTACATTTCTTAATACCAAAAAAAAAAAAGAGAGAATGAAAAAAAGCAACTGTTTACTTTTATAGCTTTATCACACACAAGAACACCTAAAAGCATTTTACTATAAAATATGCAATTTATATTGTGAAAAGTTTAAATAAATGCTAAGAGAAAAAATGTTTTACTTACACAGTTACTTTTTTCCTTCCTATTCCCCTCCCCTCACACTCCTTCCAAACATTAATGACATTAAGTGAGGCAAGTGCCTTTCAGTTATAGACAAGCTTAAAGACAACAAAAGTCCATTCTTTCCACTTTTTCTGACACAGCCATATTTCACAAATGTGACAGATGCTTTGCAGTCTCCCATTTATTCATTAATTTCCATGTTTCTGGTCTCCTTCCTGTTCATCTCCATCTCTCAACTATAGATTCCACAGTGTTCCAGATCCTTCTGGTAAACTCCAGTGCTTTTTTCTGTCTCAAGCATTTTCCTTTGGAATAGTGGGACAGGATTCATTAGGAAAGCATCTCCTTGTGCTTCATCATCAGAAGAATGAGAAGCAAATTCCCCTTCTGCTTGATGGCTAATTTTGTTGGACAAAGCTTTTGTATTTCCTCCTTAGCCTATTCTGCATCAAAGAATGACTTTGATCCTCCAGGAAAAAAAATATCCCGAAGACAGCTGGATACAGCATCTTTAAACTCACACCAGACTCTCAAGATTCCATGATTACTGGAATAAATTTGTTTTCTTCTGCCTGGTGTACAGTAAATAATTATTTTCCACAAACACCGTATGGTCTCCAACTTTTAATACTTTACCCTTTTGCCACATTTTTGTCAGGATCAAATCTTTCTGTTGCTAAATTGCATCTTTACTAATAAATGTCTTGGCTGCTTTTTTACAGTCATATCTACAGCACACACACAGTGCCCTCTGTCAATTAATAGTTCCTGCTGTGGAATACCAGTCCAGTTGCTTATTTATGCCTTCATAAAATTAATACATCTGTTCCTTCTAGTTTCATTGGTACAGCAGAAAATCAGATTTTTCTCTGTGCTTTAATTCTACCATTTTTTTTGAAACATCTCTTCTTGAGCAGTCCCATATTTAACCAAATTTTCTTCATTTGTCTCCTGATTTTTTTGCAGTTTTAGCAGCACGTAAATCTGTTTAAAGCTTCTCTCATTTTTGTCAGCCTTTTTTTACTTGAGTTGATACACTCATTCGGTTTCATTTATTCTAATCAGTTCTGAGGACATTTGACTTACATTTTTCTCTAGATTACTGGAAGCCATGTCTTGCACCAAAGCTGGAACTTGAACTGCTTTTTGCTGCACAGCTGCAAGAATATTCCCAGTCAGTGCTTTTTCTTCATTTTCTAGTTGATTTTCTTTAATGCTCTCTTAATTTCTTCCTTGCAGGCAGCCAGCCAGTGTACTTACTAACCAGTAACTGAATTATACTCAAATTGAGAGCATCTCTGGCTGCAGATTCTCTGTTTTTTGTTTTCACACTGAGAAGCTGAAGTCAAGCTGTTGATCAGTGCACAGCCATCTTTGAAGCTTTGGAACAAGGAACAGTCTTGAGTAATATTCTGTGCCCCATTCTTTTAGTGGGACTGATTCTGCAGAGCCCTGAGCTAGCATGTCCGAGTAAAGGCTTCTTACAGTAGACCTTTTGGAAAGGAAGGAATACTTGCTAGTTTTTGGAAGAGAGGAAAATTGTAGTTTGGAGGCTGATTTTATGTTTAAGACTGATTTTTTTAAACATCTTTATTGAATCATAACTTGGGATAGGGAAATTTACATTTATACAAAAGTAATCAAATTGTATTAAATAAACATTATACTTCACATATATTGCTATATAGCATATAACCCAAGCAACATTACATAAATTATTAAATTCCTGCCCCTCCCTTTTTTAACAAGAAACATCTTTACTAAACCATCACTTGTGACATAAGCAATCAAACATTTATATAAATGAAAATGAACCACACTGACACAATTCTAGTTGCAAGCATTTTATGTCACATATCATACTGACACACTTCCTGTTGCAAATATTATACATCACTTATAATCTACCCAATTATTTTCAGGCAAGCATTACATAGCTCATTTAAGTCCTGTCTTCTTTTAAACCTCTTTCCTCCCCTGTATGCACTGTTCCCACAATTCCCATTATTTTCCTATGTAGTTTGCTCCTACCCCTTTCTAAAGATCTCAGTTCCAGTTGTTTCATCTCTGTTACTATATTCACTACTTCTAATACAGTTGGTTTATATTTTGATTTCCATTTTCTTGTAATTGCTTTTTTGGCAGTCACCATAATTAGACACAGCAAAGCTTTACCATGTCTACGTATTTCTAATTCTGTATCATAGCTCAGAAAAATAATCTCCTTTTTCACACCAATCTGCCCACCCAGCATCACTGACAGTGCATCCCACAGGGAATCCTTAAAGTCCTCCAACCCACAGCACTTCCAGAAAATATACTCCCAAGTACCTCTTTCTTCCCTGTCACACCTCCAACATTTGCTGTCTAGCTGAGGAAAAATTACCTGCAGTCTACTTGGGGTATAAAAATATGTATGGAAATATCTCCAAACAAAAATCCCCCATTGTTTCTTTTGAATTGCTTATCCACTCTCTCTTCCTAAACCTTTCTAATGTTCTCTGATTGATTCTTATAGTTATCATGCAATATTTTATATGTTCTACTAATTATTCCTGTTTTAATGGCAGCTTCTGTTCTAGATTCTACTAAAAACTCTACCAGTGCTGGTCTTTCATTTACGACCCCACTATTTCTCTCTCTCTCTGCCTATTTGCCTCAATGGAAAATAGATGCATGACTGCCAAATCATACACCGATGCACTATACAAACACGTGAATAAATGCATGGAACTTGCCATACCCAACAGAACCAAGATACTCTCCTCCAAAAAAAGGAAGCTGATCTGGTGGTCCCTTGCCAATAATAAACTCTACAACAGAAGAAAGAAACTGTTGCAGAAAAAATGTGAAGTCCCAAGACTGGAAAAACTCCCTTATTAGCCTCAACAAAAAGTTGAGATCCCTCATCAAAACCTGTAAAACCAGCTATGGAGGCAGAATTGTGGCAGACACTAAAAACAATCCCAAAGCCTTCTATAGTTATATCAAAAATCTCCACGGCAATACCCAGGTTTTCTGTGAGTTACTGCGCAATGGTACCTCCAGTACTGAGCCAACAGATAATGCCAACATACTGACCGACAAATTCAGTGCCAACTTTACCCCCCCCCCCCAAAAGGCCCAATCACAATACCGGAGGAATGGCAGGCACCCAGCATTACTGCAGCACAGGTTAAAGCTGCATTGTCCAAGGCCAAAAAAAAAAGCTTCCATGGGACCCAACAATATCTCTGGACATGTTCTACATGAACTACAAAGTGAACTGACACATCAGTGTGCCCTGTTCAATCACAGCCTCACCTCAGGCTTTGTCCGTACTGAATGGCGCACTGCTACAGTCATCCCTCTCCATAAAGGGGGAGTGAGTACAGACCCTGGGAATTACTGCCCCATTAGCCTGAGTTTGATATGTAAGGTTATGGAGTGCATCATCACAGACCTAATTAACAAGAATATAGGGAATCTCCAAACTCTAGAGTCCACACAATTTGATTTTGTGAAAGTTAGATCATGCCTGCTCAACCTGGTTGAATTCTTTGAGTCAGTCACCAGAGCTGTGGATGAGGGCAAGGCAGTTCATACAGCCTACCTTGATCTGGCAAGGCCTTTGATACCATTCCTCACTCAGGAATTATTGATAAACTCACCAAACTAGGCATCAACCCCTATATCATTAGGTGGGTTGCAAATTGGCTCACAGACAGAACCCACGGTGTGAAAGTAGTGGACTCCAAGTCAGACTGCCGACCAGTCATGAGTGGAGTCCCACAGGGATCGGTCCTGGGTCCTCTCCTGTTTGGCATCTACTTCTTAGAAGTCCAAGCTAACATGGAGGGTCTCTGGCTGACCAAGTCTGCAGATGGCTGCAAGCTGGGAGCCATTATTTAACTCCCCATGTGATGTAGACATCCTACAGAAAGGCATCACTGAGACCAATGACTGGTGTCGAAACCATGGCCTTAAGCTTAATGCCAAAAAATGCATGGTCATCCCCTTTGGGAAAAACGCAGTTCCCACTAATTACCACATCGATGGGAGCCCACTGAACATTGAAGGTGTTATAAGAGATCTGGGGACACAAGTTGACAGCAACCTTTCCTTCGACCACCACATTGCCACTGTGGTCAGAAAGTCCTTTTATGTGGCACATCTCATTACAAAGGGTTTTGCATCCAGGAAGAAAGAGGTCATCATCTCTCTCTACTCTTCCCTCATTAGGCCAATCGAGTATAATGCCCCATTTGGCATGCACCTCACTAGACATATGCAACAGCTGGAAAGGCCACAAAAGTACCACATGAAGAGGATCCTAGGCCTTAAACATGTCCTACACGGACAGCCTCAAAAAACTCCAGCTATTCTCTGTCTCATCATCTACTAAGAGGCGCTCTCTGCTTGACTTACAAAGCCATGTCTGACCCAGCTCTGTTAGAAATGCTACATCTAAAGAAATCCCAATCCCTCTGCACCACACGCTCCAGAGACCTCAACCTCATTATCACAATCAACAGAACATGATGGAGGGACAGGTTCATAACCCAGAGACTGCCTATGCTCTGGAAAAGACTTCCCATACATGTCAAGCAGAGCACCTCACTGGCCCCTTCAAGAGAAATCTTGATGAGTGGATGAGAAATAGAAAGTTCACCCCGGGGATCACTCCAGTGGCTCTACTTGATAGAGGCACTGGAAATTAATGTCGAGTGGCATGATGCCAGGGCACCTCTACGGGCTAGGTTTGTAAAGGTTCCAGGGCCATTAGCCTATGAACCTATACTCTGATATGAATTCTTAATAGGGAAAGCAATCTCAGACCTGCAGTCAAAATAAATTATTGGCCTTTTCCCATTCTATTGCCTTTCCCTGTCAAGTTATTTGCTCCCAATATCTTGGTTCCTTTGCTAATTTTCTCCAATAAATTCCAGCCCCCTCTTACCTATTGTCTATAACCCTAATTGCAATTATCCCTATCTGCAGAATCTCGTTTCTCCATGTCGGCTTAGTTCTTGGAATACTTTCTGTTACTTTAGGGATATAATAGTCTGTATGATTATTGTTTTTCTCCTTAAAGGCCTGCATCCAAAATCCCAGTTTCTTTCCTTATTTCATGAGCCCCCCCCCCCCCCCCGTTTCAGCACCATCCCTTTCCACTCTGAATTATAGTTTGCTGCTTGTGCTATGTATAGGAACCCTAAGTGTGTAGCTTTGAAATAACCTTTCAAATTTGGTGATCTCAATCCGCCTTGTTCTACTGGAAGAATCATCTTCCCCCTCCCATATAAAGGCCTTCAGCTCTATAAATTGCTATCCACAACTTCTCGTTGATAAAAACATGCCTGACCTGTGCAGAAGACTAAAGGGCCTAAAGACATTTTGACTGCCTGTATCTTACTATCCATATAACAAAGCTTCCATTTTCTCAGTTTTTGTATTATCTTTTTAGTGTCTTCCCACATATCCTTAGTTGCCACACCAGAATCATTTTTAACCCATACTCCTAAATATTTTATTTTATCATGTCCCCATAAATATGGATATTGCTGAACCAATTCATGTGTGGGTACATAATTTTAACACTGTTGCCTTTGTTTTAGCTTCATTAATTTTGTATCCCAAAAAGATTTGAAACTCTCAAAATATTCCACAACACTGTAATGTCTCTTTCTGGTTTTGTCAGGTATAAAATAATATCATCTGGAAATACAGCCAGCTTTTTTTGACTACCATCCCAATTATATCCTTGAATTTCTGAGTCCCTTATTTTCTTTGCCAGTGGTAATAAATATAATGCAAATAAAAAAGGGGAAAGATGACACCTCTGCCTGGTTCCTCTACTCGAGCAGAAATGATCAGAGAGGATCAAACCCCTCTTTTCACCTCTACTTGATAGAGGCACTGGGAACTAACATCAGGTGGCATGATGCCAGGGCACCTCTATGGGCTAGGCTTGTAAAGGTTCCAGGGCCATTAGCCTAGTACACACCTATGAACTTATACTCTGACATGAATCCATGATAGGGAACGCAATCTCAAACCTGCAGTCAAAATAAATGATTGGCCTTCTCCCATTCTATTGCCTTTCCCTCTCAAGTCATTTGCTCCCAATATCTTGGCTCCTTTGCTAATTTTCTCTAATAAATTCCTGCCCCCTCTTGCCTATTGTCTATAACCATAATTGCAATTATCCCTATCAGCAGAATCCCATTTTTTCATTTCTGTGTTGGCTTAGTTCTTAGAATACTTTCTGCTACTTTAGGGATATAATATTCTGTATGATTATTGTTTTTCCTCCTTAAAGGCCTGCATCCAAAATTCCAGTCTCTTTCCTTGTTTCATGAGCTTTCCCCGTTTCAACATCATCCCTTTCCACTTTGAATTATAGTTTGCTGCTTCTGCTATGTATAGGAGACCTAACTGTGTAGCTTTAAAATAACCCTGTATAGGAGACCTAACTGTGTAGCTTTAAAATAACCCTTCAAATTTGGTAATCTCAATCCACCTTGTTCTACTGGAAAAAATCATCTTGTCCCACTTGACTCTTGCCATCTTCCCCCTCCCATATAAAGGCCTTCAGCTCTATTAATTGCTATCCACAACTTCTCCTCTTGTTGATAAAAACATGCCTGACCTGTGCAGAAGACTAAATACATTTTGATTGCCTGTATCTTACTATCCATATAACAAAGCTTCCATTTTCTCAGTTTTTGTATTATCTTTTTAGTCTCTTCCCAGGTATCCTTAGTTGCCACACCAGAATCATTTTAACCCATAGTCCTAAATATTTCATTTTATCATGTCCCCATAAATATGGATATTGCTGAACCAATTCATGTGTGGGTACCTAATTTACCACTGTTACCTTTGTTTTAGCTTCATTAATTGTGTATCCCAAAAAGATATGAAACACTCAAAATGTTCCACTGTAATGTCTCTTTCTGGTTTTGTCAGGTATAAAATATTATCATCTGCAAATACAGCCAGCTTTTTTTGACTACCATGCCAATTATATCCTTGAATTTCTTAGTATCTTATTTTCTTTGCCAGTGGTAATAAATATAATGCAAATAACAAAGGGGAAAGAGGACACATCTGCCTGGTTCCTCTACTTGAGCAGAAATTATCAGAGAGGATCAGACTCCCTTTAATTTTCACCTCCGATCCCTCATATATCCTCCTAATCAACCTTATATATATTTTTTAGGAAATGCAAATGCTTCCACTGCCCTGCTCATAAAGTCTCAGCTTACTCTGTCAATTGCCTTCTCTGCATCAAGACCCACCAACAACAATTGCATCTTCATACATTCTGCTTTCCTCTTGATCATAATTGTTCTGTTACTTCTGTTAATGTTGTCAAATATTTGCTTTCCCTCCAAAAAACACACTCATCCATATCTACCAATATTTGCATTACTTCTCTCATTCTTTTAGCCATTATAGACATGAACACTTCATAATCATGATTTAATATTGAAAAGGGCCCATACGAAGCTGGGTCTAATGGATCTTTACCCTCTTTAGGTATTATAACTACCACTGTTTTTTCCAGGATGTTGGTACTTCTCCTTTTAAAATACTGTTAAACAAAACCTTCCAGAACTTTATCAGACTTTCCCCTCCTAGCTTCCAGACTTACATAGAAATACTATCCATTCCTGGGGACCTTAATGTAGATTGGTTATACATCACAATTTGTATCTCATCTCCTCCTAACCAAACCATTAGTAATTGAGTCTCATCTACCTCTAACATTGGCATATTTAATTCCTCGATAAACATTTCCATTTGTATATTTTCTTGATTTTCATATTCATCTGCTTTATACAGACTTTCATAGGATTTCCAAAATATTTCTCATACCTCTACAGGATCTCGTTACCTTCCTTGTTATAGACTCCCTATGCTTGGCGACAGCCCTTTCTACTTTCTGTTGCCTGAGTCGTCATGCTAAAAGTTTTTGTGCTCTGTTATTATCAAAAAAAAAAATTGCTTAACATCAATATTTCTAAACTTGTACATATCAAGGTACTCCCTTATTTTCTGCTTAGCATTCTGCAGTTGATCCTCTTCCTGTTCTGTGAGATTCCCCTTATTCTGCAATACTTAAACATTTGTCAGCCCCTCTCAATAATTCTTGTTTCTTAACCATAGCTCCCTTTCTTTTACTTCCACCAGATTTTTAATCTCCATCTTAGTTTTATCCCACTCTCTAGCTATATTTTCAGAAGAATTTTTTATCCTCTCTAAAACCTCCTAAATAATGTCCACTACCCATTCCTTAAATTCCACTTTTTTCAACAGATACGTGGGAAAGCGCCAGTCTCTCATTTTTATTTCATTACCTTGTCTTTTTATTTTAGCGATTATTGGTGCTTGACCTGAAATAATTATTGGGTACGTATCAAGACCTTCAATTAAATGCACATGTTCCTGTGAGATGTAAATTCTGTCTGGCCTAGCCCTTTTTTTATATCTTGGGGAATAACATGTAAATTCTCTCTGAGCTCCCATTACTGACTTTACATCTTCCATGCCAAATATTTTCATAAATTTCTTCAGAAATCCACCCTCCTTTGTTATACTTTCCCTTCTGGGCTTTCCAGACACATCGTCACTGTTGCAAATCACATTCCAGTCCCCACCTATAAGTAGTATTCCTTGCAAAAAACGGATTATTTCTCCCAGAATTTTCTTAATCTCCATTATAGCAGTTGTAGGTAGAATATAAATACATGCCAGTGTAATCATCCTCCCTTGCCAGTAGCCCCTTAGCACTACAAATCTTTTTTATCCTCTTCTATCACTACTGGAGCTCCTCTTGCAATGAATATAAAATATTCTGCTGAAAAACCATCTTGAAAACCTTTCTTCGTCAAATTCACATGTTCAGTTCTTTGTAACTGTGTATAACATAGCTATTTGCAATCCAAATTTTTTTAAATAGTTCACTAATCTTTCTTTTTTGTATTTATCTGTGAGACCACTGAAATTTAAAGATGTTACAGAAAGCATCATTGCATTAAAAATTATTATTCCCAGCTTTTACTTGAAATGCCATCTTGTTAAATGCCTAGTTCCAGCGTTTGTGTTTGACAGGTTGAACTTTTGTACAGTTGCTTCTTGTCATATCCATTTGAGTCTATGTCACATTAAAAAAAAAAACTTTTGTTTTATTGAAAGCCCTCAAAAAAAAAAAAAATAAACACATCCCCAAAACCTATTAAGTTAATACTAACACACAAAACTATCTACATCTTCATATACTGAAGTTTTACCTTGCTAATAGGAACAAAAGTCTCAAACTGACAGCTACATTCACAGACTTGAGTTTACCTAAAAGAAATGTTAAATATGCTAAGAAGCATGGTGCAGTCTGTGCTTCTACTAAGTGCTAATTGGTTTTGTCTTTTCGTTATAGGTCTCCCAGCTAGGAAATACGCTGTATGCTTCCAGAGAATATTATGTCCTAGCCAACATTTCTTCTCAGTTTTGTTTCCTTCAGCGAATCACTCTCCATCAGCCTGCAGATAGTTTCTCTTTATCAGACTGTCTCAATGGAGGCAACAGATCCAGGCAGCCAGTTTCTCTTTATCAGACTGCTTCCATGGAAACATGAAGACCAGCTGCAGAATTGCTACTGAGCATACATGTTTTGCTAGAAAAAAAGCCTCATAATATTCAATTTTCTTTTGCATTTACTTGCTTACTCTTAAAACGTGTTACTAAATCAAATTAATGTCCTTAAACCAGTCATTTCCCCATGCAAGAATGAGAAAAAAAAACATTTTTTTTTTTGTCATGTTCTTTTAACCAGGCTTTTTTTTCATTGGATTGTCTACATTTCTTAAATCTGAACAAGAAAAAAGAGAGAAGGGAAAAAGAAAAGGAAAAAAAAAAAACAAACAGCAGCACCTATTTACAATCCCTATTATACTTTAAAAATAAATGAGAAGACTTTACTGTATAGCATGCAAAGAAAATCACATTCCACAAAAATACTGCTAATGAGAAAAAAATTCTTTACTTCCAGTTACCTTTCTCCCTCCTCTTCCCCTCCTCAAAGCATTTTTTGAACAATGACATGAAGTAGGGCATATACTTTAGTGTCTCCCAAAAGTCCAACAAATTCTTAAAATGTCCAATATTTTGCTCTGTCATACTTCAACACATAATTATTGTTCTATAATCCCACATTAAGTTACTGATTTTATTACTGTTCATCTCACTCTCCCAAATCCTGTCACTGCTTCAATGCCAACGTACTCTCAATTCTTCTAGTCAGCTCTCATGCACTCTTGTTTCACCTTAAATCAAGGCTCCATCTGCCTGAGTTGGTGGTAGCTCAGGTGGATGTAAAAGATCCCATGGCACTTACCAAAAAAAGTAAGGGAATTTTCCTGGTGTCCTGGCCAAGCTTCCTCTATTCAATGTGAACAACACTTCAGGTCACCTCTGAAAAGAGGCCACTGGCCTAGTGGGAGTAGCCATGTCAACGAACTGAGGCAAATCTAAAAATGCTGTTTCACACATTTTATTTTATCATTTTTGTTGACCAGAAAAGTCTGACTAGGACAAAGTCTCTTTTTAGTGGAGGCCCAGGGAGAAACACTCCAGATGCATGTTTTTGGAAGATGGCTGCACATCAAGTAACAGCTTAATTGTAGCTCTCCCAGTTGTGAAAACAGAAACTTAGCAGAGAAAGCCAGTAGACCTGGATTTATGAGTAGATTTCAGTAATTAGCTAGTTAAGTGCACTGCCTGGATGCCAGGAAAAAAGAAATACAGAGAACCTGAAGGAAAATCAGCTACAAAGGGTGATGAAAAAACACTGACTGTGAAATGTACTGTAGCTGTTCTGCTAAAAGAAGTGCAAGCCCCAGACATGACTTCCAGTAACCTTGAGGAAAGTATACAGCAACTGCACACAGACCTGACTAAAATAAATAAAACACTAATGGAGTATATCAACTCAAACAATAAAAGGCTGGAAAATGTAAGAAGCTTTACACAGATACTCAGATTAGGTGATAAAACTGCAAAACTCAGAGGTTGAAATGAAAACGCTGGTTGAATATGAGACTGCAAAAGAATGTTTCAAAAATCAGTACAATTAGAGGAGAGCGCATGTAGGGAAGCCTGAGATTTGCTGCTGTACCTGAGAAGCTATAAGGAACAGGCTGTATTAATTTCATGAAAAAAGAAGCTATGTACTCACCATAACATTCCATCTGAGTAGTTACTTCATCTGTCATCAACCTCTGGGTTTCGGATCCGACATGGATCCGAGCCGGCAGCTTTCCTAGCTAAGATCCGAGCTCCAAGCTCCTCCCCTTACCCATACTACACTGCAACCTCTTTCCAACCCTCAGATAGAGTTTGCCACCCACGTGACACACATCAACCCAAGAGAAATAACCTGACCTGTTCACACAGACTAAGCTTACAATATCCAGTAAGTCTAAGTCCAAGGACTATCGCAAACCAAGGTCAGGGGGAAGGAGGGAGGGAGGGAAGGTTGATGACAAATGAAGTCTAACTACTCAGATGGAACGTTATGGTAAGTACATAACTTATTTATCTGAAGTAGTTAACTTCATTTGATCATCAACCTGTGGGACAGAGTCCCCAGCTACCAAAAAACCTTGGGAGGCCCTTATGGAAGGATATTCCGGAGCACTGCAGAACCAAAAGAAGCCCTTCCTCTAGATACCATGTCCAACTTATAATGAGTAATAAAAGTGTGAGAGGAAGCCCAAGTAGCCGCTGAACAAATGTCATCCAGAGAAACTCTGGACCAGAAAGCAGTTGAAGTAGCCATAGAATGAGCATGAACCCTGTCTGGTTCTGGTAATCCATGATCCTTGTACACTTGCAGGATACAAAGTGAAATCCATCTAGCAATAGTCAACTTAGAAACTGCTTTCCCCCAAAAAAGGTTGGCAAAGGAAATGAATATCTGATCAGACTTACGAAAGGGTTTAGTCCTTTCTAAATAAAAGTGTAACTGTCTGTGGACATCCAGCAAATGAAGTTTGTATTCCCCTTTGTTTTGAAAATTAGGGAAAAATACTGGGAGATTAATAGATTGATATTTGACTCTGAAGCAACTTTCGGGAGGAAAAAAGGATTTGTCCTTAGAGAAACCCTGTCCTTACGAAAACTGAAGTACGGGGGCTTTATATACAAGGCTTGAAGTTCGGATATCCTCCTAGCCGAGGTGATAGCCCCCAGAAAAGCCATCTTCCACGACAAACATTTTAAATCAACTGATGCTGCGGGTTCGAACAGTGGTGCAACTAAGGCCTGAAGAACCAAGGTCAAATCCCACGGAGGGGAAGGATGCTTAATCGGAGATCTCAGCAAAAAGGTCCCTTTGATGAAAGTCTTACAAATCCTAGAAGCAGCTATTGAACCTGAATTTTCTCCTATATGAAAGTGGGATATAGCCGCCAGCTGGACCTTAACAGTGGAAGAGCTGGCCCCCTGATGGAAAATCTGAGTCAGAAATTCTAAGACCGCTGGAATTGGGGCGGTAAACGGATCCAAATCTCTCTGAGAAGCCCAAATGGAAAAACGCTTCCATTTACTATGGTACACCTTTCAGGTGGAGGACTTGTGTGCCGCCACCAGAATAGACTTAACAGGAGAAGAGAGTCCGGGAGTCCTGGCAATTAGTGGAACTGGAGCAACCAAGCAGTAAGCTTGAGGCTGTCCAGATTCGAAGGAGGAATTCCAGAGGGATGGCAAATGAGATCCGGAATGGGATCTAAGATCCAAGGCGGAGCTACTAGATGCGACTGTAGGCAAGGGAACCAAACCTGATGAGGCCAGAATAGGGCTATGAGGATAATCCTGCTCCCCAACCAATGAGCTTTCTGCAAGAATTTTGTCATTAGAGGTAGCAGGGAATATGCATATAGAAGACCAGGTGGCCAAGCATGAACAAGAGCATCTCTGGGGGCTTCCCCCTGAGGAGGAATCAGAGCAAAAAACTCGCTGCACTTTGCATTGGACGGCGATGCAAAGAGATCTCAGCAAGGCTGACCCTACTTGAGGAAGATCTGTTCCACTACACAAGGGTTCAGAGACCACTCGTAGGGTAAAAGGATAGTCCTGCTCAGTTTGTCCGCCAAAATGTTGGACTGACCTGGAATGTGCATTGCTATCAGAAAACGGTTGGTGGAGATCGCCCATTCCCACACTCCCATGGCCTCTCGACAAAGCAGGTAGGACCTGGCTCCCCCCTGTTTGTTGATATACCAGACCACTGACATGTTGTCTGAGTGAATTACAATCGTTCCCAGAGGAAGAGAAGCATGAAGGGCCTGCAATGCTAGAAGAACCGCCCTCATCTCTAGAACATTGATATGCAGAATGGTCTCGTTCGGGGACCATGTGCCTTGGAAATTCCTGCCTGAGCAATGCCCACCCACCCTAGACAGGAGGCATCCATGGTCACTGTGGTTTGGGGTGGGGTCACAATAAAGGGGCGTCCTTCTCGCAGATCCTGGGATTGAAGCCACCAGATGAGGGTAGTCTTGCACACCTTGCTTAGAGGAATCGGGTAACTTAAGGGCTGGTATAACAGAGACCAGTGAACTTGTAACATCCACTATAACACTCTCATGTGTAGATATGCACAAGGAACCAGATTTATAGCTGCTGCCATAAACCCTAAGGCCCTCAGAACTAGTTCTCCTGGGGATGAAGATGTCTGAAGAAGTGCCAATACATGAAGGGTCAGGCTCCGAAGTCTGTCTGGAGTCAAATATACCTTGTCCTGGAGAGAATCTATTCTTGCCCCAATGAAGTCCAGTATCTGAATGGGCTGAAGAGAGGATTTTGCAAAGTTTATCATGATAACCAGTAAATTTGACAGTTGAAGGAAACAATTTCTGGCTTGAACAAGTAGATGCCTGGAGGGGGTGGTGAAGAGCCAATCGTCCAGTTATGGAAAGACCTGAATGCCCTGAAGTCTCAGGTGGGCCGCTACAACTGCCATGACCTTGGTAAACACCCTGGGGTCTCTGGTGAAACCGAAGGGTAGGACCCTGAAGTGGTAGTGACTGGCTCCAAGCCGAAAGCGGAGAAATCTCCTGGATCGTATGTCCATCATGATGTGGTAGTACGCATCCTTGAGGTCTACAGAGCACATCCAGTCTTCCTCCTGCAACAATGGCAGGATGGATTGTAAGGTGTCCATCTGGAACTTCTCTTTGGCAACAGACAGGTTCAACGTGGATAGGTCGAGAATCGGCCTCATGTCCCCCGTCTTTTTTGGCACCAAAAAGAACCTGGAATAGATGCCTGACTGGGACTGATCTGGGGGGACTGGCTGGATTGCTCTTTTGTTTAGCAGCTTTTCTATTTCCAAAGCTGCCAACTCCCTTTGAGTGGGTCGAACGTCTGGGAGCAGCTTAGGGGGTAAGGGACTGTTCAGAAAGGGAATGGAATAGCCTCTGGATATTATCCGAAGCACCCAGCAGTCTGACGTTATGGACTCCCATTGAGCTAGGTGCTTAGAAAAATGCCCCCCCCGGCTGCCTCCAGAGTGGAGCAGTCCAGTAACCCCTCAGGGCTGCTGCGCAGGTCGATCTGAGAATGGTTCCCGTGACACAAAATTCTTCGGTCCCCCTCTGCCTCTGGGCTGGCATCCATCTTTTCCCCCTCTGCCTCTAGGGGAAAAGGAGTCCTGAGTGTCCTGGGAATATGGAGACTTCCAGAACCACATCTTCTTTTGCCCTCGCCGATTCCTGGAAAAGGATCTTTGAGGGTTAGAGAAGTGGATCCCGATGGCTGACAGCGTCTTCCTATCCTTCTCAATCTGGACTAGCGTATCTTGGACAGTCTTCGGCTCTAACCGTCAAAAGGGGCATTCGCGAAGGACGCCTTGAAAGGTTCTGCAAAAATTGGCCGTATGTGCCAAGAATGAACGTTTATCCTTAGCCAAAATGGACTCTGGGGGAGACTCAGAGTACTCTTTCATGAGGTCGCGCTGAAGTCTGATCACGTGGGCCATGTAGTTCAGCGCCTTTATGGCAAAGGTAGCTGCAGCATACGTCCGCTTTCTGAGTTGATCCACTGCCCTAGACTCCTTGTCCGGAGGATGGACTGAGGAACTCTCCTGAGCCAGTTCCTTTTTAGTGGCCGCCACCACCACCATGGCATCCACTGGGGAACCCTTACTCCATGCTGGCTTGTCCATAGGAGAGCTCAAAATCTTGTCGGACCTTTTTGGTATAGGTTCTATAGTGTACGGCTCCTTCCAAGCTCTGGTGGTAATGAGGTCCACCAGAGGATCAGCCGGGGGGAAACCCAAGAGGTAGATGGGCCTGCGTCGAACGCCTCCATGAATACCGACTCGTCCGAGGAAGGCTTTTGGCCAGACCAACCTCCCTGCTGGTGCAGGATTTCCATTACGTCTCCAAATGAGACATCCTCGGGAGGTGATCTGGGGCAGCCTTCCCCTTCCTCCAAGTCAATATCCGCTGTGAGGGACTTGGGGGAGTCCAAGTGCCTCCTCTTGCACTTGCGAGGAATCTCCTTGGGGGGGGGGGCTCACAAACAGCTTCATATTCCTCAAGGGGAACCATATGGGGCATATCAGACACAGGCTGTCCCTGAGAGGACGGGATGACAGAAGACACATTCAGCAGCGAGGGAGCAGGGACAGACTCAGAGGAAAGAGTGAGGGGTCTCAATCCTCCTGAGAGAACCCTCTCCACAACTTTGAAAGCTGAAGGGGAACCGGCTTCTCTAAAATTAGAAGGATGAATAACCATGCCCCTCAGATCCGATGAAGGGATCGGAGCCGAACCCGGAACAGATGGACCCAGAGGAATGGTATGCCCCGACCATAATGGAGCCGATGACACACACATCCCCCCGGATCTGAAGCTCAAATCACAGCTCCGAGTGCTTGGATCCAAATCCATAGGATCCGCCATACTCGAGGGCATGGCCGGCATCGAGGTTGGGAGAACCATCGGCACTGACCCCCTGACTCTGGGGCCCCTCGGGTCCAGAGACTCCAAAACCCAGGGATGGATCGGAGAACGAGCTATCGGGGCAAACATCGGAGCCGAACTCCCCAATCCGGTGGGAGAGGGAGCCAGCAACACTCCCATCTGCAACTAAGTCTGTATAAACCTTCTCATCATCCGGTCCATGTCAGCCTCCGAAAGGCTTCTTGTATATCTGGAGGATGCCACCAACACCGGCCGAGAGGGCCGATGTGTGGACGACCTCGAAGCAGGCTGAACCTCCTCCTCCAGTGAAAATCTAGGGGATTGGAGCCGAGGGGAAGACGGCTTAGAAGTCTTGACCGGGGTAGTGACAACTTTAATAGGAGGACCCGATAGATCCAACGGCTCCGTTGGTCTCATACAACCCCTATCTTTTTCTCTCTTTCTCTCTTATTCTCTGTCTCTCTCTCTCCCTATACTTTTCCTTCCTGGCCTCTTTGTCACCCTGTTTTGATATGGGAGTGTGAGTCCCGGACAGCAGAGGAGGACCTTAAGCTGATACAGCCACAGCTGTGGCCATAGAGGAAGGAGAAGAGGAAGAAATAGCTTCTGCCAGGAGAAGCCCAGGTAAAATTAACTTAGTCCTGTGGTCCCGCAGGGCCCGTGGATTAAAGGCTGCACAGATTTTGCAGCCTGAAGAAAGGTGGGGAACCCCCCAAACACATGACACACAGAGTGTGGCCATCAGCCAGAGACAACTTATGGCCACACTCTGTGCATTTTGAGAAAGTCGGCTTTTGTCAGGTTCGACATCTCAATCCCCACAACAAAAAATAAGGCTAACTAAAACCCTACCTACAATCACATCACACACAGCAAAGGCGGGAAAGGGAGGCCTACACTAACAAAACCACAAAGTTTACTTTTTTTGTACTTTTCTTAACGGAAAACCCGTGGGGAGATAAAGGAGAAGGTAAACACTACACACGCACACTAAAACTAACTTTTTAACAGTTGAAGTAAGGAAATCCTACTCTACCTGCCTGGAGTTCAGAGATCACGTCTTGGCAAAGCTGTGGCAAACGAGATCCGGGGTTGGAAGGAGGTTACAGTATAGTATGGGTAAGGGGGAGGAGCTTGGATCTTAGCTTGGAAAGCTCCCGGCTCGGATCCATGTTGGATCCGAAACCCACAGGTTGATGATCAAATGAAGTTAACTACTTCAGATGCACAAATAAGCAACTGGACTGGTAATCTACAACAGGGATTGCTAACTGAAAGGACACATTGTGCATATGCTCCAAACCTGGCTATGAAGAAACAATAGGGGGATATATGTACGTTTCCCAGATATGTAATAAAATCTAGAAGATTTAGAATCCTTGCCTGGAAGTGTTTACACAGGCATTTTTATACCCCAAACAGACTCCAAAGAAGTTTTCCTCAGGTAGACAACAAATGTTGGAGATGTGATGGGGAAGAAAGAGGTAACTGGGAACATATTTTCTGGGAGTGCAATGAGTTGGCCGGTTTTAAAGATTTCCTTCAGACTGCTCTGTCAGAGAAGCTGGGTAAGCAAACTGAAGTAACTAGGAAAATGACATTTTTGAGCTATGATACAAAATCAGAATTGCCTAGACATAGTTAAGGCCTTGCTGAGTCTAATTATGATGGCTGCCAAAAAAGCAATTACTAGAAAATGGAAATCAAAGTCTAAACCAAGTTTACTAGAAATAGCAAAGATAGTAAAAGAGATAAAACAACTGGAACTGGGATCTTTAGGAAAATGGTAAGAACAAATTACATAGGAAAAATTTGGAAATGTGGTATCAATATATGCAGAGGAGGAATGAGGTTTAAAAGAAGGCAGGATATGACTGAGCTATGTAATGGTTGACTGACAATGATTGGATATATTAAACGTGATGCATAATGTTTGCAGCTACAGTTGTCTCGGCACGGTTTGTAATGTATAATGTTTGCAACTGAGATTGTGTTGCTATGGGTTATTTTCAATTATATAAATGTTAAGTTTGACTATGTCATACATGATAATTTAATAAAGATATTTGTTAAAAACATGCCAACAAACTGAAAATGAATAAACTGTCACCAGAGAGCTACCCACTGCTGGAAGGAGATGAGTAAAGACATCACAGGCCAAAATTTGGGCCTAAAGGTTAGCACTGGGGATCCAGGCATTCGTTACGAACATCCAAGGATTGTCTAGTAGCACTGCATATGAATGAAAGAGGCAGTACCTAAAACCTAAGTTTCAATCAGAAAATCAGAAGACTCTAGCACAAAAAAAATCTCTCTCTCTCTCTCTATATATATATATATACATACACACATATATACACACACGCACATTTAGTTTTTTCTCCCTACTGCCTTATATATATATATATATATATCAGTATTTCTGTGACTTGAAAGGCCCACTCATTTCTTTTTGATAGGTCCTGATCACAGGAATTTAACAAAAAGGAAGCATTACAGCTTCATCTGATGAAGCCATAACCTTACTGCCAGTGGCTGATGTGTATATCCCTCAATATGCAGAGACCTGTAATGTATTCCCAACTGCATGTGGGCTGTACTGATGATGCACATTGAAGGCCTGCTCTCTCTGAATTAGGCAGTGCCAAGTGTAAATTCCTTTCCAATTTAGACACACAATATGCCTCTGTCATTGGTGTCACTGCAGCAGGCCAGGCTGGGTTCCTCTCGCCATGAAGGTTGAGCTGGTGACACCTGATTTCTCCCACCCTCTGCCTGGCACCTCTAGTAGCCAGCTTGTTAGTCCCAGTCAGGTTTTCATTCTTCCATTCCATGGAGCTACCAATGCTTTTTCTTCTTCTGTATCCAAGTGGGTACTTTTTTATGATAAATGTTAAAAGAACTGAAGGTGTGGCACACAAAAGACTGGGTACGTAGAGAAGTGCACACTCCTTATCCTAGGTATACAGTACCATTATCTTATGTGTAGAGACAGAGTTGGCTACTTTTGGTAGGACAGAAGGAGGCAGGGGTGTGAGGGGGCTTGGTTTAGTTTGGGTACAACTACCTAAGCTAGTGAAGGTGGAAACCTCCTCTGTAGCGGTCTGTCCGCTGTTGCAACTTATCCAGTCATTGCTGCCAACTGCCCCACTATTCCTGCTACTATTATAAGCTATTTTTTATATCTTGTGCAGGGCATGTTTTGTAACCCCTTCCCCTTCTGCTGTAGCAGAGCAAGGGTAGCTGCAAGAAAGATGTACAAGAAGGGAAAAATCATTTCATGCAGTATTTGTACCTCAAAATCTAGAGGGTTAGTGCACAAAATATTTCATAAAACCTGTATTAATTCTATGGCAGATAAGACTGGGTCACAGAAATACCTAAAATGCCTAGCTTAACAGGTTTTCACAATGAAGAATTTAACAGCAAAATGAGAACTTTGGCTCCATGCATGCTCCTCCTCTAGACGTCTCTTGCTGTTCTCTGTCAACTGCTGTCTGCACATATTAGCAGCATGTTGGACAGGATACTCCTACATGAATAATTGTGTCCTTGTCCACTTTGCTAATGTGATCAGTCATGTTATTACTTGTGACAAATTCACAAATTTGTAATGCACATTTAAATGGCATAGTGATGCCAGAATAACATTTGTCCAACCTGGGTCATGTTAAACCATGGAGATATCTTCACCTCAGTATGTAGTGCTTGCAACCATGCATGAACTATGACATTCTGTAGCAATCACCAGCAATTCAAGACAGTGAACTACAAAAGAACATTTTAAAGATGTATCACAGACATTATAAACAAAACAGAATGTTTTGCATTCAAGATAAACAAAGCAGACACAAGGTTTCTTCATTCACTGGTGTACAGGAGAATTTGATTAATCACGACTTGTTTATCATGGCAGAAGTTTGGAAACCTATGGTAATAGCTTCAAAATTCAAAATTCTGTAGCAATTCATTTGGTCTTTTGTTCTAAGGTAAATCAGTTTAATATAATGACATATTGCCACAGTCAATACATATTGGCTGCACACGAAACCGAGATGCTACCTGACAGGTTTTCACAATGAATTTAATGTAAAAAAATGAGAACTTCTGATCCATTTATGCTCCTCCTCCAGACATCGCTTGCTGTTCTCAGCCAAAGCTAATAACTAATGATGCAACACCAGAAAGAATCACAAACACATAAGTAAAGGTTAGCTCCTTGACAAAATTTCTGCCTTATTAACCTGAAGCACAGCTTTACAACTGGAGTCACTGCTGAAAAACATAAGTTATGTACTTACCGGAACATTTGATTTCTCTGGTCTCTGACTGAGCAGTGGAAGAGCAGGACTAGTGCCTATGGCACCCTATAGTGAAGGTAACAAATGCCACACAAACTCGAGCTCCTTCATATCTATAATCCCTCCTTGTTGCAGATTCCTCCAGATTGAGCATGCCCCCATTAAAGCACCACTAGTTCTAAGGTAAAACTGAAAGCGGTTGCCTACCCACCAAAAGATCACACAAATGTTTCTCAAGAAAGGACAATTTGGAGGGGGATTGTAAGTGGTTTGTTCCAGTGTCCTGACACAGACTACAGAAGTCTAATGTTTCATTAAGTACGTAACTTATGTATTTCTCAGATCCTGTCTGGGCACTAGATCAAAAAGACAGATTCCCCATTCACAATTTGGGTGGCTTACCCCTGTAAGCCTTTAAAAATTGTTGCTCCAAACAAATCCCTTGTTCTGGAAAGAGTGACAATTTGCAATGTTTGCAATGTTTAACAAGGGTACGAAGAGAAGACCAACTAGTTGTTGCTGTAATATTTTTAAGCAGGAGATTTCATAGGACAAACACAGCTTGCTTCCTGACAGAGTCTGCTTTTGGTGGGTCAGTGAGTTCTTTACTCACTTTGTCATAGCAGAAGGGGATACACTTAGAAATCCAGTTTTTCAATGTAACCTCTGAAATCTTTCGACCAAGCTTAGCCACTAAAAAGCTGCTTGTCATTCCTGAAAGTTCCTAGTGCAGTCCAAATAAAATTGCAATTATGTACATTTGGACAATGCAGTAGATACTCTTTTTTTGTTTATGTACTTGGGGGAAAATATGGGTAAATTAATAGTGACTTTAGACAGGAAGGCTAGTTTTGTTCTCAGAGAAACTCTGTCTTGATGAAAAAATAAGGATATTGAGAAGACATACTGAAATCCTTCTTGGTGAATTAACGGCAACAAGAAAAACTGTCTTTTATGACAGGAATTTTATATCTAGTGAACTGGCCAGTTTGAAGGGAGGTCTCAACAAGGACTCCAACATGAAATTTAGATCCCAAGCTGGTGCTGGTTTAACTGGGGGAAAGAGGTCTGGAATGGAAGATACATTAAAGAAATGCTTTACAAGGTCAGTATGCAGCCACAGAGTGGCTTGAAAGACTTTCATATGATGAGACAGCTGCTAAATGAACTTTGACTGGGAAACAACTAGCCCTTTGTTGTAAACCACAGTCAGGAACATTAGGACCTCCTCTACTGGTGCAAATGCTGGGGAAACACTTCTGCCCAGGGCTAACAAAAACTTTTTCCATTTTCCTCAGTACATTTTTTTGGTTGAGTTCTTGTGAGAGGCCGCAATTAGGTCGATGGCTCAGTGGGGGGGGGGGGGGTAAGAGTTTCTTGTCATTATAGGAACTGGAGAAACTAAGTAGTTACACTGAGAGACTGTATGTCTGGGTAAAACATTCTGGCCTGTTGAGTCTATAAAGTGGGGCTCTGTGGAAGAGGTAGGGATCTCTTCTTTATATAAAGCTGCAGCAAGGGAAACAGTCTGGACAGGCCAAAACAGTGAAATGAGAATGAGCTGTGCTTTGCTCACTTTGGCTTTCTGTAATAATCTTGGAATCAAGGGAATGGGTGGTTAAGTGTAAGGGAGACCTGGGGGCAAGTCATGGGAGAATGCATCTCCAGGTGACTGACCTTCTGGAGGCACTTGGTGTTGAATGGCAAAGCATAAAGATCACAATGTTGTCTGCATTTCTTGAATATACTGGACGTCACGCTGATATTAACAGACCATTTATGGGCAAGCAGTACTTGTTTTCTCTGCTTGTCTGCAATCATATTGGATGTCCCAGGTATGTGTGTTGGTGTTCGAAAGTGTTGTGAGGCCAACATCCTTTTCTACACTCGCACTGCTTCTCTGCACAGTGGATAAGATCAGGTTTCCCCCTTGCTTATTGATATGCCATACCACTGCCATGTTGTCTGACTGTACGGTAAATGTACTTTGAGGAAGCACTTATTAAACTGCCTGCAATGCTAAGAGGACTGTCCTCATCTTGAATATGCTGGTGTGCGATGATGACTCTTTTGTATTCCAAAAACCTTGTACTGTTTTATTCAAGAAGTGTCCCCTCACCTAAGGGAAGATGCATCCGTGGTTACCATTGATTTTGGAACTGATTTGGTGAATGGAGACCCACTCATCAAATTTTACAGATGGGTTCACCATTGTAGACTTTTACCAATGGTCCTTGAAAATCTAATTGTGTGATACACTGCTTGACAGGATTGATCCCACCAGGTCCATAGCACCTCTTGCACTATTTTCACATTTAGCCTGGCATGAGGAAGCATTTCAATTGAGGCAGCCATTAAAGAGAGTACCTTTAGGATCCCAGTGGCTCATGGTCTTTCCTTACAGAGCAGAAGTGAGACGACTTCTACTATAGCAGTGACCCTTTCCTGAGGTAAGCTTGCCAGTTGATTTTGGGTGTCAATGTGGCAATCTATGAAAACTAGATTCTAGAATGGTTGCAGATTAGATATGGCCATGTTGATAGTGCTTCCCAAAGATAGCCAGATGTGGAATAAGTATTGTCCTACCATGATGAACCAATCCATAGATGGAGCTATCAAGAGCCAATCATCCGAATAATGGAAAATAAAAATCCTCAAAATTTGCATGTGAGCCATGACTGGTGCCATACACCTGATGAACACCTGAAGTGCTGTGGTGAGAGCAAACTGAAAATGATTAGCTCTGTCCTGGAAGCAAAGATACCTTCTGAATGTCTGGTTTATCTTTATGGGAAGATAAGCATACTGAATGTCTACAGAGTACACCCAATACTCTGCTTGAAAGCATGGGAGTACTGACTGCACCATGACCATCTGGAAAGATTCCTTGTTCATATAACTGTTGAGCTGATGAAGATTGAGATGGCCTGAGGTCCTTCTGTTTTTCTTTGGGCACTAAAAAGAACCTGCAGTAAAATCCAGGTTTTCAATGGTCCAGTAGAACCTCCTGGATTGCTCTTTTGTTGAAGACAGTTTGTAATTCCTTTGCTGCTGCTTCCCTTTGTCTGGGTGGCACTGAAGGAAACTGGGAGCTCTGAATAGGTGTTGACGTAGAAAAGGAAATGACATAGCCTCAGGAGGAGATTCTCCTTATCCACTAACTCAACATGATAGAAATCCACACAGATATGTGTAAGGACAGACATCCCCTGACTGCCACCAGACAGAAACAGTAACACAGTCCTTCAAGGGTCACAGGAACTGAATCCTTGAAAGGATACCTTCCCCTCCCTTCCTGGTTGTTCAGATCACCTCTACCCTAGGGGTGACATCTGGGCTGAAACTCTCCTCTGTCGTGAAAACATTTGTCCAGTTGCTGGCTTTGCTGTGGCTATTAGGATTTACAAAACCCCAAGTTCTTGGCCCCTTTCTGGTTATGTTGAAAAGTCCTTTGATGAAAGATGAACCTAATCCCAACAGCAGTGAGTGTTTTGCCATTTGCTCACAAGCAGACAGTTTATCCTCGACTTACTGCTTGAATAAAGTAGAACCATCTAAATGGGAGTTGATAAAGGATGCCTTAAAGTGGGTCAGAAAATCTATCAGGCACAACTGTTGCATTGTGTATAATCAGAGAGGAAAGCATGCTCATAGTTGCCCCTTGGTCTCTAACTCGGAATGTAGTTTCCCCACTTGCAACAACTTCAAAGTATCTTGCTCAATGTCCCTTTGAAACCTAGCTATATGAGCCATGTTGTCCAAGGCTCTGAGAACATTCTGGACACAAACACTCTTCCACATCTTATCATACTTGAGTCTTTGTTAGAAGGATGTATGGATTAGGTGTCCTCAGGGACATCCTTTTTGAAGGCCATAGCTGCAACTATGGAGTCAACAAGAGGTCAATTACTTGAACACAAACTGTCATCAGGGTTGTAGAGAATCCTGTCTGGTTTCCTGTGAATTGGGTCAGCTGCATCTGGCTCTTTTCAGACTTGAAAACAATAATGACCAGGTTACTGGGGGGGGGGGCACAAATCAAACAGTTGGAGGCAAGGAATTCTAGACCTCCTGTACGTTTGTTCTTCTGGGGAGGTGAGGTCAACTGGTCATGATCTCTCTACTTCCTCATCTCAATGTCACTGAAGGAAGGATCTTCCAGAGGGGATTATCTAAATCTGTATTTGGGGGTGGGGAGACTCTGAGGGGAGTTTGTGTGTTTCCACTTGCACTTCTTGCAGAGGGAGGGAGGTGCTAGGGTGACTGTCCTCATAAGAACTTCTTTGGGAAGAGGAATCTCCAGATCTCACTAGTGCTGGCCTATGCATCCTCTGGTCCTGTGACAGCATCCTTGATGTTCTGCTCAAGCATCCTGATTCTTTGATGTCCCAGGTGCCGATGTAGCAATAGGAATGAATGAACTAAGAGTAGTTCCTTTCTGAACCATGTAATTCACTGAAATACCTGGGCTCAGTGAAATCGGCACTGATAGTAACAACGCTGGTGCCAAAGCCAGCATCTGACAGTCCTGTCAACAGTGTTGATACATCTGCAGCTGAAGCCAGACATCTTTGATCCTGAGGTGCTGAATACTGAGCTCTCAGACTCTGAGATTGGCCCGGATGGAACTGATGTTGACAATTCTAATGACAAAGGCCAGACAACAGCAAATAAGAAACTAATAAAAATTAGTACTAAATCGATCAGTGCTGAAGTTACCAGTGCTGAAGAAGTCCGCTTCAGAGAAGTCAAATCAATCCATGCCGAGGGACCGGACGCTACAATCTACTAGTGACAAAATCTGAGATGGAGGAGGAAAGGCAATGCTAACTGTGGAACCAGGGTCAGTTCTTGGCCTGCATTAGGTACTGGCTAGATAAGCCAGCATCATATACTCCCAATCCAGCTGAGTGGAACTCCTGAGAGACCTGATATTGCCAAAGCAGTGGAACAAAGCCTGGAAGAAACTAATTTAGGTAACTCCATCTGGGTGTAGAATCACCCTTGGAACAAGAGGATTCCTGGCACAGAGGAGGAGATAACCTCTCTGATGATGGGCTAGGTTGTGAGAGAGAGAACCTAGGAGAAGATACTCTAGGTCCTGAAGGAAATAATGAAGTAGGAAGGGTACCTGCTGGGGAAAGAGAGAATGCCTTTGAAAGTTTGGCTGAAGATGATTTCTCTAGTAAGGAGGGTTCCTCTGCTTTCTCCTCTCCTCCTTTTTCTCGCTAGAAAAATGCACTGACTTGCCTGCTGGCAACAACTCAGTGGAAATAATTCCATTGACTACCAACTTGTTTTGCTGGTCTGCCCAAGTATGAGCACTAAAACCTTTACAAATAGAACAGTTGTTGTTAAGATGTGATGCTCCTAAACACAGTAAACAGAGTTTGTGTGGTTTTCGGGGAGGAAACTTATGCCCACAAAGCTTACACTTTCTAAAGCCCTGTTTACTTTCCTTTTCCATAATAAAAGACTTCTGCTAACACTTTACATTATCAGTGAAGTCACTAAGGTGTTAGCATGTAAAAGGCAGTAGAGATGAAGAAAATAATGGCCTTAGGCCCAGTAAGAATGAGTAGGTAGGAAGGGGAAATATAAATGAGATAGAGGAGCAAGTTTTGAAAAAAATTAGGAAAAAAGGTTCAAAGACATTAATCTATCTTTTCATTAAAAATAACAGAATTAATTTAGCACACTGTGAAAAAAACTTTACAGCAATCTAAATTATTTTCCCTAGTTACTCAAGCTCAGAGGAGACGTTGTCTTAATGGCAATAACAAGGAGGGATTATGGGTAGGAAGTACCTCGAGCTTGTGAGGAGTTCAGTGCTGTCACTAAAGGGTGCCAAAGGCACAAATCCTGCTGTTCTAGTGTCCAGACAATGACCTGACAAATCATATTTTTGTATAACTACAAAATCACAACATGATCGTGTACTACTGATGCACACAAACCTGAAATTGTTAACATGGAATGATTCATTCTTTTGGGGCAAACTAGGACAAAATAAGCTGCTTCATAAATTCAACTGTCTTATTCCTTCTATGATAACGTTTTAACATCTGGCGGACCAAAAAATGAGAGGTAAGCACTGCCACACAAAAACTGGTATGCATTACACATCAAAGAATAAACACACCAGTGAAAGTGTTTTATGTTTTATAAAAAAGACATTCAAATAAATTTAAAATACAGCAGTAACAGTTATGTGTGAAGGATTAAATCACTTCAGTAAAACACTCTTGTGGACTTTTTACTGGTATTGCCACATATAATTACTGAAATATTCAGGGCTAAATACGCTAGGTGATGCACCGTTATTGGTTACCAGATTCCAAAAGTATGCCTCAAAAGGTAAAAAAGAATCTAGCTTTACAGATATATCAACAAAACATATACATTCATATTACTGCTATATGCTGTGCTCACGTAATTAAATAAAAAGGACTGTAAGATACAGAAGTGATCTGTTGTGAAAATTTATAGTGTACTTTAATTATGTAAACATTCCTTAAAAATGACAAAACTTTACAGCTTATCTCAATAAAATTGTTTTTTAATTGTAACCTCCACAGGTTGACTGTTGGTTTATGTACACTGTATAATCACACATTGGTTATATTTGCTGCTTTCCTTGGTTTTGTTAAGGGATATGCTCATTGAGGATGAAAAATCAGGAATGATTTTCTCTCTCAGCCTTTGTAGAACAAATAATGCAATCCACTCACAACCAGGAACACTGTGACCAAATTCAATGGATTTAAAGTCAATGAAAGTGTTCATGTTTGAAGTCCTGCCAAGCAGGATGCAGCCTCAAAACCACACTTTTAAAACAAGTGCCTTTGGTACAGTGCCACACAATTCCTAAATGCGGGTTCTATAAAAAGTGCACCTCCCTAAAAAAACTCTCCACCTATTTATTTATAGAAAACTGAGAAAGGGTAATAGGATACTAATTTGGGACACAAAACTTAATTGGATACTGTGATGTCAGTCACATGATGGCAATAAAGTTTCTGGGACTGTGCAGAATTAAAACTATACCAAGGGAATCAATACATCCTTTCAAATTACAATAGGCACTACAGGAAAACAGTCTTGAAGTAACACATACCTCTTCTGCCCTGGTGTTTCAATGGCTAGGTACAACAGTAGCATTTTGTGTGTACGTCTGCTGCAAGAAATCACTAATGCTTTGTTTACAGGTACTCCAAAACTACCTCCCATGTTTCAACTCCCCAATTCAACACATGCTAAACCACCTGGTGTGTGTCTGTGTGTATGTACATGTGTGAAGAGAGCTGCTACTACATTTCAGTAGCTTGCCTCTGAGTCATAATGCAGAGAACACAGCATGTTAAGCATCAAGACACTACCGTAAATTAACTGGCTTAAATACACCATGACAAGATTCCTCTTTCACTCTTTATCCATCTTCAAACTTCTGCTATGAGAAACAAACTAAGTCCTCTGACCAGAAAACTCCCTGAACTAGAAGTCCGGGCATGTTTTATACAACCAATATGTTTTCGCAAGTATTTTGTAAACTTTGAAAACACTTCTGTTATAGAGTTAAAAGGGTTTCCAGACTCTGGGAATATTTTATTAAAAACAATGAGAAGCTGCCATTTTCAGTACACTTTTGGAACATCACATATTGTGACAGATTAATTCATGGATCAGACTCAGTGGCACAGTTTAACAAACCAAGATAGTAAATCCTCTCCAAGTTCCCCTCATGCTTATATAGTCCATCCGGGTACTTCTGTCAGTTCTGGGATTTCTCTCGCTTTAAGAATAAAATGTGGGCCCATGACCTATTGTATACAGCAACATTTCACAAAATGTCACCTTTGATGTCATGTTGCACATAAAACATCCACACAGCCCTGTCAAGTACAGCAGCACTTATAAAAAAAGTTTTTAGTGATGCATTATGCTTTGGGGATTGTTTTTTCCTTTGTTAAAAAGAAAACATAACTGTAAATTTATCATTGCTTTTTTAAACTTAGAATGCTCCTTTAAACCTTCTGAACATGTACAGCAGTTCATTCGGTCTTTATTTTTGGAAAATTAATTTTCCACTTGTAGTATCCAGTTTGCACATCCCCTGCTTACGTTTTTTGACAATGCGGTTCATTTAACACTCCACTTCTGAAGGGATATATGCTTTCACAGTTTAGTGCCTATGAAAAAGGCCTGAGTTATTCCGAAATTCCATCATCTGAGTCCTCTGTTTTTGTTTTGGCCAGTTCTTCATGTATCTCCCGTACCATAAGGATGCGAGCTAACATCGTGTCTAAAGTCCCAAGATCCATGGGTAATGTGGAGTACCACATTGGGCTGTTAGGTACACAAGAGCGCTCAGGCTGAAGGTAAAAAACATCACTTCTCTGTTTTACACTGTCTGAACTGTTGAAAAAGAAAAACGTATATATTTAGAAAATATTTTCTTTACAAAATCTGAAAATTACATTTTAAATCTACATTACAGTTCTAATTAAGCAATTAGTGTTTCATTCATTCTCATGCCAGTGGCAGAGACTATTTTCTTTGGTAAATATAGTTGCATTAAGCTTCATATTAAATATCAGCCCAAGCTGTTACTGCATACAGTAAAACATTTTAGTAAGGAAGTAGTGCAATGGTTAGTATCCCTGACTCACAGTTCTTGGTTCCTCAGTACTATTCAGAGCTGAGGTACCTTCTACACCTTTTATGCAGCTTCCTTCTGTTCACATGGGTTTTCCTCCTGCATCTAAAAGATATGCTGTAGGGGAGCTGTTGATCTACGAAACTGCCCTTATTGTGTGTGTGTGTGCGCATCCCATTTGGCATACATTTCTGTGTTTTTGTGTCCATTTGCTATAAGGATAGGTTTCATCCCCTGTCCAACTTTGAAACAGATCAAGTGGGTAAATAGGGAAAGAACAAAAAATAAATATAAAAGAAAAAATGCAGCGTCAAGCTACTATTACAGGTACCAAGTAAGAAACAATGTTTGCCATTGTAGTCTTCCTTTCCACAGAGTACACTACTCACATGCTGGGGGTGGAGGGCAGAATGGTAAGAAAACACATGACAGTTGCATACAAGCTCACCGATGCATCTTATGAAAATGCTTGGGGACAAGTAATCCATCACCCTATTGTAGTGTGAGGACAAGTAATCCGTCACCCCATGGTGGTCTGAGGAAACCCATTTCAGTTACAATCCTTTCAAAAAGGAGTTTATATTTATTTGCAACCCAAAAAAATCCATTTGAGAAAACTAGTGATCAATTTTCAAGTTTTCAACGTTACCAAAGGAAAAGACAACATAAAACTATGTTAACGGAGACGAGACCAAATACTTATAAGATCCTCCAAAGCTAGCTAAGAAAATAAATCGCCACTGATTCTAAGGGCAACCACTAAGCATTCTATAGCTATGTAAAGAATCTCAATGGCAACACCCAGATCTGCTCTGAATTACAGCACAACGTTATGAAAATTACAGAACCAACTGATATTGCCAACATCCTGGCACACAGGTTCAGTGCTAACTTTACTCCCCTCTAATCCCCTAAAGGGCCCATATCTATACAGGAAGAATGCAGAGACCCTGTAATCACATCTATGCAGGTAAAAGCTGCACTCTCTAAAACCAAAAACACAGCATCCATGGGATCGGACAACATCCCAGGCTGTGTTTTACACAAACTTCAGAACGAACTGGCTCCTCACCTAAGCACCATGTTCAATCAGTCCCATGTCAGGCTTTGTGCCCACTGAATGGCGCACAGCAACAGTTATCCCACTCCACAAAGGGGGAGCCACCACTGATCCTGGAACTATCACCCTATTAGCCTGACGAGCCTGGTCTGCAAGGCCATGGAACGTATCATCATGGAACTCATAAATCAAGACACTGGTAACCTCCAAACTCTGGACCCCACCCATTTTGGGTTTGTGAAAGGCAGATCATGCCTTCTGAACCTGACGGACTTCTTTGAGGCAGTCATCAAAGCCGTAGACGAGGGTAAGGTGGTTCAAACAGCCTATCTTGACCTTGCCAAGGTTTTCAACACCATCCCCCATTCTGTTATTATAGCTAAACTCACTAAACTAGGTATAAATCCCTAAGTCACAAGATGGGCTGCCAACTGGCTCACTGACAGAACCCACAATGTAAAAGTTGCAGACTCCAAATCTGACTTCAAACCAGTGACAAGTGGAGTACCACAGGGTTCAGTCCTGGGACCTCTCCAGTTTGGTATCTACTTCTCTGAAGTACAGGCTAACACAGAAGGCCTCTGGCTAAGGCAGTTCACAAATGACTACAAACTAGGAGCCATAGTCGAGTCCCCAAATGATGTGGACATCCTACAGAAGGGCCTCACTGAGACAGATGCCTGGTGTCAGAGGCATGGCCTCAAGCTCAATGCCAAAAAGTGCATTGCCATCCCCTTTGGTAAAAACTGTACCCATGAACTACCACATAAACAGCAGTCTACTTAACACCGAATGTGTGATGAGACCTTGGGTCCCAGGTGGACAGTAGTCTCTCCTTTGATAATCACATCGCCACAGTAGTTAGGAAATCCTTCTGTGTGGCACACCTCATCACAAATGGGTTCTCATCCAGGAAAAAAAGAGGTCATTGTTCCCCTCTACTTGGCACTCATTTGACCCATTATAGAGTACAACGCCCTTTTTGGAATGTACCTCACAAGACATGTGCAGCTGCTGGAAAGGCCACAGAAGTACCTCACAAAGAGGCTTACTGGCCTCAAACAGATGCCATACACTGACCGTCTGAAAAAACTCCAGCTTTACTCTGTAGCATATCGCCTACTCCAAGGAGATCTCTGCCTAAACATATAAAGCTATGTTAAACCCAGAGCTGTTTGACATGCTAACCTAAAGAAATCCCAATCCCTCTGAGCTACATGCTCTTGGGACCTAAAACTTGTCACCACAATAAACAAGACATGCTGGAGGGTTAGATTCCTGTCCCATGGATTTCCTATACTCTGGAACAAGCTACCCAACTATGTCAAGCAAAGTTCCTCATTAGCACTCTTCAAGAAAAATCTTGATGAGTGGATGGGAAATAGGAAATGCACCCTAGGGATCAATTAACTTTCTTGGGTGGCGTAAGCCAGGGAACCTTGTTGGCTAGGCTTACTTAGGACCTTGGGCCGACAACCTAGTACCTACCTATGAACCTACATTACTTTCGAGAACCATTACATTTCTGCATTTATTGTTCACCACTTAATCTACATATAAAGTCAGAAAACTACGTAAAAAAACAGTACAAGGCATAATCATTGAAGTAAAATTTTGTTTTAAGACAAGCAAACAAAAGTGTATATTATTCAGGTGCAGTTTATCTTTCATTTGTGTTGTGTTGTGCTGTGTATCTTGCTTAATAGAATACCTATGCAACTATACATTCCTTATTTGTTCCCAGTGGTACAATACATTACTCAGACAGATAGGACTAGGGTGATGCCATCTTTCCAAAATACTGCATGCTCATAATCAAACTGCTGTCATTACACTGCATCACACTCAGACTGTGCATTTAACGTTGTAGAAAAGTTAGCATTTACCTAATTATCCTGTCCAAAGTGCAGTATTCTTCAATCAAGACTCTTACCAGTCTGACTACCAAGAAATGAAGTCCATGCTCAAAGTATGGAGTAAGGATCCTGGTTGCAGAAGACAGACTAGGTGAACTCTTAATAAAGACAATATCCAGATCTCTTTAATTCTGATTCCTGTATATCCTGCACATATGTGCACTTCTACAAGCATTATGTATCTGAATTCAATACAGGTGTTCAAAACCAGTGATCTGGAAAACAGACTTCCAAGTACTGCTACATCACAGCTAGTATTTCTTGTTTACCTGTTTACTTGCTTGCTGATAATACAGCTTTGTGATGAACTCATCATTAAGAATAGCTACAGTAGAATTCATTACATGTAGGAATAAGATGCAGGCACATTTGTCCAACTGACTTACTGACTTCCAGAGCTGCAGACTACGGCTGATGTCTTCCCTGAACTGCAGATGCCAGAAGAATGGCAGGTAGAAAACTTAAGACTATCCTGTATTGTCTCTAGTTCAGTTTCATGGGGAGGAGGAATGACATGACTCTACCTAAAGCATCCCTCTTTATTTTTAGTTTCTATATGGTTTCTGGGACATCACTGGCATAATGGATACCCCCTCAATTTATACAGGGGAGCAAGGATGAAGAACAGAAAACACTGAAAAAGACACCGACAGACAAAGATAAGACTTCAATCCCAGGACTTTTAAGAAAAAGGAAGAGAATGTCCATGGTGAGCTCTCCATGCGAATGTACTGTGTTTTGAATAGAGATCACTGACAAATTATGATTAATCTTTGATGGTAAGACCACTAAATCAATAAAGAACCAGGCCAAAGGCCTGAGGTGGTGGAGCTGGTATGATTCTGCAGAACTGGAATTGTAAAACCTGCTCTGCTCCTACAATGGCAACACAATTTGCAATGCTTGAACAAGGTGTGAATGGGTGTCCAAGTGGCTGCTTCACAGATAATCTCGACTAAAATGTTCCCAAAGAAAAACTGCTGTACTGGCTGCAGCCCTAGTGGAATAAATCCTTACTTATTCCTGCAAGGTTCTTCCATGGTGATCATAAAAGAAGGCAGCACAATTAACCAAATATTTAAATGGGTTTAGTTTGAACATTCCACTGCTTTGCTTTCTTTGCTTTAATGAAACAAAGCTGTTCTGCCTTCCTGAAGTATGTTGCTCTTTCTAGATAATACTCGAGTTGGCTACACATATCAAACAGGTGACGCCCCCTTCCTTTCATTCTGGGGTCTATGAAAAGGATTTATAGTTGGATGATCAAGCTCAAGACTATCTTTAGATTACTTTAAACATAAAAATGAATAAGGGTTTAATTATAACCTATCTTTGTAGAAGTCTGTAAAGCACAACGGCAATCAGGGCTTACAGCTCAGAAATTCTACCAGTAGTAGTAACAGCATTTATAAACAGCATTTCCCAGGAATGAAATCTACCATGAATGGATCTGGCTGGTTCAAAGGGTGCCAAAGTACGTTTGCTAGTGACAAAGTTGAGGTCTTGATGATTAGTTGGTTTGTTGGGGGGGAGTAAATGGCTTCCTATGGTGCCTTACACAGCAGTACTATAGGGATGGTTGTTTAGAGTGGTTCTATGGATAAGTAAGGAAAAATGACTGAAAACGGTCAGTTCTTCACTACAATACCAACAGCTTGCTGTAATGAATATGTTTTAGGCAGAATGTCACTTGAGACAAATCATAACAACAAGCTCTACCATTTTGCTATTTAAGCCTTCTTATTTACAAGCTTCCTGTAGTATGACTGGTGAGAAACATTTCCAGTGATGGGTCAAGGTCCTGACCTCCAGGCTGCTATTTTGAGGCTTTTTCATATCTGAGTTTATTAGAATGTCACGCTGTTAAGATGGCAAGGTGCATGATGATGGAAGAATTTGGAGCGCTTCTCTCCTTAAAGTATTTGAAAGAAATGAAAGTTATGTACCTACTATACTGATACATAAAGCACTAGGAATTTTCATCTCCATTGCCTCTAAGACTAAGACCAGCAGCACTTAGCTCAGCACTTGAAACTTTATCAGGCGACCTTAACCCCTCCCCTTACCCACCATGTTTGTTACCTAAAGACTGTCTACTAAATGGTCTAAAACAGGACCTAGCAAAACCACTTGGCACTCTCTTCAACCACAGTCTAAGTACTGGCTTTGTCCCAGCAGAGTGGAAAACAGCAACAGTAATTCCCTTGCACAATGGGGGTCCATCAACCGACCCTGGGAACTATAGACCCATAAGTCTAACCAGCCTTATCTGCAAGGGCATGGAGAGAATCATATTTGAACTTATCAACAAAGACATACTTGACATAGGTGACCTTCAAACTCCTGACCCGACCCAATTCAGCTTTCTTAATGGTAGATCACATTTATTAAACCTGGTGGACTTCTTCAAGAATGTCATCAAAGCCCTGGATGAAGGAAAAAGTACAGTTGTGTACACTTACCATAAATGTAGATGTTCAAGTGTATTCACTGTTGCAGTCATCATACTTGGGTTATCTGCCTGCAGGTAGCCCTCAGTCGGCCCGAATACCAGAGTCTTGGGATTTCTGTGTTGGATGCTGTCACTTCTTCCATGACGTCAGGTCATCAGGGGTATAAAACAGGCAGCCGACACCATTACATCAGTTTTTCTTGCCCCAGATGTCAAGAGCCCCCAAATAGGAAGCTAGTATATGGTGTGGAACACCACCAGTAAAAAGTAAATACCACTGCCATTAAAAATATCCATAGAAAGAAGAGGTAGCAAGGATAGAGAAATCCAGGGGGCTGGAGGGAGGGAAACCAGGATTGCAACAGTGAATACACTTGAACATCTACATTTATGGTAAGTGTACACAACTGTACTATGCTCTTCGTGTTTCACTGTTGCAGTCTTCACACTTGGGTTGATTCCCAAAGCTGAGGAAGAGTGGATGCAGTCAAGAAGTGTTAGGGCTGGCTAGCAGGCCTTGTAAGACTGCTGTAGCAAATCCAGCTCTGAATTTAGAAAAAATAGGTAAGTGGTAATGCTTGGTGAAGGTGTGCACAGAACTCCAGGTTTCAGCTTCCAGAATGTTCCTGGTAGGGACACCCTTGGGAAATGCTGTAGAGGTGGAAGTAGCCCTAGTGGAATGTGGTCTGATCCCCTGTGGGGTAGGTTTTCCATAGTGTTTGTAGCAGAAATGGATGCAGTGTGCTATCCATTTGAAAATGGTTTGTTTTGAAATGGCCTTGCCCTCTACCCCTGTAGCAAAGCTGACTAGCAGCTGGTCAGATTTTCTGAAAGGTTTAGTCCTGTCAAGGTAGAACCTGAGCTGTCTGTGCACGTCCAAGGAGTGCAGGATCCTTCCCCCTTTATTTTGAGGATTAGGAAAGAATGTTGGCAAATGGATGGACTGGTTTAGAGCCACACTGGACACCACCTTAGGCATAAAGGATGGGTTAGTCCTGAGGAAAACCCTTTCAGCATGGAAAATAATGAAGGGTTCCACAGCCATAAATGCCTGTAACTCAGACACTCTTCTTGCTGAAGTTATGGCTAAAAGCAAGGCTGTTTTCCAAGAGAGGAATTTTAATTCTGCTGAAGCAGCAGGTTCAAAAGGGGGAAGCATGAGCTTTTCCAGTACAAAGTTAAGGTCCCAGGCAAGGGTGGGTACTCTCCTAGGGGGGCTTAAGTTGTTGACCCCCTCTCAGGGACTGTTTGATGACAGGGTGAGAGAAAAGAGTTGGCTCAGTATTATAACGAGCTGAGATGGCAGAGGCATGAATCTTAACGGAGGAGAAGGATAGGCCTCTGTGGAGTAGCTCTGCTAGGTAATCCAGGATTAGAGGTAAGGAGGCACTGCTGTGTCCTTTCCTTGAGACTGATTCCCAAGAACAATATCTTTTCCACTTTTCAGCTTAGGATTTTCTAGTACTAGGCCTTCTGGCTTCAAGAATGACATCCAGCACCTGTTTGCTGAGGGTTGCTAGTGGTGTATTCAGTGGATAAGCCAGGCTGCAAGGTTTAGGGTTTGCAACTGTGGATGCAAAATCTGTCCCTCCTGCTGAGACAGCAAGGTAGGAGTCTGGTGAAGGTGCCAGGGTGGCACTGTTGTCAGACTGCATAAGAGTGGGCACCAGTGCTGACGTGGCCAGTCTGGGGCAATAAGAATTGCCCTTGGCCTGTCCTGTTTGATCTGGAGAAGTACTTTTGAGAGGAGGGGCAGAGGTGGAAAGGCATATATTGAGAGGCTTTCCCATTGGAAGGATAGGGCATCCACCTTCCAAAGCCCTGCTGTGAGGGTTTCTGGTGCAGAATTGCTCAACTGGTGATTCTCGGGGGAGGCAAAAAGGTCCACCTCCGGTGTCCCCCACCTCTGGATTAGAAGTATGAAGGTGCTGGACTCCAATTTTCACTCGTGTGGGTCTACGAGATTTCTGCTTAAGTCAACTGCCAGTGAATTTTGTTTGCCTGGCAGGAAATGAGCTTGCAGATGCACGTGGTTGCTGAAGGCTGTGTTCCACAGGGCCATGGCTAACCTGCAGAATGGGTAAGAATGTGTTCCCCCTGCTTGTTTATGTACCACATAACTGTGGAGTTGTCTGTTTTTATCAGCAGCTGTCCTGGAAGGATTAGGTATTTGAAGGCTGTCAGAGCATTCTGTACAGCTAGCATCTCTTTTTGATTGATGTGCAGGACAAACTGGCCTGGGCTCCAGTGTCCCAGAATGCATTTGGCTGCCATGTGAGCCTCCCCATGCATAGTCTGATACATCTGTAGTCAGGGTTTGGGCAGCGGGAGGTTGAGTGAAAGGCAGTCCCTTGTTGTGGTTGCATGCTTCTGCCTACCAAAAGAACTCTGCCCTTAGACAAGGAATGATTGGAATGATTGTTTCCGGGTCCTGAGAATGTTGGCGACAAAGACTTTTTAAGTACCACTGAAGTCTCCTCATATGCAGTCTTGCATATGGAATTAGCAAAATACATGAGGCCATGAACCCTAGGGCTTGCAGTATTTTTCTTGCAGATAGCTGGGTTCTGGTGGCCAGTTGTTTGAAGTAGTTGGTCAGACAGACCTGTTTTTCTGGAGTGAGAAATGCCATCTGAGAAGTTGTGTCCAAGCTTGCTCCCAGAAATACAATCTTTTGACTGGGCAACAGTTGTGATTTCTTTTCATTGAAGGTGTACCCCAATGAAGTGAGGAGGCTTTTTACAAATGCCAGGTGCTGAACTAGTAATTCCTGACTGTCCACCTGAATCAAGCAATTGTCCAAGTATGGGAAAATTTGGGTATTTCTCTGCCTGCAATATGCAATGGCTGGAGCCAGGCACTTTGTGAATACTCTGGGCGCAGCAGATAAGCCAAAGGGAAGTGACTCCCTTATGGGGATGTGCAGACAAGTTTCTTTTAAGTCTAGAGTGACTAACCAGGCATCCTTGGCTAGCATAGGAAGAAGCTGTTGCAGGGTAAGCATCTTGAATTTTGGAACCACCAGAAAGGTGTTGAGGATTGATAGATCCAGGATTGGGTGCCAAGAGCCCTCTTTTCTGGGCACCACGAAAAGTCTGGAGTAGAAACCCTGCCCCCTTTGTTCCCCTGGAACAGGCTGAATAGCTTTGATATTGAGCAAGGAAACCACCTGCTTTTGAGCCTCTGCCCACTGGTTTGAAGGAAGGTTCTGGAAACCCGCTTGGGGTTGGCAGTGAGTGGAAGCAGAATCTGTATCCCTGGAATATAATGTTTAGGACCCATCGGTCCTGAGTAATGGACATCCAGTTTTTTGCATGAAGGGCAAGTTTTCCTCCTAGGGGCACAAGTAATTGGGCAGGACTGGGAAGGATAATTGTTAAGTCATTGTGAACTTTTCCCACAAGGGGGCGGCTTACCACTCCCTGTTTTTGAGGTGGGAGCACTCCATTGTTCAGATCTCTGCATACCCTGAGACTGTAGTCTGGGTGGCCTGTTTCCCCTGGGTTTGGACTGAGAAGGCCTGGAAGGGGCTGGAAAGGATCAGTTTTTAGAAGGCCAATGCCTACTGAATCTAGGTGGCTGCACTTGTAAGAATTCTTTAACAGTTTGCATAGATTTAGCTTTTTCTTCCATCTTTTTAAGAACTTTAAGAACTTCTTCTGCTTTGGTACCAAACAAACGGTCCTGATTTAAAGGAGCGTCTAGTAATTTTGATTTCACATGATCTGGCAAGGTTTGTTCCTTTAGCCAAGCATCCCTTCTCAGTACAGACCCCGTGACTGCAGCCCTGCAAGATGCTTCTAGGGCATCAAAGCCAAACTGCAAAGTATGCCTACTAACTTGGTTTGCAGAATGCAATAATTCTTGTAAATTTTTATTTTCTGCACAATCTGGAATTAACACCATTTTTTGTTTAATTAGTTCCATAATATGTTGCTGGTAGTTCAACATGTGAAACTTTTAGTTATGTACTTACCATAACTTCGGATGTATGGGATCCATCTCGCCTACATTCACAACATATGGGTTCGGAGCCGATCCATCGGCTCCGACTCGGCAACTAATACACTAGCACGAAGTCTCTCATTGGCTGGGCTACTCCCTATCCCAGGATGCACTACACCTGCTTCCCCAGATCTTGTTTGTTCGCTTTCATACACCCATGCAAACACAGACAAACTAGTAGTCACTATAACCAACTAAAGTTCTTCAAGAAAGATCTCCAAGAAAAAAGAGACTACAGCTCCTCTAAATCCGAATGGAAGGGGAAGGAGGGTGGGTACTTATGAATGTAGAGATGGATCCCATACATCCGAAGTTATGGTAAGTACATAACTAAAAGATGTAATGGGATCCTATCTCGCCTACATTCACAACATATGGGACAGCGTCCTAGCACCTACATCCCGGTGGCTCATTGGAACACACTCCTGAGAACTGTGGAACCAAAGGAAGCTCTGCCTCGAGAAACCACATCCAATTTGTAATGAGAAATGAAAGTGTGCGGAGAAGTCCAGGTTGCCGCAGCACAAATATCATCTATTGATAACTTGGAGTGAAAAGCTACAGAAGTAGCCATTGCCCTGGTAGAATGAGCCTTGACTGAAAAGGGAACGTCTTTGTTAGCCTGTGAATAAATAAAAATGATACAATCTTTAATCCATTTAGATATGGAGGTTTTTGTTACTGGTTGACCCAATTTGTTCACTGCAAAGGAAACAAACAATTGATTTGATTTCCGCGTTTGAGCGGTTCTATTCAAATAAAAACGCAGTTGTCTATGTACGTCCAACTGATGCAAAGTATATTCTGCGTTATTAGAGAATTCTGGGAAAAAGACAGGGAGTTCTATAGTTTGTTGCATACAGAAAGAGGAGGCCACTTTTGGTATAAATGCAGGGTTTAATTTCAATGAAACTCTATGCTTGTGAAAAATCAAATAGGGAGGATCAGAACAAAGAGCTTGAAGTTCTGAAACTCGCCTAGCAGATGTTATGGCTACTAAAAGGCCGTTTTCCAAGACAGAAATTTTAAATCACAAGTAGCAGCTGGTTGAAGGACGGGCAGTTAGGGCAGCAAGAACCATATTCAAATCCCAAGGGGATAGGATGAGATAAAGGAGGCCTAAGGAGCCAAGCCCCTTTAAGGAAAGCCTTACAAAGTTTGTGAGACATCAATGAAGGTTCAAATGAAGCATGAAAATTAGAGATCGCCGCTAACTGAACCTTAATGGTAGAAACTGAAGAGCCCGACTGAAAAAGGGAGGCCAGAAAATTCAGAACCTCCGATACTGGTGCAGTGAGAGGATCTATACCGCGTTCTTGAGCCCAGAAGGCAAACCTTTTCCATTTACTGGAATAAAGTTTGATGGTGGAAGGTTTATGAGAAGAAGACAGTATGTGGACCACGTCTGGCGAAAGAGCATTGTCTCGGACTAAGGATGGAAGTGGAGTAACCATGCTGCCAACTTCAGGGACCTGAGAGACGGATGAAGCCGTCCTGACTGATGAGTCAACAGGTCTGGCACCGGATCCAGAAACCATGGACCTTCTATCGCATGCCTCTGTAGGAAAGGAAACCAAACTTGACGAGGCCAGTGCGGAGCAATCAAAATCATCTCGCTCTCCATGTAAATGGCCTTCTGTATCACCCTCGGTAGGAGGGGGAACGGAGGGAAGGCATAGAGAAGACCGGGGGGCCAAATGTGAGTCAGAGCGTCCCTGGGAATCTGTCCCTGAGAAGGAAACAGTGTGAAGAACTCTCTGCATTTCGCATTGTGAGGGCTGGCAAACAGGTCGCAGCAAGGAAGACCCCATCTGTCGAAGATTTTCGCTGCTATACTCTGGTTGAGGGACCACTCGTGGGGTAAAAGAATGGTCCTGCTTAATCTGTCCGCAATGGACTTCCCCGGTATGTGCGTTGCCATTAGAAAGCGGTTGGTAGCTACCGCCCAGTGCCAAAGTCTCATGGCTTCTCTGCATAGTGGGTAAGACCTGGTTCCACCTTGCTTGTTTATGTACCACACCACCGACATGTTGTCAGATAGGATAGTAATCGGGCCCTGTGGGAGAGTGTGATGGAGAGCTTGGAGTACCAATAGTACCGCTCTCATCTCCAGGACATTGATATGCAAATGCGTTTCCTGGATCTGCCATGTGCCTTGGACCGACCTGTCCAGGTAATGACCCCCCCACCCTACCTGGGAGGCGTCCGTAGTCACAGTGGCAACGGGACGTTGAGGTATAAAGGGTCGCCCCTGGTCGAGATTTGATTGGAGAAGCCACCAATGCAGATCTCGACGGCAACTTTCCGTGATTATGATTAAGTGGTTCAAGGGAAGTTCCTGATAAGACCATTGAACCGACAGTAGCCATTGTAAAATTCGCATGTGAAGTCTGGCCAAGGGGACTAAAAGTATGGTCGACGCCATCGAGCCCAACAGTTGTAGGATCCGATGGGCCGGGACTCTTTGTAGGGGGAGACAGGATTTGACTTGATCTTGTAAGACCTGAATTCTTGCTGCCGGTAAAAGGCGCATTCTTTTGTGTCTAAGTCTGCCTATGAAAGTAATACGCTGAGATGGCTGTAGTACAGATTTTGCAAATTGAACGTGATCCCCAAGAAACGGCCCAAGGTGAACGTGGCTCTGAGCGCTTGGAGTAGTAGATGCTCGGAGGTGGCAGTAAGGAGCCAGTCGTCTAGATAAGGAAACACCTGGAATCCCAGACTTCTCAGGTGAGCAGTTACCACTGCCAGACACTTGGTGAACACCCTGGGGGCTGTGGTGAGACCAAAGGGCAGTGCTCGGAATTGGAAATGACTGACTCCGAGGCGGAAGCGTAAATGTCTCCTGGACTCTTGAGCTATGGGAATGTGATAGTAAGCGTCCTGGAGATCTATGGAGCACATCCATGCATCTTTTTCCAGCAAAGGAAGAATAGATTGAAGAGTGACCATTTGGAATTTGGACTTCTTGACGAAACGATTCAATGAACTGAGGTCCAAAATGGGCCTGAAGTCCCCTGTCTTTTTTGGTACCAAAAATAATTTTGAGTAAGTGGTACGTTTTTGGATTCCAGTTGTTCTTGTCTTTTGCATTTACCAATTTTGAGTAAGTTCCTGATCCGATCTGGTCGATGGGGACAGGCTGGATGGCCCTTTTTTCTAGCAGCTTTGAAACCTCTAATGCTGCCTGATCCCGCTGACTGGGTGGTACGTCCGGGATTTCCCTTAAAGAAAGGGGGGGTTTGTTGAAGGGGATGATATATCCTCCGGTAATAATGCGAAGCACCCACTGATCGCTTGTTATGGATTCCCAAGCTTGTGGGTGCGCCGCAAAGCGACCCCCGACTGGCTCCGGAGTTGCACAGTTGGGCAACAACTCAGGAACGCTGGTTGTATGAAGAACCACGAAAGGAATCGCGGTCTCCAGAGTTACGGGGGCCTCTGCCACCTCTGGGGCAGCGTCTTCCAAAATCCCCCCTCCCCTGCCTCTGGAGGGGGAATCACTGGGTGGAGTAGGGAAAGACTTCTGAGATTTTTTAAACCACATTTTCCCTCCTCTCTCAGCCTTGGGGTAAGGCCTAGAAGGAGCGGAAAATCGGGCCCCAACGGCAGTCAAAGTCTTGCCCTCCTGCTCGCACCGAGTTAGTGTGTCCTTCACCTTGGGTCCAAACAACGATGACCCATCAAAGGGGGCGTCGGCGAAGGAAGACTTGAAGGCCTCCGCGAAAGAACACAAGCGTAACCAGGCTTGTCTCCTGAGGGCAACGCCTGTTCCCGCTGCTCTACTCGCCCCTCGCTGCATATGAAATGAGCCTCATGGATGAGTTAACAATAGAAAAGAGGGTAGTCATCTGTGCGCCAACAGTCGGGGCCAGCGCCTCAGGTAGATTACCAACAAGAGAGTCATTTAGCTCTTTGAGAAGATCCCTTTGGAGCCTCGTAAAATGACATAAGTAGTTCAGCGACCGTAAGGTAAAGGCCGCTGAAGAGAGGGTACGCTTCCCGTACCTATCCATGCTCCTAGAATCCTTATTAGGAGGATGAATAGACGTCGAAGCCTCTGCCGCGTCCTGCTGTGTGGCAGAAGCCACCACCAAAGCATCTACAGGCACACCCTTTGTGAGAAACTCCTTCTGGGGGGGGGGGCTGACAAAAATTTATTGGGCCTCGCAGGCACCGGTTCCACAGAATCAGGGTGTTCCCACGCCCTTCGAGAGACCAAATCAAGGAGTTCATCGAAGGGCGGAGACACCCAGGAGGCGGAAGGCTGGGCCCCAAAGGCCTTGAGGAAGACTGACTCCTCAGCTGAAGGGGTTTTGGCTTGCCAGTCACCTCTCTGTCTCAGAATCTCCAAGATATCTGAGAAGGAGATATCATCCGAAGATGATTTGGGGGACCCTTCTGCGTCATCGAGGTCAGTATCCGATGTAACAGACTCATCTTGGGAGTCTACGTGCTTCCTCTTACACAATTTCTTCCGTGGGAGTTCGTCCGAAGCAGTTTCGGACGGACCACCGGAAGAAGGAACCCCGATGGGGTATCCTCAGGCCCTGGGGTCCCGCTGCCGGGGGGCTGCAACACAACAGAGGCACCAGTCTCCAAATCTAGGGACGGTGAGGTAGAATCTTGCTGAACCGGCAAAGGCATGGCCAGCGCTCCTCATGGCCTCAAAGGCCGGACCTCCAGAATCCAAGGAGGTCACTGGTCTAGAGGCCACGATGGCACTGGGAATTCCAGCAGCTGATGCTCCGAGAGGAAGACTAGGCACCGAAGCACCCAGTCCCAAAGTGTTCCCCTCGGGCCCGGCTGAAGAGGTCGCAGTACCAAACCCTGAACCGGAGGACAGGGTAGGAAGCACAGTCGGAACCGAGAGACCTCGAAGGGGTCTCTGCTCCGACTGTATGGCTCCGCTTTGCTCCACCACCACCGACTCCAACGGCTCCGAGGAGGTTGGAGGAGGAATCGAATGTGTTGGAGGGGGGATCGGCTCCGAAGCTAACTGTGCTGGAGCCGAGACCAATTTAGTAAACACTGGAGATTGGAATAGCCTCTGTAAAACCCTATCCAGGTCCGAATCTGAAAGTCTCGATGATTTAGAGGAGGTAGACAATCGAGAAGACTTTCCTCTCGGCTCCGAGAGAGAAGGGGACCGGCTCCAAAACGGCTCCAATGCTATCGGCGCCGACTCCACCACCGCATGGACCACCATCGGCACCGAAGGAGCCTTCTTCGGAGCCGAGGGGGAAGAGTCTGAGCTGCACACTTCCACCGGCTCCGAAGCCATTGCAACCGATGGAGGTGATTCACCTCTCGATACTCCAACTTGCGGCTCCGAAGACAATGGAGCCGAGGTAGGAGGTATCGAGGCAAACTCTTCGACCCTCGGCCCCGAAGTCAGTGGAGCCGAGGAAGAAGAGGTCAATTTTGTCTTTTTAGAAGTCGGCTCCGACGGACTTGTCGGAGCCGACGATCTTTTCTTTTTGGAAGCAACAGGAAGATCTAAGGCTTCCTCAAAAGAAGGCTTGATAAGCCCTTTCAATATTAATTTGTTCTTGCGTTCTTGAAGAACTCTAGATGAAAACGCATGACAGACGCTACAAGTCTCTTGCAGATGTTTCGGCCCCAAACAATAAACACATACTGAATGACTGTCTGTAATGGACATTTTATATTTGCACCGAGTGCATTTTTTAAAACCTGACTTTTGTTCCTTAGACATGATACAGGCCACAACAAGTACAAACTCTAAGGAAATACTAGTCTACCACAACAAGTATAGCACTATACACAAAAAGCGCCAACTGAAAAGCGCGAGACACACTGGCGCGAGTACTGTGAAAGTTTACCTCACAACAATTTAAAAAAGTTAAACGGCCCAAAGCCCTCTAATTTAAACGGGCTTTGCCCGAAAAACAACTAACCAAAAGTAAATAAGAAACAATTAGCACTCAAAGGTAGGGCAAAGGCCCTCTAACTTAAACGGGCCTTGCCCAACTGAACAAATTAAATTTCTGGAAACAAGCACTCAACAAGAAAACAATCAGAAATAGCAAGAAATAGCTGTTAAAACAGCTGTTTGGTTAATATGGACAAAAATTCCCTAGGTCAAGGACCAATAAGGTAAAAATAACCACTTAGCTCCAGCCAAGTCGAGACCACGTCCAGCTTGTTAAGCGGCAAACGAGATCTGGGGAAGCAGGTGTAGTGCATCCTGGGATAGGGAGTAGCCCAGCCAATGAGAGACTTCGTGCTAGTGTATTAGTTGCCGAGTCGGAGCCGATGGATCGGCTCCAAACCCATATGTTGTGAATGTAGGCGAGATAGGATCCCATTACATCTGGCTATTCAATGCCCTGATGGCAAGAGTTGCAGTGGTACCTTCTTACCCTATCTGTCTAAAGCTCTGGAATCCCTGTCTGAAGGGGTAGGGTTTTTGGCTGTAGTACCCTTAATGCCTTTAGGTCCCTGGGAAATGGTCTCTGGATTCACAGTAGGATTCTTAAAGAGAAATTTGTGAGAATCAGGTACTCTGTAGTACCTGTCAGGTTTTCTAGAGGCTGGTGGTAAAGTGTGTGAAGTAAGACTGGATTCCATGAAGAGATCATCTACAATATCCAGAACAGGGGGTATAGCTAGAGGCCTGTGCTGAGGCAACTCTCAAAATTCTCTGAGTCTCTTTTTGGACTGAGGGTAGTCCTGGCATTCCCAGCGGAAATGCTCTCAAAGTATGCAAGGTTTCACCAAAAGAAAAATCCTCTGGAGGGGAGGCAGAGGGAATGGATTCCTCCGCATCTGAATCCTCATAGGTTGACAATTGTATGTCCTGGTAATCAGAAAGGTCAGAGTCATCGGACTCCTGGTCAGTAGAATCAGAATGAAACTCAATCCTTTGTCGTTTAGCAGAGGAAAGCTGGCTTCCCCTAATTAGGGTAATAAGGTCTTCAGCCATTCTAAGCATTTGTTTTTGTGGCATGGGAGCTTGAGCATGCACTTTGGATGTCGATTTTCTAGGCGTAGTGCGTACTCTGGGCCTGAGAAACTCGGTAGTTTTAGCTAAAAACAAAGTTGTCGGTTTAATGCGAACATCGGTAGGTCGGAATATAACCTCAGAAACTGGTGCCTGCACAGCGGCTCCGGACTCATCCAAGGTAGAAACATCCGCAGGTTCCATGGTCGAAACATCTCGCGGCATACCGGACTCCAAATAGGTCTCAGCAGAAATCTGCGAATCTATAGAAGCGGGCATCAGGGCCTGCAAAGGGGCCTCACTGAATACGGGCGGAATGGCGACTAGCTTAACGGAAGCGTCGTTGGCAGTTTTGGACCTATGCGGTCTGTCTCTGTATTTATCTTTATGTTTTTTCGAAAAATCAGTAGTCGGATGGCTTATCAAAGCCATTTCAGAATACGGAGAACGAGAGCAAAAGAATTTACAGATAAAGATAGCCCGATGATGAATGGTTCGGGCGTTAAAGAAGGCACAAAACCTACAGTGAGGGACGTCGTGGTCTGGGCCTAAACAGGTGACCCAGTAAGAATGAAAATCTCTCTGAGGTATTTGCTTTCCACGGGCAAGACAATTAACTTTTTCTGACATTGGTTAGAGCAAGAAAAAAGAATCCCCAATGGGGTACTTAGCTTTAGAAGACTTCAGGTTTGAAACTCGAAAAACAAAAATTTCTGGTAGCGACCGACTGGCACTTGCAAACTGCTTCTGCTTCGAGCTTCTTCTCAACAAGAAAGACTGGTGTAATGGCGTCGGCTACCTGTTTTATACCCCTGATGACCTGACGTCATGGAAGAAGCGACAGCATCCGAAGCAAAAATCCCAAGACTCTGGTATTCGGACCAACTGAGGGCTACCTGCAGGCAGATAACCCAAGTGTGATGACTGCAACAGTGAAACACGAAGTACATCAGTACATACAGCTTATCTTGACTTAGCCAAGGCTTTTGATAAAACCCCCAACTCAAGCATCATTGAGAAACTCACCCAGCTGGAAATTAACCCATATGTCACTAGATGGGTAGCCAAATGGTTCACCGATAGAACGCATACAGTCAAAGTTGAGGATTTCACCTGTACCAGTAGACCAGTTACCATTGGTATACCACAAGGATCTGTGCTGGGCCCCCTACTGTTTGGAATCTACTTCTCAGACATCCAGGTGAAAATAGATGGCCTGTGGCTTACCAAGTACACTGATGACTGCAAACTTGGTGCAATCATCTAGTCCCACAACGATGCTGACAAACTACAAAAAGGGTTTACACAGATAAATGACTGGTGCCAAAGCCACAGACAAACTAAACGCAAAAAAATGCATTATCATCCCTTTCGGCAAAGGGGAAGTCCCTGCAAATTACAATAATAACAGTACCCCCTTAGTTCAAACCTTATAGGAAGAGACTTGGGAATACAGGTTGATAGCAACCGTAACTACGATCACAATATGTCCACAGTGGTAAGGAAGGCCTTCTATGTTGCACATTTCATAAATAAGGGCATCACATCCAGAACTATGGATTTTATAACTCTCCTGTACTCATCCCTCATCAGACCACTAACAGAGAACAACACTCTCTTCTGTATGTACCTCACCAGACAACTTCAGCAGCTGGAGAGACTTCAGAAGTTTCTCACCAAGAAAATTTAGGGTCTTCAACACATGACCTACATGGACAGGCTGAAGGCCCTGTCACTGTACTCTGTATCTTATAGGCTGCCGAGAGACGACTTGTGCCTGGCCTACACAGCAGTCTCAGACCATGCTCTAACTGAAATACTGCACATCCACAAGTCAAATGGGACAAGATTTACTCACTCTAGGATATTAACCTAGCCTACAACATTAACAGGACATGCTGGAGAGACAGATATGTCTCCCAGAGATTGCCACTCCTCTGAAGCAAACAGTAAAACAGAGTTCCTAAATGACCCTATTTAAGCATAGCCTAAACAACTGCATGGAAGAATGTGAAATTACCCTGGGAGTGTCACCTGTGCCCCGCTTGGAAAAGGACAGTTGGTGCTGATCACAGACTCGCGCTGCAAACATAGACCATACAACTTGGTCAATAAGGGAACAAGGGTATAACATGGCTAGGCTTATAAAGGCCCTAGGGCCAATAGCCTAGTAACCTCCTATGAACCCCCTTTGCAGGTCTCTGAAGTCCACAAAGATGGCACACAATGCAATGAGATTTTAGCCTATGAAGCTGGCTAATAACAAGGAAAGTGACAGTCAGGCTCCAGGGCACAGGAGGGGAAGGCAGAAATGGCAGTGGAGTTGAAACTGACAATGCAGATTATTACAGTAGCTACATTTCTTTCATATTTGACGCTTAGAGTTTAATGTCTGTCACCACTAGGAAAGACTCTCAAGCCAGACGTCTTGGATGGCTTCTTATGGAAGAATGCCCTAAGTAACAGTAGCCTCATAGCAGGACCTTGACCTGGAGAAAAAAAACACCTTGTAGTTTGCTGCAGAAGTACTCAGTGATGCCTACACAGCAGCCTCAAAAATGGCTTTCACTGAAATGTTTTTAAAGAAAAGCTTAACATTTTTAATATGGTATGGGATTGCCATATTTTTTATAAAATTTTAAACAGAGAAAGCGAACAAATAGCGGATTCTGACATCTTAAAACATTTTTTAATTAGAAAATGAAATAAAAAGCTGGTGATCCTTAAAAAAACATTTTGTTCTGTTTCAGCGTACATCAACACAATGCAACAAATATTCTTCCTGAATGGAATAGTGAGTGAAAATACTAGAAGTTCAGCTGTTAGCTACCATGGCCAGCTTCAACACAAAGGAAGTTTGTCCTCATGGACACATTGTCATTGTGGAAAATCAGACATGGAGAATTAGCACAGAAGGCATTAAATTCTGAAATTCTTCTAGCTGAGGGTTGCATCGACAGCTGAAAATAAGGTTTTCCATGTAAGATAATTTAGTTCTGCTAGTTTAAACAGAAGAGTTAGCTTGTTCAAAACAAAGTAAAGGTTCCAAGGTGAAATCACAAACAAGACAGGTGGACAAAAAAAGTAAGGTACTCTTCAGAAAGGTTTTGCAGACTTTTAAGAGAAGCTAAAACACAGAACTTGAACATTGATACACATGCATAGATTTAAGGATATGTTAACTGAGAGAGCACATTATATTTATGCTCCTAATTTAACCACTAGTAAAAAGTCGCATACCAGCAAAGCGAGATGTGCATTAATACAGGAGATAGCTTCCAGTAAGCTAGAAGAACAAAAAAGGCTATTAGCACTCAGAAGTTTCTAGGTGTTACTAGTACTGAGGAAAAGCTATGGCCAGAATCAAAATTCTCTGCCATATAAGCCAGAACACTAGAAAAATGTGCTGTAAAAGTTTCCATTCCTTCATAATGGCTCAAAAGGAAAACAAGTCCACTTCTGTAGGTACTCCTGATGCCAGGCCTCTGGGTTGAAGTAAAGATCTTCCCTCAAAGTGACTGAGGTCTAAGTGAAAAACCTTAGAAATGCTTCTAAATCAAGATGGTATTTCCTGTGGAAGAAAAACTCTGAACTGAGGTGTCTAGTTGACATCCCAGGAACACAATCCTATGTGTAGGAGTCAAGAAAGACTTTGAATGTTCTTTTGGAATCCTAGCTTGTTTAAGAGCTCTCTCACCCAAGACAGAGAAATTCCTGACACTTTTAAAAGACTCTGCAAAGATAAGCAAGTTATTGAAATATGGAAAATTTGGATACCCTGTATTCTGAAAAATCTATAACTGGAGTGAGACACTTTATGAACACTCCTAGTTCAAAGGATAGTCCAAAAGGTAAGGCAGAGAAAGTGCAGTTGTGTAAAATCTTACCAATGGTACATGCCCATCTCTTCACTGCTGGAGTATTTTCATAACATTAGGGATCCCTTGCCAAGGGCGACCCGAAATCAAGTCAGTATACCAAAGCCTTTAGGTTGCTTTAAGGTATACCATACGTTGCACATAGTAGGGCATAAAGGTGACGTCTAGACATACTATCCTCAAAACTGACAGCCCCAGTAGGAACACCAGTCCGAGGAAAGGAAAAAGGTAACCAGTACATCCAGAAGGCAAATGGACCAGGGGGAGGAAGGTGAATATTGCAACAGTGAAGACAAGGCCATCTACTGTTAAGGTAAAATTTTACACAACTGTTCTATGTCCCTCCATTTCACTGTTGCAGAAGGGGGTTCTTTACTTAGCTCACTGTTATTCATGCACTTACTTTTATGTTGGAAAGACTATTAGGAAGCTGTCTCGTGGAAATTATGAACAGACTGAATGCAGCTAAATATCCTGGTTTAAATGAAACCGTCAACATAAAATGCTTTTACTAACACAAAGAATTTAAATGTGGTTGTGGAAAACTACAAGTTTATGTTTTACATTCACTAGTTTGACTTGCAACTTTGATTTGTACTGACATGTCACTTTAAAAGCTGGGGAAAATGGGACTGGATGCTTTTATCACGTGATCTGTTGCGCACCATTGTTACACCCGATATATGTTGGATTTCATTTATCTGATGAAGTTCTTGGTATATGAATAAAGAACAAAAAAGCTCATTTTAAGAACTGATTCTAAGAAACTAAATTATTTAAAGTAGATTTTCCTCACAAGAAAAAAAAAACAGATAGACATTCCTCATACTTTCACAATTTGTGAGAACAAACTTTAACACAGCAGCCTGACAATTCAAAATTCTGAACTATCTAAGATGCAGACTTATGCACTTTTATCCTATACCTTTCACTAATTTTCCCATCCTAATCAGTAAGAGTAGGACTGGAATTAACTAACTGCTTAGCTGCAGTGGGATCAACTAAAGCTGTAGCTGCTGGGTCAGGTTTGAGAATAATGTATAAAAATGTATAACTCTGAGGAACTTCACACAGCTTATCTGCCTTTTCAGGAGCAGCTGGCTATCAGGAAAACTGCAGGCAGTAACACACACATCCTCTAAGCAGACAGAACAAAATGAATGGGTGTACATTTTAGAAAATCCTTCTGTAACAACTCATCGCATTTTCTGGGGGACTGAAAACCTCAATATTCTCCCAATGAAAACACTGGCACGTTCTAGTAATAGTCTCAGAGAAAGATACCCCCCCCCCCCCCCAAACTCGGAGTTTGAATCAGAATTCTGTGGACAAAAGAAACTGTATCCATTCCTTCATCTTACTGTTCAAATTGAAAATCTTGAATCTCTTCAGGAAAAGAGGAATTCCTCTTTCTTTTACAAGAAACTATTTTACAAGAAAGTAGCCTGAACTAAACCATAAGCCAGTCCCAGTAAACTACTCCTATCCAAAGAAATTTGAGGAAGAGTAGATGCATGCTTGGTTTTCTGTTTTTTTTTACAAGAAAAATGGGGCCAACAATGTTACTAATGACAGCATCTGCTTCTCCAGGGATGGGCACAGTATTCTGCCACAAAACGGAAACCTTCCCTGTTCTCTCTCTCAGGACTGGCAACAGTGTCTCTCCTTTGCCCAATGAAGGAACCCCAACACCTGTCGAGGACACAGCTAACCCCCAGTCCATAGTGGCTGTATCTTCTGCACCAGAGGGATTTGGGTTAAATGATGAGTGGTTTATGGTACAATAAATTGCCACAGCAGAGTCACCCACCTGTGGATGAAGTGGCAAAGGCTGTTTGCTTAATATTTTTTTCTTTTTGTGGCTGGAAGAGCGACTGCCCATGGGATCAGTAGTCTGCTTAGATGGTCAAGCCGAAAATGGTGCCTCTTTCCTAGAGAACACAAGCAGCAATTGCCAGTAAACTCTACTAGTCCACCAGAGTTACTTTTCTGACAGAAAAAAAAACACAGTAAAAAGCACTTTAAAATATTATGCCTGCTGCACAAAAGAAAAATAAACAATTTATCCGCAGCAAAATATTTTCATTTACTTTACACTACTTTTAAACTAAAATGAATACTCCATTTAAAAGTAAGTTAGTCTCGAGACAGTCCTTTAAAACAAAACACTCCTTGCTGTAAAATAACTTTCTTGAAGAGGAAATAATAAGACATTAATAAAATGAAGAAAGTGCAAGGTTTTATCCCATCTGCCCAGCAAAAATCCCCCTTCCATTTCTTTTATCATATGTTTTGGCAGTGCAGTAAGCTGACAGACTTTAAAAATTTTCCTACAGAGTACTCTAACATTAATACTTTGTGAGCAAATGGCTGTAAGTAAGGAAAATATTCTTTTGAGCTGGGATACAGGATCTGAATTGTGGGGACATAGTAAGTCTAAGTTTAATTTTGTTGGCTGCAAAACAATTACTAGAAAATGGAAATCGGTATGGTATTGAATATTATAAAGACAGATAAAAGAACTGGAAGAGGGATTTTTAGAAAAGGGAAGGAGCAAATTGCAAAGTAGTAAATGGAAATTGTGGGAACATAATATTCAGTAGGAGGAGAGTGAGGTTTAAGTGAAGGCAGGAATTCAGCATTTTTTGTAATGTTGGACTGGTGATAGTATAGATGTGATATGTACTGCATTTAAATGGAAACGTTAAATGGTTTGTTTTCTTTTCTGTTAATATATGTTTGTCTGTGTCTAAGTGATGACTTAATAAAGGTGTTAAAAAGGGTTCTTTTGGGTAGCAAAAAAGAAAAAAAAAGACCACAGGTGCATTCTTTGCTTGGGTGGCCTAAACTAATGCATTATCAAACAGCCCTTTCATATAGTCATGGAGAGGTCACCCTTTTCTGTTTGGAGGAGGTTGAGTTGTGCAGTTTGGACCTCCAGGACACACCTTCACATAAAGATTGCCAGGGAGACTGCTATTTGGAAATGGGGCAGTCATTTTCAGTTCCAGGTACTGCCATTTGGTCACATCATAGCCCTCAGGGCATTCACCAAATGCATATTGGTAGTTGTAATGGCTTCCAGATTGCCAGGCTTCAGGGTTTTTTTCTTGATTGGAGAGCTGACTCCTAGAAGGGCTACCTTTGCTCAATCTGAGTGCCTCCATGGGATTACTTCTCAAGTTTTTAACATGGGAATAATAGATGTTCATCATATTACTACTGCTGCAGTAGCCTTAGCTGTATGGGTTATCCCCTGTTAAGGATATAACAGCCAACCAGCTTCCAAAGCTTCAGGGCACCATCCACCAACCCAAACTGTCAAGCAGCTCAAGCTGAGCTGACTGAAACACAAGCTTGGGTGTGAAGAGCTTCAGAGCTTTACTGCCATTCAAGGATACCCTTCTCTGAAGCTTTTGAGGATCAACAGTCAGCTTGTTTCTTTGTCAGGATTCTCCAGTAAATTCCAACCCCTCTTGCCTAATTTCCTACTTGCAGTTATCTCTACTGGCAAAATCTCTTTTCTCCATTCTTATGTCATTATAATTCTTAGCATACTTTCTGCTACTTTACAAATATAATATAATGTAAGGTTGTTACTATTCTCCTTAAGGAAATGCATCCAAAATCCCAATCTCTCTCTATTTCTTGAACTTCCCCCTTGATTCATCATCATCCCTTTCCAATTTGAATTATAATCTTTTGCTTGTGTTATATATATAAAAGCCTTAACTGTCTATCTAAAACATCCCTTCAAATCAGGTAAACCTAAATCATCTTGTTCTAGTGGAAGGATCAACATATCCCAGTTAAATCTTGCACTCCTTCCCTCCCAGATAAATCCCTTCTGTATTAATTATTGTCCACAACATCTCCTTGGATTGATAAAAGTATGCCTGACCCATACACAAATCTAAAAGGACTAAAAACATTTTCACTGTTTTTATCTTACTATCCATATCCAAAAAAGAGTTTCCAGTGTCTCAATTTTTGTATTATTTTTTGTTTAGTCTCTTCCCACATATCCTTAGCTGCCACAACAGAAGCCTTTTTAGTCCATACTCTCCCTTTTTTACTTCTCCAAATCTTGGTTTCTACTACCATGATGGGGATGGGCCCCATTCCTAAGACAAAGTACGATTAAATTTAATGAAATTAGTATTGTTTCACTCTTTGACGTCAGCCAAAAGTGCTCGTCGCAGCACCCGCAATGTGCCTAGTAATGACTCCTCCTGTAATTCTTACGACGTTGTGTGTATTGGTAGCATATCTAAATATGACGGTAGACTCCTTTTTATAAGACCCGTTGCTCCTACTACAATTGGAACTATTTGGGTATCCTTCTTCCACATTGCTCTTGTTTCTGCAGATCCTGATATTTTATAACCTTATGTCTCTCTGTACGCAGGACACTGTAGCCACTGGGTGTGGAGATTTCAATGATCAATGCTGCTCTTGTCTTCTTTTCTTGGCCTACTATATCCAGTTTTCTAGCATCTATCTTTTGAATTGTTGGTAATAGACGATCCCATGTGATGCAGACTTCATCATTTTCTATGACGCTTGTGGCTCATGTTTCCAGTGCTTCTCAGCCACTTCAAAACCATAATGTTTGCACATTATTATGCCTTTCAGTGTACAGGCCCTCTGCCATTACTATGTCATAACCAGCAACGAGGTGTGCGACTATTTTTCAGTTCGGTTTTACAAAACCTACATTTATCCATTTTTTCCCACATGTTCAATGGACTTTGTAAACCAGCATGTACGCAGACCACTGTCTTGTGCTGCCAGTATTAACCTTTCATCCCTTGGTTTGAATTCACCTCACCTCAACCATTCCTGGGTTCGTTCCTGATCAACATGAGGTTCTTCCAGAAGTTTTCTATACTTGTCACTATATTTATGATTTTTCCACATTTCTTGCCTTTTCATCTGGTCCTTCACCTTACATTCTTTCTTTTGTTTTTTGGCACATTCAGTTGCTGTCTGATATTTATCTACTTCTGGTTAGATTTCCATTCCTGCTTGACAGCGATATGCTTCTGCTAGGTTAAGCACAGAAGTCATATTAGATTTATTCTCCTCATGTTTCAAAACTTTTAATAAGTTTGGGTCTTGTGAGGTCAGCAGATATGTGTGAAGTCTCACGAATGCAGACCTGTACATGTAATCAATTTCAAGGAGGCCCATCCCTCCTTTGGAAAGGGGAATATATAATCTTGGTATGCACTGATTTTTTATAAATCATCTGGTGAACATGAAGCATCCTTCTTGTTTTAATATCTAATCTATCCAACACGTTTTGGGGCCAATCAATCACTCCAAAACTGCAAGTTAAGACAGGCAGAGCAAATTGGTTTATAGCGTGGATTTTGTTCCTGGATGTCATTTTTTTTTAATTATTTGCTATTGATATATAGTCAGTTGGGTAGGTTATTTGGGTCTATATTAGATGAACGAAAGTTCATCTTTGCGAACACTCACATGAGCGAATATTGCAGAACTCGAAACCGCAATTGCAAGATCATGGTACAGTGAAGATGGGAATATTTGCCCTTTCCTCACTGCAGTGTGATCTCGGAGTTGGAATATATATTTAGGGGGGGTGTGGGGGACGCAGCCCCCCACAATTGCAGTTTCGAGTACCTGGATATTCGCTCATGTGAGCTTTCGCTAAGATGAACTTTTGTTCATCTAATATAGACCCGGTTATTTAAAGAGACAATGCTGCATTGTATTTTATGTTCTGAAGAAGTCCTGGATGGACGAAAACTCTTAACATCAAAGAATTTCAGTGAGCTCCATGCAATTCCCATGGTCTTTTGGAATTTTTGCTGGTTTTATGGATTTTACTTTGACTGCTTGGCATAATTAAGTCTTTCATAGATATTTCCATTTGTATTCTTTCTTGATTTCCACATTTGTGTGCTTTATACAAATTTTCATAAAACTTCTGGAATATCTCTAAAACATTTACAGAATCTCTGGTTATTTTTCTTGTTACAGATTCTCTAAGTTTGGCAACAACCCTTTCAACATTTTGTTACCTAAGTCGTCGTGCTAAAAGTTTTTGTGCTCTGGAGTTGTTATACAAAATAAATGCTAACTGCAATCTTTCTAAACTCTTGCATATTATCCAGATACTCCCATATTTATTTTATCTTTAGCACTCTGCATTTACTCCTCCTCCTCTTGTTCTCTGAGATTCCCCTTATTCTACAATACGTCAACCTTTGTCAGCCCCTCTAAGTAATTTCTATCACTTCTTAACCATATCTTTTTCTCTCTTATTTTGACCCTATTTTTTAACTCCAGTTTCATTTTATCCCAGTCACTAGCTATAACTTTTGAAGATATTTCTATCTTCCCTAATAACTCTTGAATAATTTCTACTACCCATTCCTTAAATTCCTCTCTAACAGGTAGGTGGGAAATTGCCACCATCTTATTTCTTATTTTTATTTCATTAATGTGCATTTTTTCTTGGTGCATGATCAAAACAGATATTGGATGTGTGTGTCAAAGCTTTCAATTAAATGTACATGGTTCCTGTGAAATGTAATTTCTATCTAGTCTAGCCCAGTTATTGTACCTTGGGGAATAAAATGTAAATTCTGTCCAAGTTTCTACTACTGAAGTCACATCTTCCATACCAAATATCTTCATAAATTTCTTCAGAAATCTACCTTCTTTTGTTATATTGTCCCTTCTAGGTCCCCTGATATATCCCCACTATTGCAAATCAAATTCCAGTCCTCACCCATAAATAATATTTCCTGCTGAAAGCCGATTTCTCCCAAAATTTTCTTAAGCTCCATAACAGCCATATTCAGTGGACTATAAATACATGTCATTGTAACCCTCCTTCCTTGCAAATAGCCTCTTACTACCACAAATCCACCATTTTTGTCTTTGTCCTCTGATCTGGCTAAAGCAATTCGTGGTATGGGGCATCTGTGGTATCCAAGAATGGGACTGAATAACATCTGGGTGCACACAATGTGGGAGTCGGTAGCAGCCTGTGACTCTAAAGTAGCGGGCGTCAGGGGCTGCAAAAGCGCCTCACGGAGAACCGGCGACTTACTTAGGAGAAGCTTCGTTGTCGGTTTCGGACCTCGGTTGCCTGTCTTTTTCTATTTCTTTGCGTTTTTTGTGAACTCTGGTAGTCGGATGGCTATCCGACGACATTGTATAATTAAATCTTCACCCAAAATAGCTTAATGTAAAATCGTACCGATGCTTAATAGTGCGTTGGTTAAATCTAGCACAAAACTGCCAACTAGAAACGTCGTGGTCAGGGCCTAGGCAAGGAATACAGTAAGAATGAAAGTCCTTATGAGGTATTTGCTTCCCACAAGAAATACAAGTATTAACTTTTTCTGACATCGGTCTGGAGCAAGAAAAAACTTTCCCCAATGGGGTACTTAGCTTTTTATGAAGACTTCGGATCTGAAACTCGAACACGAAAATCTCAGGAGTCGGCCGACTGGCACTTGCGAACTGCTTCTGCTTTGGGCACCGTGCGGCAAGAAAGACTGAAGAAAATGGCGTCGGCTGCATCTTTTATACCCCTGACATCAGGGAAGAAGCGACAGCAGCCGACGCAGGACCCAAGACTTTGGAATTCAGGCCGACTGAGGGCAACCTGCCAGCAGGATAACCCAAATGTAATGACTGCAACAGTGAAACACGAAGAACATCACCTCCCTGATAATTAAATATACCAAATCCAAGACTGCACTACAGTGAAGAGAATGGTAAATTTCCCATTCTGAGATGTACGATTATCTCCATTTAAACCATTCGAAGTTTCAAAACTTCAACCTTATGGTCTTGACCTTATGAAGGTCGAAGTGCTGAAACTTTGAGCTTCCAAAGTAGACCCATATTTTGTATATGTGTGTATATATATATTTACAAAGGTAAAGAGCTAATGTGTGTAGGTTTACCTTTGTAACTATTCAGTATTTGTTCTTGTAGTCATTAGTTTTGCAATGCTCTAAGATTTTATATGCTGTGTGTCTTGATATTAGTAAGTCAAGATATTTTGGAGTAGCACTTTAAATTTTGTATTGTTTTTTATTGGATGAGAAGAATACATTGCTTTTAAATTTGGCGCCACATTAGCGCACAACTGTTTGTCTGATGAAGCGGCTTTTTTAGTTGCCGTGAAAGCGCTTACAATTAAAACCTGGTTTATACTTTTAACAGCATCAACTTCTCATTTGTTTCAACGTTGTCTGTGGAGGCTGGTGTTTCAGCACAACTTTATTTGGCAATTCACTATAGTTGTTGGTGGCGTTTGCGATATATCTTCAACACAGCTTCTGTATATTTGGTCATTGAACTTCAGAAGAAGCGGATACCAGCACTGCTGTTACGCTTGTGTCGTTTGCTGCTCCTATTTCTTGTCGGGTGCTTTCTTTAAATATATATATATATATATATATATATATATATATATATATATATATATATATATATATATACACACACACACACACACACATACGGGTTCCTTCAGAAGCTCTAAATACTGAAATCTCAAATTTCAGTATTTCGAGCCCAAGAAGCCAAATCCATATAACAGTGAAAGTTTAGAAGCGCGTGATGTGTGTGTGCGAAGATAAAGTAGCTTGTGTGGTGGCATTTTTAGTGTGTTTGTATGTAGTGAGACCTCAGAGTGAGAATACTTAAGTAGGGGGTGTGTGGGGGGCACAGTCCCCCACATGGGGGGTGGAAGTGGGCTTGTCCCCTTGCTTTCATGTAGTAGAGTGATTGTGTGTGTTTGTGTAGTGGATGGTGTATGTGTGTGTGTGTGTGTGTAGTAAAACCGCGAAATTCAAAACTTCACATACAAGTATATGTGTAAGTGTGTTTTTAAGAAAAGGCTTGAAAAACTACCAACAATGGTAGTCATGAATACTCTAAAATGGGCAGGAAGAGGACAAGAAAAAGAAAGTCGAAGTACCAACAGTGATACTGGAAGGAAATACCAAGGTCCCGGTAAGAGCCACATACAAAATAGGACTCCAGTAGAAGAAGAAATTTACTGGAATAAAAGGAGGAAGGCAACAGTAATTCAGAGGAAAGTCTACTGAAGAAAAAAGTTGAAAGGACTCACTGTTTTTACCCTGAAAAAACACCAAAAGCTCCAGAGTGAGAAGATCCACGTCTGTAGCAATATGGAGGCAAATGAGATCTGAGGTATGTTAGGCTGCCGGGGCATAATGGGTACAGGAAGGAGCTTGAGAGTTTGGATCTGGAAGAAGCGGACGAGTTGGATCTGAAACTTAGCAGATGAGGAATGAACGAAAATAACATCAGATCTGAGTATTTTGACACTAGGCTATGTGGAGGATGGAAGGTTTGTAGGACAGTGGCTAGAGATCTAACATGGCAATTTCCTAAAGATGGTCTTTGCATTAACGGTTTTTTCTACTTGCAAATCTAATATGGTGATTTATGCCATTACTTTTCCTTGTAGATTATTTTACACTACAAAAAACACCAAGAATAGTTAAAATAAGAATAATGGTACATCTCAAGGACTGCAAGAATAACAATTTTTTAATTTGGTTTCAGATCATGTATGGAGGAACCATAGTGGAGACACTTCTGTAGTCAATTTTTTTGTAATAAGGCACATTAATATTACACCTGGGTTTAGTCAGCAATACTGTTAAATGTTTTAGACAGAAATTAAGTTGTATTTATACTTCAATTCAAAATAATTCAACTTATGGGGCTTAATAAATGAACTGCCTTGGAAAGGACTTCTTTAAATGCAGTAGTGAATGTAATTTTTCCTAACTGACAGCGTGTTTTTGATTGGTTATCTTAATTGATAAAATTTTTGTATTTATAACCCTAGTGGGTCAGTGTAAGTTTAACTCCTGAAGGATTTGTGATGCTTGATGTTTCAGTTGCACTTCAATAAAGCCTTTTTGTTTTACTTACGTTTGTGTTCAATCATACTGGACCTGGTACTCACCAATATTCTCCACCCCCCCACCCAGTGTCATGTCCAGACTGGTGAGGCCAAACCACAAAGCTATCTCCTTCGAAAGAAAAATCACTGCTGTATTCCCAGAAAACCCTGTTATGCAAACTATTCTAAAGCAAATTACACCCTATTAAGCAAAAGTGTATCAAAATTCAATTCCTCTCCAAACCGTGTGGTCACAACAACCTATGCAGAATTGTTCACACACCATGTACAACCATATAAATGGCTATACAGAGGCCCAAAAAAATTCTAAAAACAAACCACACTGGTGGAATCCTAGCCTTAAGAGGGTATATAACAAGTGGAAAAAATCAGGAAGAGCAATTCCCATAATGACAGGAGATCTCTAATTAAACTAAACAAGAAACTAAGAGGACTAATTAAGTCCAACAAGGCAAATTATCAGGTCAGGATAGCCTCACAGACTAAAGACAACCACAAGGCCTTCTACAGCTATGTCTGAAACCTCATAGGCACACATTAGTGTGATGAACTGGTGGTCAACGGTGCCATCTTCACTGAGCAGTGACATGACATAAATTTGCTGGTTGACAAATTCAGCTCAAACGTCACCCCTTACTCCCCCGACCTCTCTCCATGAAATACCTACTAGCATAACCTTCCTAAATATTTATAGGGCACAGGGCCTGGGTGCGCTCACTAAGACCAAAAACATAGCCTCAAGGGACCCAGACAACATCTTGGGATGCCTCCTAAATAGTTGGAAACATGACCTGTCAGGACCACTTGAGTCACTTTTCAACTACTGCCTCGAAGCAAGCTTTGCTCTTGAGAATGGAGGACTATAATGGTTATCCCACTTCATAAGGGCAAACCATCAACCGACCCCAGAAACTACAGCCCTATTAGTCTGACTAGTCTATTATGCAAAGTCATGGAATGAATTATCATGGAAATGATCAACAAAGACATAGGCAACCTTCAAACACTGGACCCAACCCAGTTTGGCTTTGTCAAGGGAAGATCATGCCACTAAACCTGGTGGACTTCTTTGAGATGGTCACCAAGGCAATGGATGAGGGGAAAACAATGTATATTGCCTACCTGGACCTAGATAAGGCATTCAAAACAATACCCAACTCGAGTATAGCTCACATTCTCACTGAACTGGGCATAAACATCTGTATAACCTGCTGTAATGCCAACTGGCTCACAGACAGGACCCAGGAAGTCATGACTGGTGATACCACCTCCACTAACAGACTGGTCACCAATGGGGCACCAGGTCTATATTATAATAGCAAAAATCCCTTTAAGCGAAACCGAAAACACCGCGAATATGCCGAACTTACTAAATCGTGAAATACAAAAAGTCGAATCCCCATAGTCAGCCAACTCCAACTGCCTAACCAAACAAAATAAATAAACCACATGCATACACTAACCAAAACCCTACTTCTAACCCTAATGTAAAGCACCAAAACCCTACTTCTAACCCTACACTAAACCTTACATACATTACTATCTATGCACTTACCTTAACCCGCACCCTAACCCTAAGGTCCGTAACTATCGCACACTTACCCTACAGCGATATACCAAAACAAAACAAATAATCCACGCACATACATTTAACAAAACCCTAATTCTAACCCTACACTAAACCTTACATACATTACCTATCTATGCACTTACCTTAACCCGCACCCTAACCCTAAGGTCCATAACTATCGCACACTTACCTTACGGAGATGTACCGCAGACGGGCCAACCATGACACTTCGACTTTGTGAATTTCGCGGTTTATTACGTTCCTCATAATCGCGGTTTGCGCAATATATGTCGGTGTTTTCGCGTTCGCTTAAAAGGATTTTTCAGTATTATAAAATAGACCCTGGGGCACCTTAGGGGTCTGTGCTGGGGCCACTCCTATTTGGCATCTACTTCTCAGAGGTAAAGGCTAATGTCAAGGGCCTTTGGCTGATGGTGTTCGCAGCTGACTGCAAACTGGGAGCTATCACTGATTACCCTATGACACAAACATCTTACAAAAGGGTTTAACAAATAACTAGTGCCAAAGTCATGGACTGAAACTCAGTATTCAGAAATGCATTACAGTGCCTTCTGGGAAAACTGCTACTCAGGCTAATTACTCCTTTGATGACATCCAGTGTAGCTAGAGCATGGCAAATAGGGCAATTGCCCCAAGTGCTGTCTTGTGCAGGGCACAATTTGCCTATGTCAAGCTAAAAAAAATGTTTAATCACACACACACACACACACACACACACACACACACACACACACACACACACACTTTTAATTTCCCTTTAAGGGAAACAATAGATATATCCTAAATGGACATCCAACAGGCTCCTGCATGCCTCCTGTTTATGTCACCATGCATGGGCACTATCCTAAAACAACCTGTGACTGGCTGCACAGGTAGACACGGCAATGCAGTAAAGACAGTATCGATGGCTATATTTTTGGCACCCACAGTGAACTGAAAGATATCATTTTTTGGCAACAGAAATATTCAAGATTTGGAACTTGGCTAAATTTGTTGACTGATTTAACTGAAAACTGGAATTGCTGGGGGATAAGGAGAGACAGCTGCAGCACAGACTTAGTGAGTGTGAGGGCAGAAAAAAACAAACAAGTTAGGAGTAAGCAGTAGGGTTATTTACTATGCTGCTTGTGCATACAATGGTTAATGCTGGCAAACTACCAAAGGGATTGCTGGGCAAAGTGTTTCATTCTGAAATCATTTTCAGCACTTGCATTTTGTGTATACATGTTCAAAGTCAATTACTGAAAGGGTCTTTGCAGAAAGTGTTTCATTTTGGTGCTTGTGAATACATACATGGGCGGTCAGACTACTGAAGGGGTCATTGAAGGAAGATGTTTCATTTTTGAAGCTTGTGCATACATACATGAACAGACGGACAGACAGACATACTACTACAGGGGGCTTTGAGGGGTAATTTTGATGCTTGTGCATACATACAAGGATGGACAGACTGTGGTCGGTGGGGGAAATGTTTCATTTTTATGTCATTTGGTACTTGTGTGCATACACGGACAGACTACTGAAGGGGTTGTTGGGGAAATTCTTCATTTTCGTGCTTGTGTATACATGGAGAAACTACTGAAGGGATCCTTTGGGGAAATGTTTCATTTTGATGCTTGTACATACATGGAGAAACTACTAATGGGATCCCAGGAGGAAATGATTCATTTTTGATGTCATTTAGTGTTTGTGCATACATGGATAGAGTATGGAAGGGATCCTTGGGGGAAATGTTTCATTTTGATGTCATTTTGGTTCTTCTGCATACATGGACAGACTACTGAAGGGATCCTTGGGGATATGATTTGCACTGATGCTTCTGTATACACGGGCAGACTACGGAAGGTCTTTTGCAGGAAATGTTTGTTCCTGATGTCATTTGGTGCTTGTATGCATACATGGACAGACTACTGAAAGGTTCACTGGGGGAAATGTTTCATTTTGGTGCATGTGCAGACACTGACAAACTACTGAGGGGACCCCTGGAAGATATGACTCATTTTGATGTAATTTGGTGCTTATGCAGGGGGTCTATATTAGATCATCTAAGTGTTAATACTTTGAATGGTCTAATATCGACCCGAAAACAGCGAACGCTGAAAATAACGAAGCTGCAGATAACTGAATTTTTTCAGAGGGAAAGAATTCGGTTGTCCGTTTCTGTGGCTTCGCTATTTTCAGCACTGTGGTGGAAAGTTATGGGTTGGGTTCAGGTAAGTGTGCGATTGTGTGGACTTTAGGGTTAGGGTGGGGTATGAGAGTTAGGGTACGGGTGAGGTGAGTGTGCGATAGTGATAGACTTTAGGGGTAGGGCGGGGTATCTGAGTTAGGGTGCGGGTGAGGTGAGTGTGCGATAGTGACGGACCTTAGGGTTAGGGTTTGGGTTAAGGATAGTGGATAGACAGTACTGTATGTACAGTTTAGTGTAGGGTTAGATGTAGGATTTTAAGTGTATCTGTGTGGATTGCTGTTTTTTTGGTGTGCTTGTGTTGTGTGTGTGTTTCTCAGAACAGAGAATTTTTTCCCAGGGAAAAAATTCTCTGTTCTGAGCTTTCGATGTTTTTAGATTTTGTCGTTAGAAGTTCGAGGTTGTATTCGATGATGTGCTGTTTCGTTGAACTGATATAGACCCCTTATGCATATATGGACAAACTAATGAAGGGATTATCAGGACAGTTGGACAAATAAAGGAAACAATTCAGCTAAACTGCTTGATAAGACAGCAATGCAGAAAAGCTAAGCATAATTTTAAAGTATATTCTTGATTTTAAAACAAGTATATAGTAAATCTTTCCACTACAAATTAGGGAAAATTACACCCCTTGATGACCAGGCTGAAATTTGCAAGGGGGGGGGGGCACTCACACCCTCCAAATATTACTTGGTCACTGAAAAAAGTAACACATGCTCCTGTCTCTCATGAAAGCAGTATCAGGGGCACACGTCTCAAACTCGTAAGACACAGACACAGACACAGACACACACACACACACACACACACACACACACACACACACGCACACACAACCTTTTGTTACTGCACATAAACTATGATAGTTATACATCCAATTTTCATGGTAATCATCATCAAAAGAAGAGTCTGAGCTAAAATTACTTTTCATTTTACTTACCACATATTTTATAAAAGTCAAACAGTAATCCTAAATATCAAATCCAATAACTATTTGTACACTATATTACCCATACCTATTTTATTTTATGATACTTCAGCTGCTTAAAACACCAAAAGAAGAAGAAAGGTTTCCAAAGCCCTGTACCAGTCTTTGGGCTCAGGCGTACAGTATAAAGCTTTGGGCAGCACAATTTATTGTTCTGCAAATCTGCAGTAATCATGACTATTTCAAGGTACTGTAATGGAGACCTTAAGAAGCCTATTAAGAATACAGAATACAGTGAGGCTGTTTTTGACTGATTTTTCTCCTTAGTTCACCTAGGCAACAAGCAGACTTTCAGAGTTTTAAGCAACATGTGCTGAATACTTAGCCCTGGCCCCTGACCTCTCAGCTGTCCAGATTTTGCAGAATGTCCAGATTTTCACCCCATAACATTTGTGTCTTTTTGGGAAATCAGTGAGGACTTAACTCATTAAATAATGGCAGACATCTGTGTTTCAGGCTTCATTTCCTTCATAAAATGTGCTGTCATACAAATTTTGTTATTCTAGCAAATTTCAAAGCTTAAACTTTATAAGAAAAATATTTAAAACCTGTTCCTGTTTGTGGGCTTTGGCTGTCAATATGATGCAAACTTCAATGACAAGGGGACTTCCAAGATGGCTGCACGTGGAGTAAAAGCTTAATTTCAGCTCTCCCAGTGTGAAAACAGAAATTCAGAAAACAGAGACAGCGAATTTGTCTTTTTATGTAAATTTCATTAACTGGCTAGTAACTGCACTGCACAGATACCAGCAAAAAAGAAATTCAGAGAACCAGAAAGAAAATCAATCACAAAACTTGAGGAGAAAACACTGACTGGAAGGAATCCTGTCTCTCTTTAGGAAAAAGCATTTCAAACTCCAGCTTTGATACAAAATGTGACTTCCAGAAATCTACAGGAAAAAGAATCAGTCAAATGTGTTCAGAGTTGATTACAATACATGAAACACTGAAGGAGTATGTTAACTTAAATGACAAAAGGTTGGGAAAAATGGAAGAAGCTTTAAACAGATATTCAGACGAGCTGATAAAACTGCAAAAATCAGGGTTGACGTGAGAAAAGGCTGGCTAAATATGAGATTGCTCAAGAGATGTTTAAAAAAAATTGTAGAGTTAGAGGACAAACTACATAGGGAAAACATGATATTTTTTGCTGTACCAGAGAAACTGGAAGTTGCAGACTGTGTTCATTTTATTAAAGCACAAATAAGCAACTGGACTAGTAATCCAAAGCAGGAGCTGCTAAATGAAAGGGCACATCCTGTGTATGCTCCAAACCTGGCCATTAGAAAGCAAACCAAACCTTTAATATTAAAGATGCAATCCTACCAGAAGAAAGTGTTGATTCTAACAAAACTGTGGTAGAAGGACAAAATACCAAAAGTTAAGCATAATGGAGTGTTTATGGAAAGTGATTCCTCACTGTAAACCACGCAGAAGAGGAGTAAATTTATTCCAGGAATCGAGGAATGTCGAGAAGCAGGTGTAAGACTCAAGCTGCTGTATCCAGTTATTTTCAGAACACTTTTCCTGGAGTGTCAAAATCTTCTTTGATTCAGAGCATGCTGGAAATACAAAAGTTTGTCCTACAAAATATGAGTTAGCACACAGAAAGGGGGTTCTCCTTCTTACTCTTCTGATGATAAAGCCTATAGAGAGAGAATATGCCAGTGAAACCTTTTCCAATGTTCCAAAGAAAAATGCTTGAAAGACCGAAAAAATCACAAAAGTGACTAGAAGAACTAGGAGTATGTTGGAAATGAACCAGTAACTAGATTTGGGAGATGAGTTCAATAGGAAGAAAACCAGCAACTCAGAAATTGATGAATAAATCTAGGATTACAAAGCATTGATTATGTTAGTGAAGTATGAAGGAACAAGAAAACTTTGATATATTGAACTTTTTCAACTTTGTTAAACTTGTAGGAGACTCCAACGCATATGCCCTACTTCATGTCACTAATGTTCGGAAGAAGATGTGGGAAAGGGGAAGAGGAAGGAAAGAGTTAACTGTAAGAAGAAAGAATTTTGTTCTTAACAGTACTTTTATGACACATGGCATTAAATGCATGCTGTAATGTACAGCTTATTCAGTTGCTTTTGTGTTACAGGGATACTAAAGTAAACAGGTGCCACTATTTGTTTTACTCCTTCTTTCCTTCTTTTTGTTCAGTGTTAAGAATGAAGGCAATGTAAAATGAGAAGAAAGTCTGGACAAAAGAGCAAGATACAAGTAAAACTGATATGCCTTTTCTTATTTTTGCAAAGGGGAATGACTGGAATAAAGCAATTGTCTTGATTTAACAAGTTTTAAGGGGAAACAAATAAATAAAAATACCTGAGTATAATGAATAGTGAATAATGTTTGCCTCTAGCACTTACATGTTTACACTGACATATATATATATATATATATATATAGTGGAATGCAACTGTGTTACACACACACACACACACACACACACACACACATATATATATATATATATATATACATGGAGAGAGAGTGGAATGCAACTGTGTTACCTAGTTCTCATGTCTATAGACAATCTGATGAAAGGAAATAACTAAGATGGCTGAGAGAGGTTTTCTGAAAGCATTCAAGTTTTTTTCTTCATTTGGGAGAGGAAAAAAAGATGACATAAAAAACAGACAGCTCTTAGTGGAAGAAGCACACGCTATATTGTGCATCCTATCATAGATTACCTTTGTTATAGGTTAATTCAAGCCTGCGAGTGTTGCTGTCAATCTGTATTTGAAGATGTACACAGTTTTGTGTGTTATTAAGTTAATAGGTTTTGGGGGTGTTCTGGAGGTGCGTTTTTTGAGGGTATTCATTAAAAAGTACAGTTGTGTACACTTACCATAAATGCAGATGTTCAAGTGTATTCACTGTTGCAGTCATTACATTTGGGTAATCTGCTGGCAGGTTGCCCTCAGTCGGCCTGATTAACAAAGTCTTGGGTCCTGCGTCGCTTGCTGTCCCTTCTTCCATGACATCAGGGGTATAAAACATGCAGCCTTCACCATTACATCAGTTTTTCTTTCTTGCCCCAGATGTCAGGTGCCCCCAAATGGGGAGCAATATATATATATATATATATATATATATATATATATATATATATATATATATAAAATTAGAAACACAGATATATACCTCCAAACAAAAGCAAATACACCAAAAATGCTTTTAAGCATAATAAAATAAAGAAGAGGTATAGTAAAAGAAAAACAGGGGGCCGGAGGGAGGGTAACCAGGACTGCAACAGTGAATACACTCAAACATCTACATTTATGGTAAGTGTACACAACTGTACTATGTTCATCATGTTTCACTGTTGCAGTCATTACATTTGGGTAGATTCCCAAAGCTAAGGTTGAGATGATGGATTTATACAGCATTAGGAACAGCTAAAAGGCCCTGCAAAACAGCAGTGGCAAAGCCGGCTCTGGATTTAGAGAAAATTGGTAAGTGATAATGCTTGGTGAAAGTATGAACTGAACTCCAGGTAGCAGCCTCTAGAATATCCCTGGTAGGAACACCTCTGAGAAAGGCTGCTGAAGTAGCTGCAGTCCTGGTGAAATGAGATCTGATTCCCTGAGGGATAGGTTTTCCATGGTGCTTATAACAGAAATGAATACAATGGCTTATCCATTTAGAAATGGTTTGCTTTGAAATAGCCTTCTCCCCTGCCCTTGCAGCAAATGCTACCAGCAGTTGCTCAGATTTTCTTTGAGATTTAGTCATGTCTAAGTAGAATCTAAGTTGTCCGTGTACATCCAGTGAATGCAGAATCCGCTCTCCCTTGTTCTGTGGATTAGGAAAAAAAGTTGGCAAATGAATGGATTGATTAAGAGCCACACTGGATACTACCTTGGGCATGAATGATGGATTGGTCCTGAGTGACACCCTGTCCACATGAAAGATGATGAAAGGCTCCACTGCCAGAAGGGCCTGTAATTCACATATCCTTCTAGCTGTAGTGATTGCTAAAAGGAAGGTTGTTTTCCAGGAAAGAAATTTTAAATCTGCAGTTGCAGCTGGCTCGAAAGGTGGTAGAGTGAGTTTCTCCAATACAAAGTTAAAGTCCCAGGCAGGGGCTAGAGCTCTCCTGGGTGATCTCAAGTTTTTGGCCCCTCTGAGATACTGCTTTAGAAGAGGATGAGAGAAAAGGGAGGATCTGTATTGTAATGAGCTAAAATGGCTGAGGCATGGATTTTTATGGAAGAAAAAGACAGGTCCTTGTGAAGCATCTCAGTTAAGTACTGCAAAATCTGAGATAAATTGGGCACTGCTGTGCTCATCCATTGAGACTGATTCCAGGCACAGAATCCTCTCCATTTGTCAGCATAAAATTTTCAAGTACTAGGTCTTCTCGCCTCCAAAATGACATCTATCACAGGTTTGCTGAGGGATGCTAAGGGTGAATTTAAGTGATTATCCAACCTGCAAGATTCAATGTTTGGAGCTGAGGGTGCAGAATTTGGTTCTCCTGTTGAGACAGTAAGGAAAGTGTCTGAGGCAGGTGCCACAGAGAAATGTGTGAGACACTGCGCAGGAGTGGGTACCAGTGTTGGCGAGGCCAGTCGGGAGCAATCAAAATCATTTTTGGTTTGTCCTGTTTGACTTTTAGTAGAACTTTGGGAGCAAAGGCAGAGGGGGAAAGGCACAGACTGATAGGTTTTTCCAGCTGAAGGACAGAGCATCCCACTTTCCAGGCTTTTTTGTGATGAGTTCTTGTGCAAAATATGTCCAACTGGTAGTTCTGGGGTGAGGCAAAAAGATCTATGTCTGGGCTCCCCCATTTGCATGTCAATATGTTGAAAGTCTGTGGTTCCAGTTTCCATTCATGAGGGTCCATGAGATTTCTTCTTAGTTCGTCTGCCAGAACATTCTGCTTTCCTGGCAGGAATTGAGCTTCTAGTTGTACTTGGTAGCTCAAGGCCGTGTTCCACAATGCCATGGCTAGTCTGCAGAGGGGGTAGGAATGTGTAGCCCCTGCTTGTTTATGTACCACATAACGGTGGTGTTGTCTGTCTTTATCAGTAACTGCCCTGGATGAAGGTAGTTCTTGAAGGCTGTCAGTGCATTCTGTACAGCTAGCATTTCTTTTTTGATTGCTATGAAGGTACACTTGATTTGGGCTCCATTTGCCCTGAATGCACTTCTATGCCAGATGAGCCTCCCATGCATAGTCTGATGCGTCTGTAGTTAGGGTTTGGGCGGCAGGGGGTGGTGTGAATGGCAGTCCCTTGTTTTGGTAGCAGGCCTCTGCCCACCATAGGAACTCTAGGCACAGACAAGGTATGACAGGAATCACTGTTTCCAGGCTGTGACAATGCTGACTCCATAGACTTTTTAAGTACCACTGAAGTTTCCTCATATGCAGTCTTGCATATGGAATTAGAAGAATGCATGAAGCCATGAACCCCAAGGCTTGCAGTATTTGCCTTGCAGATAGCAGGGTTTTTGTGGCCACCTGTTTGAAGTAAGTCACCAAATGAATTTGCTTTTCTGGTGTAAGGAAAGCCATCTGGGCAGTTGTATCCAAGCTTGCACCCAGGAATGTAATTTTTTGAGAGGGTACCAGTTGAGATTTCTTTTCGTTTATGGTGTACCCTAGACAGGTTAGAAGTCTTTTTACAACCGCCAGATGTTTTAGAAGAATGGCCTGGTTTTCTGCCTGAATTAGACAATCGTCCAGGTATGGATATATTTGAATATTTCTTTGCCTGCAAAATGCAATTACTGGAGCCAGGCATTTTGTGAATACCCTGGGCGCAGTACACAAGCCAAAGCGCAGTACAGAGAACTGATAATGCATGCAGCCTGCTTTGAAGCGTAGGAATCGTCTGCAAGATTCCCTGATTGGGATATGCAGGTAAGCCTCTTTTAAGTCGAGAGTTGCCAACCAGGCATCCTTGCCTAGCATAGGAGGTAACTGGTGAAGAGTCAGCATCTTGAATTTTGGAATGTCCAGAAAGGTGTTTAGAGCAGACCGGTCCAGAATTGGACGCCATGATTTGTCTTTTCCAGGTACCAGGAAAAGTCTGGAATAGAAACCTTGTCCCTTTTCCTCTTCTGGTACTAGTTGAATAGCCCCCATGTTTAGGAGGGAAAGCACTTGTTTCTGATCCTCTGCCCACTGATTTGGGGGTAGGTCTGGCCACCCATTTGGAGTTGGCAGCGTGTGGAAATGAAATCTGTATCCCTGGGACACTATATTTAAAACCCATTTGTCCTGGGTTATAAGTTGCCAGTTTCTTGAATGAAGAGCCAGTTTTCCCCCAAAGGGGCGGCTAAGAGGTAAGTGCTTGGTAATTTCAAAGGGAAGTCATTGAGACGGTTTACCATAGGGTGGTGCCTTGTTGTTTCCAGATTGGGAAGTGGAAGCACCCCATTGCTTAATTCTGAAAGTCCCATGGGACTGAAATCTGGTGGTTTTGGAATGTCTGGGTTTGGCCGTAATGGCTCTGGAAGGAGCTGGAAAGGACCAGTTCTTAGTAGGCCAATGCCTACTAAATCTAGGTGGTTGCACTTGTAAAAAATCTTTCACAGTTTGCATAGATTTAGCTTTATCTTCCATATTTTTTAGAACTTCTTCAGTCTTATTGCCAAATAAGCGGTCCTGCTATAAAGGAGCATTCAAAAGTTTTGCTTTAACATGATCAGGCAATTGTTCCTTAAGCCAAGCATGCCTTCTAAGCACAGACCCAGTAACAGCAGCCCTACAAGAGGCCTCTAAAGAATCAAAACCATTTTGTAAAGTATGTTTGCCAACTTGCTCAGCTGAATGCAATAAATCCTGCAAATCTTTATTCTCCACACAGTCAGAAATCAACATAATTTTCTGTTTAAGCAGTCCCATGGTATGCTGTTGATATTTTAGCATATGGAATTGACAGTTTAAAGCCCTGATTGCTAAGGTTGCAGAAATAAAACCTTTTTACCCCAACTATCCAGCACCCTGGAGTCTTTATCAGAAGGGGTAGGAATTTTTGCAGTAGAAGCCTTAATGCTCTTGGGCCCCTGAGAAATGGTTTCAGGGTCCGCAACAGGATTTTTGAAAAGGAATTTGTGGGACTCAGGAACCCTGTAGTACCTGTCTGGTTTGCTAGGGGCTGGAGGCAAGGAATCAGGGGCCATACCGGATTCCGAAAACACATCAACAATATCTAGTACTGGAGGTATAGCCAAAGGCTTATGCTGAGGAAGAAGAAGGAAATCCCTAAGCCTTCTTTTTGGATTCAGAGAAATCCTGACTTTCCCAGTGGAAATGCTCCCTTAAGGTATGTAAAGTTTCCCCAAAGGAGAAATCCTCAGGCGGAGAAGCAGAGGGAATGGAATCCTCTGCATCAGAGTCCTCATAAGTAGGTATGGACAAATGCAGATCATTAGAAGAGTCAGAAGAAACAGAGTCCTGTTCAGAAGAGTCATAGTCAAATTCAATCCTAGGCCTCTTGGAGGTAGGGGGTTGACTACCCCTGATTAGAGTACTTAAATCTTCAGCCATTTTGATCATTTGTTTTTTAGGCATAGAGGCCTGAACATGTGGCCTGGGCATCGGTTTTTTAGACATAGATCAAGATTTAGGCCTTAGCACTGAAGTTGGAGTCGGTTTAATATGTAAGTCTGTAGGCCTGAATACACCCTCAGAAGCCGGTGCCTGGTCAGCGGCTCCGGACCTATCCAAGGTAGAGACATCCACGGGTTCCATATGTGAAGCATCTTGCGGCATACCGGACTCCGAATGGGTCTCAATAGAGGCCTGTGAATCAGAAGTAGTGGGTATCAGGGGCTGCGAAAGTGCCTCACTGAGTACCGGCGAACTGGCGACTGGCTTAGGCGAAGCGGCGTCTGCAGTTTTGGACCTCAACCGCCTGTCTCTGTCCTTTTCTTTGCGTTTTTTTGGAATTCCGGTAGTCGGATGGCTAACCAACATCATTTCTGGATAATTAAACTGAGAACCGAAATATTTTGAAGCAAAAATGTACCGACGACGGATAGTGTGCTGATTAAATAAAGCACAAAACCGACAACAAGGTACATTGTGGTCAGGGCCTAGGCAAGGAATACCGTACAAATGAAAATCCTTATGAGGGACTTGCTTCCCACAAGTAATACAATTATTAACTTTTACTGACATCGGTAAGGAGCAAGAAAAAGTTTCCCCAATGGGGTACTTAGCTTTAAGTTGAAGACTTCGGTTCTGAAACTCGAAAATGAAAATTTCAGGAGTCGGCCGACCGGCACGTGCAAACTGCTTCTGCTTCGGGCACCGCGCGGCAAGAAAGACTGATGTAATGGCGTCGGCTGCATGTTTTATACCCCTGACGACCTGACGTCATGGAAGAAGGGACAGCAACCGACGCAGGACCCAGGACTAATCAGGCCGACTGAGGGCAACCTGCCAGCAGATTATCCAAATGTAATGACTGCAATAGTGAAACACGATGAACATCAAGAAGTTCTGCAAGATGTGACATAGGTTAAAATGGACATGTCAAAATACAACTGTATAAAAGATTACCCTGCCAAACTTTAATGTATGCATCTAACACAAAAGCTGAAACAATACATTTAAAAAAGTTGTTATACATAAGAAGTGGGAATAATAACTTCTTATCGTAATAACATCTCCTATATTATCTAAGTGTGAATGGTTTCTCTGACATATATAAAAAAAGAGTAGTAAACTACATTGTAAAACGCAGAGTACAAATATCTACACTACAGTAGACACATTTGGAAAGAATTTAGCATGTGAACTTGATAAATAAAGAATTTCAGAATGGTTATTCAGCAGAATATCTGGGACAAAGAATAAGGGGAGAAAAAGAAGCTATGCACTCACCATAATGTTCCATCTGAGTAGTTGTACTTCATTTGTCTTCAACCTGTGGGGTTTGCATCTGAATCGGATCCGACACAGCTGCATTTTCCAGCTACTGATACGAGCTCCCAGCTCCTCCCCTTATCCATAGTGCCCCCTGTCTCCTTCCTCCCTTCAGATCGAGTTTGCTGCTAATTACGTAACACATATCTGACCCACCAAGACCCCATCCTTACTGGCAGCCTGAAAGGCTTAAATTCCCAGACTGACTATGAGCAATTCTGGAGTATTCATACTCATAAGTCAGTACCAAAATGACAAGGTTGGGGAAGGAGGGGGGGAGGTTGAAGACAAATGAAGTACAACTACTCAGATGGAACATTATGGTGAGTACATAACTTCTTTATCTGAAGTAGTTGACTTAATTTGATCTTCAACATGTGGGATAGAGTCCCCTGCTACCAAACACCTGGGTGGTTTCTCATGGAAGGATATTCTGGAGTACCGCAAAGCCAAAGGATGCCCTGTTCCTTGACACAATATCCAACTTGTAATGCAAAATGAAGGTATGAGATGAGGACCATGTAGCGGCAGAACAAATATCATCCAGTGACGCTCTAGACCAAAAAGTCGCTGAAGTAGCAACAGACCTGGTAGAATACGCTTTTACCTGACCCGGAGGGGAAATTCCTTTAGAAGAATACGCTCGAATAATATACTGGGAAATCCAATGAGCAATTGTCACTTCAGAAATTGGTTTCCCTAAGAAAGGTCTTGAGTAAGAAACAAACAACTGATCCAATTTATGAAATGCTTTAGTCCTGTGCAAGTAAAATCTCAATTGGCTATGAACATCCAACAAGTGCAATTTATATTCCCTTTTATTTTGAAAATTTGGGGAAAAAGGTAGATTAATAGTTTGGTTAATATTTGCCTCTGACGCTATTTTGGGAAGGAAGGAATGGTTAGTGTGCAAGAAAATAAGAAGTTATGTACCTACCATAACGTTCCATGTTAGTTGTTGTCTTCTTCTCGCCTTCTTTCTTGCTGGTTGGGGTTTGGAGCCGATCCTCGGCTCCGATTCGGTCATCTACTAAAGCTCGAGAGCTATTTACTGTCTCAAGGCCTCCCCATATCCCACAATGCTTGGCGCTAGATACCCAGATCTCGTTTGGCAGAGCTAACACCATAGAAAAATTACAAGGACACCTGTCCAAACTACAAGGTTCGCCTACTGTAGTGAAACAGAGGAAGGACGTAACCCAGATAAGAATTAGCCAGAGGAAGAAGGCCTCAAAAAGGGGCTCTTCTTGGTCTGTCCAGGCTAGGGGGATGGAAGGTGGGACGCAAGAAAGAAGGCGAGAAGAAGACAACTAACATGGAACGTTATGGTAGGTACATAACTTCTTAATGTTGTCTATCTCGCCTTCATTCTTGCTGGTTGGGACAGCGTCCCTAGCACCTTAGTCCTGGGTGGCTCATCGGAACAGACTCTTGAGCACAGTGGAACCAAAATCAACTCTACTCCTAGAGGCCATATCCAACTTATAATGTGAAATGAAAGTATGAGGAGTGGCCCAAGTGGCTGCAGCACAAATAGATTCCATTGGAAGTCTTGCTTGAAAAGCTACCGAAGCAGCTAAAGCTCTGGTGGAATGACCTTTAGGTTTAGTAGGGAGTTCTTTATGTCTCAGTTGATAAATCAAAGTAATAACAGAGGACAACCACCTGGATAAGGTTACTTTAGAAACTGGCAGTCCCTGTCTGCCCTCAGCATAGGACAGGAAGAGTTGGTCTGATTTTCTTGTCTGCTTAGTCCTATCCAAATAAAAACGTAATTGTCTATGAACGTCCAATTGGTGTAACTTTTGTTTAGCTTTGTTCGAATAGTTAGGAAAAAAGACAGGTAAATCAATAGCCTGATTCAGGTTTGTTTCGGAAGGTATCTTGGGCAGAAATGAAGGATTAGTCCTGAGAGAAACTCTATCCTTATGAAACACAAGGTAAGGAGGACGAATACAGAGGGCTTGAAGTTCCGAAACTCTCCTAGCTGAAGTGATGGCTACTAAAAAGAGAGTCTTCCAGGAGAGTAATTTTAAGGAACAGGAAGCCACAGGTTCAAAAGAGGGAAGAATCAAGGAAGCTAATATCAAGTTTAAATCCCACAGAGGCGGGGGATCACTGACCGGGGGCCTAAGCAAAATAGTCCCTTTAAGAAAGGCCTTGCAAAGTTTGTGGGACATGATGCTGGTTTCTGACAGGCCAGCGTGGAAATTTGCAATAACAGCTAATCAAACCCTAATGGTGGCAGATGAGGAGCCAGCTTGAAAAAGTTCTAGTAAAAAATCTAGAACGTGATGGACAGGGGCTGTAAAGGGATCTATATTCCTAGCCTCTGCCCAGAAAGAGAAACGTTTCCACTTACTAGCATAAGTCTTCCTGGTGGTAGATTTGTGTGAAGAAAGGATGATTTCACGCACCGGCTGAGAAATATGTGGAAGCCTGGCTAAGGTTGGAAGTGGAGCAACCAAGCCGTGAGGTTGAGAGACTGAAGGGATCGGTGCAGCCCGCCCGACTGATGGACCAAGAGGTCTGGCACTGGGTCTAGATTCCACGGCTGCTAAAGCAGATGACGATGCAGGAATGGGAACCAAATTTGTTGAGGCCAGTAAGGGGCAATGAGGGTCATCCTGGATCCCAATGCGGTCGGCCTTCTGAATTAGCTTGGGAATTAGGGGAAAAGGAGGGAATGCATACAGAAGACCCCGGGGCCAATCGTGAACTAGAGCATCTCTGAGGGAGTGGCCAGGAAGGGGAAGAGAGTGAAGAAATCGTCGGACTTGCTGTTGAGAGGAGTTGCGAAAAGGTCGCAGCAAGGTTGACCTCATCTGCAGAAAATTTTGTCCGCTACTGACTGATTGAGAGACCACTCGTGAGGCAAATAGCTCTGCTTAGCCTGTCCGCTATGACTGACTTCCCGGGGATGTGCGTTGCTACCAGAAACCATTGAGAGGAGATCGCCCACTGCCAGAGTCTGAGTGCTTCTCGACATAAGGGATAGGACTTGGTTCTGCCCTGCTTGTTGATGTACCACACTACAGACATATTGTCTGTTTGAATTGCAATAGTCCTGGTGGGTAGAGAATCCTGAACAGCTTGCAACGCTAAAAGCACCACTCTCATCACCAAGATATTTATGTGCAGGTGGTACTCTAGAGGTTGCCAAGTGCCCTGGACAGTCCTGCCCTGAAAATGCCCCCCCCCCACCCGATCAGAGAGGCATCTGTGGTTACTGTGGCAACAGGAGGAGGATGAACAAACGGTCTGCCCTGGAGAACTAGAGGGGAGACCATCCACCAAGCCAGGTGGTCTTTGCATGATTGAGTGATTATTATCTTGTGAGACATCGGCAGTTGCTGAAAGGACCATTGGGTAAAAAGCATCCACTGAAGAATCCGCATGTGAAAACGAGCCAGGGGAACTAATATGATTGCTGCTGCCATGAGACCCAACGTTTTTAGTACAAATCTGGCCTGAATCCTCTTGCACTGTAGTAAGACCTGCACATGTCGGCGAATGTCTGACACTCTGTCTAGAGGAAGTTTTGTGGACAGATCTTTTGTATTTAATCTTGCACCTATACAGTTATAGACTGACAAGGCGACAATGCAGATTTTTCGAAATTTATTGAGATACCTAGCTCGGAGCAAGTTTGCATGGTATAATCCCTGGCTCGCAGTAACTGATGCCTGGTGGAAGCAGTAAGGAGCCAGTCGTCTAGATATGGAAACACCTGCAATCCTTGCCGTCTCTGGTGAGCCGTAACCACTGCCATGCATTTGGTGAACACTCTGGGGGGGCTGTGGTGAGACCAAAGGGCAGGGCTCTGAATTGATAGTGACTGGCTCCCAGCCGGAAGCGGACAAACCTTCTGGAGCGCCTGTCCATTTTGATATGGTAGTATGCATCCTGAAGGCCTATGGAGCACATTCAATTGTCCTGACCCAAAAAGGGTAGAATGGACTGAGGCATGACCATCCAGAACTTCGTTCTTTGAACAGATTTGTTTAACCTGCTGAGATCCAAAATGGGCCTCCAGTCCCCTGTCTTTTTTGGTACCAAAAAGAACTTGGAGTAAATTCCGGATCCTTGCTGGTCTGCTGGGACTGGCTGGATGGCCCTTTTTTCTAGCAGTTTTGAAATTTCTGGCACTGCTTGTTCCCTTAGACCAGGTGGGACATCTGGAAGGGACTTGGTTGTTTGTACAGGGGTGTGGACAAAGGGGATTTTGTAACTCTCGGATATGATGGACCGTACCCATTTGTCTTGTGTGAGGAGTTGCCAGGCTTCTGGGTACAGTGACAATCTTCCCCCGACTGCCTCCGAAGGTGGACAGTCGGGCAGCCCCTCAGGGGTGCTGAAAGGGTTTGTCAGAGAAAGATTCTCTGCTACCCTAATTTTGTGGACCCCCTCTACCCCTCGGGCTGCATCTATTACTGTTCCCTCCCCTGCCCCTGGAGGGAAACTCGCCACGTGTGTCAGGCACGACTCCCTGGGGTTTCCGAAACCACATTTTCCCACTCTTCTAACCTTTAGGGTATGGTCTAGAGGGAGTAGAAAAATGGACTCCCACGGCAGAGAGAGTCTTGCCTTCCTGCTCACACCTGGTAAGGGTATCCTTCACCTGTGGTCCAAACAGAGCCAAACCATCAAAGGGGGTATTGGTGAAGGATGCCTTAACGAGGTCAGCAAAGCTACATAACCGCATCCAGGCATGTCTTCTCAAAGCCACGCCTGTACCTGCGGCCCTACCTGCCCCATCGGCTGCATAAGAAATGAGCCGCATGGAGGAGTTGACGATTGAGTTAAGGGTCACCAGCTGGGAGTAAATCTTATCTTGAGCCCCCGCAGCTGATGGATCCTGAAGGGTATCACCCAGTTCCTTGAGAAGATCCCTTTGAAGGCGGGTGAAGTGGCACAGATAATTCAGCGACCGCACGGAAAAGGTCGCTGAGGAAAACATCTGCTTTCCATACCTGTCCATTGTGCTAGACTCTTTATTAGGAGGATGGACAGGCACCGAAGGGTCAGCCAACTCCTTCTTCATTGTCTGCTGCCACCACCAGGGCATCAACGGGGACACCTTTTGTCAAAAATTGTTTGTTGGGTGGGGCTGTAATGAACTTAGTGGGCATACTGGGAGTTTGTTCTACTGTGTCCAGGGCTGACCACGCCCTTCGAGCCACTACTTCCATGAGCAGCTCGAAGGGTGGAGACACCCAGGAGGTGGAAGGGCGAGAACCAAATGCGTCCAGGTATACTGACTCGTCCTCGGAAGGGTTAAGACAGTCCAGTTCCCCCTCTGCTTAAGGATCTCTAGGATGTCTAAAAAGAGACATCCTCAGAGGGGGATCTTGGGGACCTTTCCGAATCCTCCAAGTCGGTATCAGACGTGACTGACTTGGGGGATTCGACATGTTTCCTCTTACATTTTCTCTTCCGAGGGGGCTCCTCTGAAAGATCAGGGGAGGCCTCGGAAGAGGAAGATACGCCCAATGGGGCAACCTGGAGCGTCTGTTCTCCACGCTTGGGGTCAGGAGGGTGGGCAGAGACCGATGCAGGCACCATGGAGGGGGAGGAGCCGAAGGGGCCGATTGAGGAGCCGACTCAGGAGTCAGCACACTCCTCATGACCTCGAAGGTTCCCCTATCAGGCAGAGCAGAAGGTCCCAGATCCCAGGAGACGTGAACCCCTCCCGGCACAGAGAGGGACGGCTCCGAGGCTGATGTCGGGGCCGAGCTCACCTGCGCCAAAGCCCCGAGAGGGAGAACGGGGTCAGACAAGGGTCCGATGCCACTCGCCCCCTCGTAGCTGACGAGGGAGTCCCGGCACCCAGATCCCTCCAAGGAAGGAACCAATGAAGAGATCGGAGCCGAAAGGTGTGGTATCGGCTCTGTTTCCAAGATTCGAGCCCCAACCAGCTCTGGCTCCGAACGCAAAGGGGGAGTCGGAGGAGGAATTGCTGAAGACAGCGGGACAGCCACAGTCTGTTGAGAAGGGCTGGTTAACATTTGGGCCAGGGCCTGCGATTTAAGGAGTCTACTGACCACCCTCTCCAAGTCATGATCAGATAGCCTGGAGGACCGAGAGGAGTGGGACCTATGGCTTCGTTCAGATTGAAGCAATGGTGACCTTGGAGCCTAACAAACCGATTCTAGGGAAGGGGACCTAGAACGTTTTCGGCTCAAAGATGGTTCCGACACTAAAGTCGGAGCCGATTGAGGTCTAGAGATGTCGGCTCCAGCCGGAACCGAAGAGGAGGAAGATGCTTCGCCCGGCAACGGCTCCGAACTGGGAGCCGACGGTTTGGCGGGCTTTGAGGAGTTCCCCGACTGAGGCTTCGCTGGGGATCCCTCTGGCTTAAGTAAGCCTCTCAAAATAAGCTTGTTCCTACGCTCCTGCAGGACTCTGGGGCTGAAGACGTGACAGACCGAGCAGGAGTCCTGCAGGTGTAGGGAACCCAAGCAATACACACAAGAAGTGTGACCGTCTGTCAGAGACATCTTCTGACAGCACGAGTCACACTTCTTGAAGCCTGAGACTTTAGTATCCTTGGACAATCTGGCCAGGGGATAATAAAGAGAAAAATTAAACTAGTGCTTAAAAAGGCACAAAGAACACTCACACACCTGCACTAGTTAAGCTAACAATAATAACTACAAAAAACTATCACACCACTTAATAACAACTATCCTTAAAAATATTTATATAAAAAGTACAAGGCTAAACACTACTCCTATAGGTACAAAAAGGGTGGGGTTAGCCACTAATAGAGAAGAAACAAGGGGGGGGGGTAGAAACTCTCTAACTGAAAACGAGTTTCCTTAGTGGGATAAACTAGAGGATACACAGTCTAACTATACTACAAGGGTAAAATTAACTATATCTAAAAAAAATACAAGGTAAATATTAGCTAATAATAGAAAAAAAGGATTAACACGACCTGAGCCAGTAAAAATGCAACCTCGTAGCTGAAGCGGCAAACGAGATCTGGGTATCTAGCGCCAAGCATTGTGGGATATAGGGAGGCCTCGAGCCAGTAAATAGCTCTCGAGCTTTAGTAGATGGCAGAGTCAGAGCCAAGGATCGGCTCCAAACCCCAACCAGCAAGAATGAAGGCAAGATAGACAACTTAACATCTATCTTTATGAAATATCATATATGGGAGCCTTGATGGATAGAGCCTGAAGTTCCGACACTCATAGCAGAACTAATGGCCACCAAAAAAGCAGTCTTCCAAGACAGATACTGTAAATCTACCGAAGCTGCCAGTTCAAAAGGTGGGGAGACTAATGCCTGGAGCACAAAGGTAAGGTCATGGGGGGAGTGGGATCCTTAACTGGAGGTCTAAGGAGAAAGGTACCTTTAAAGAAGGACTTGCAAAGTTTTGAAGAGGCAAGACTAAACATGCTTTTAGGTCACGTGTTTATCAGTATACTTATGATATAACTAAAGGCAATATCAAAAATGCCTTGGCAAAGCATATTAATACTTTTCCAAATCACAATTTTAAGTTTATTATACTGGAAAAGGGTGGTAATGGATAAGAGAGGGGGACCTAGTGACTGGTTCCTTGAATTTAGAGAACTTTTGTGGCAACTTAGAGTTAATGCCACCATTAGCCCAGGTTTGAATGACATGGTGTCCCTCATCAGTTACTTAAAACTCAAAAGCTGACTTTTTATTTTAATGAGGTGCACACAATGACTTCTTTTTTATCTTTATGCAAGATTTTACAGAAATTTTCACACTGATACCAGTTATTGCTTGTTTTAAGACATTTGGACTTTTTATTGCATACATTTATTGTTCTACAGACTCATACATATTATGTTTTATTTTTTCTACCAGTAGTTCTTAGTATTGTATGACATTCATCAGCTGGCATTTTTTGTAATTTAGTGTTAGGGTGTATATTCACCATACATATCCTCTGTAGTGGTACTATGAATTGGCTTATCTTATTAAGAAAGAAACAATTTACAAACTAAGGGAGTCTATTTCTTTAAACATTTCAATGTCTAATTATTTAATTTAACTTTATTCAACTAATGATTTAATTGTTTGATGTATAAAAGGATGGTCTTTCCGACTGTCTGGTATTCTGAAGAATTCAATCCTAATATTTGACGAAAGCACTTAATAAATTTTACCTTTTCTGTATCCTGCTCCATTTTTTGTGCATTTTGTTACTTGGTGTTTCTCTGGATTTACCGGTATGGATTCCAGCACTCAGAGTGGAGGGGATACCAAAGACACACACGAGAAATTAACCTCGGCTATCAACAAACTTATCAAACTTATTGGTGTATTCAATAACCAAATAGTCGGCTTGGGCAACAAGCTTGAAGGTTTAACTGGCGATTTGAATCACCGTTCGTTGACTATAACTTCCTCATCACAAGACTCCCTTTTTAGCATACAACCAAGGCAACGCAGCCCAAAACGTAAAGGCAACCGGACTGCCACGAACGCTAATGATGTTGCAACACTTGGGACTTCCGCCTTAAAAGCAACTACAGGAACGCAGAGCCAAAACCATGACAATATGGGTCTTCAGTTAAACACAAGCAGTGATTTTAATTTAACCGAGTGGATCAACAGAGACAAGACTGGGTTTCACCACATGGACACCGGAAACCTCAACCAAGGTACTGTAAGTTCTATTTTAAACAACATTGAAAAGGACAGTTTAAAAATGAAGAAATTACAAACAGAAAATCAGTACCTTAGGGAATGCTTGAAAAGGGAACAAGTTCCCAAAGGGTTAAGGTACTGGCATTTCCCTAATGGGATTTTAAATGGCTCTGAACTGCATAAAGACTTGGTCACATTATTTAATCGACAAGGATGCGAGTTACTACAGACTTTAATTAGGGACAATGACAAGAAATTTGAAATGTTGCAAAACTCTGTTAGTAAATTAGATGCTTTGTTAAAAAATTATATTGATTTTTGTAACAAGTACAAGGAGTACAATGCTGTGTTTTTTAACATAGATAAGATTGTTGAGAAAATTAAAATTAAAAAGAGCAAAAAATTAGATAGAGATGCCAAGAACTACGAAGTAGGTGTTGCCTACCCATTATCTAGTGGAAACACTAACAATGTACAAATTTATAGCAGTGTTAATAATGATGCTTTTGATGAACTGACGATTTGCAACCCAGTGAGGACAACCACCCAGGTCCCATCCCTTTAGGTCAACCCCTAAGGAGATCGGAGAGGATCCAGAAACAAGGTTACACCCACAGGAGACAATACAGTGGGGACTACCAGGGGGACCAACATCATCTACCCCAGAATTTTTCTGGGAGGGGGAGAGGGAGATGGGTGAACTGGCAACAGACCAGACAGGGAGTTTTAGACATCAACAGTGAGATTTCTATTATATCCAATGACTACTAGGACTTTAACATTTATAACTTAAGTAACATAGAAGTTACAAAAGATTGGGCGAACCTGTTTCAGAAAGGGTTAAATTTTGTACCCTACAAGAAATTTAATATGGAAAAAATACTTTTAGACATCATACTTTATACTAGAAAACTGAACCTGAGTGTCAATGTAAGTGAAATTGGGAACAGTCATAATTTACCAGTTGGATGCAAGAAAACAAGTATATACAATCCTCCATTGCATCCCACTTTACAACTGTTCCAAGGCATTTGCACGAAGGAAATCAGGGACTTAAACAGGATAAGACAACAGTAAACTGTCTAATTTAACTAAGGAGGAGACCATCCTTCTAGACAGCATTTCCAACAATAGACAGATTAGAGTCATGAAACCTAACAAGGGGGGTGGTTTGGTAGTCATGGACCAAGAAAGGTACATAGACTGTATGCTAGAACGCTAGAACATCTTCTTGGAGATGGATATGCACAAATATCATGCAATGAATTAAACATCGCATATAGTCATGTGGATATGGTGTTTTCTGACTTATTTTTAATAATCCGATATCTGAGGAAGAACTGTTTTTTTGCACACAGAAACATCCCCGGATCCAACTATATTTGGGATCCCAAAAATCCACAAAAATATCTCCCACCCACCATTAAGGCCCACAGTGGACGCGAAAGGCTCAAAGACTATTAGTATTGCCAAATTTTTGGATCATACGTTAAAAATCTGTTTGAGTTCATTTTCTCACATTATTAAAGACTCCTGGGGCTGTCTTAAAAAAATCAAGCAAGAATTTTTTGACAGCAACATCATTTTTATAACCATTGTCATCAAAGATTTATTCAAAGTCATCCCGCATTCGGAAGGCATTGAATTGTTTTACGATTTTTTGTGCCAACAGACTACATTCTCCCATACCAGGATTCTTAAACTTAGGACTTTAATGGAACTAGTTCTGGAAAGTTTCCTGATACTTGAGGGACATCTTTTCAAGCAAAAATCAGGTATAGCTATGGGAGCGGCCTGTGCACCAGTTTTTGCTAATATTGTCCTGATACAATGGGAATTGTTGCAAGTTTTCACATCTGAATGGATGACATGCTGTTCTTTTTACGGGCGGTACCTAGATGACATCCTTATTTTCTGGAGGGGGGACCAGGAGCAGTTGTCTGAATTCCTACTGTTTCTCAACTCCAGTACTACTTTTCTGGAGTTTACCATAGTAACTCACATGGAATCCATCAGTTACCTTGATATACAGATTTCCAAGGATTTGGAGAATCAGTTTTATTCAAACATCTTCAGGAAACCCACATATTCGAACACCCTTCTCCATTTTGACAGCGGACATCTCCTCCATCAAAAAAGATCTTTAATAAAAGGATAAGAGGTGAGACAGGCCCGCATGATCAGCAGAATTGAGGACTTTTACAAGGAAAGGGATGTTTTATTGGGTATGTTAGTCAACAGAGGGTACCCTGAAGAATTTGTGAAACCATTACTTGAAGAAGTATCCAAAAAGAGAGTGGATGGTTATTTTTATCCACTGTTGGATCTGGACATTTCTAGACTCTGTGCACCTTCAGAAAGTAGGGTTTTGACAACTGCCCCATTTCAACATGGACTTATTCTTACCTACAACCCACAATTCCCACTGATTCAAGATATATTGGTGAGAAACTGGTTCATTCTTATGAGCGATGAGACCATAAGAGGAAAGTTGGGTGACTCCCCCGTCATAGTATATAAAAAGGATTCCAGCATTAAGAACCTTTTGGAGTCCAGTGGTAAGAATACAAAACCTGGTATTGGGAAAATGACAAAATGCGGGCAATGCACCCAATGTAAATATATTTTAGAGAGTGACAGAATCCTCATTGAAGGTTATGGATGGGTAAAAGTTAATCAGAACTGTAATTGTGGGAGTAAACAAGTAGTGTATGCTGCCATATGCCAGGCGTGTCCTGGGTTTTATATTGGCAAGACTAAAAATGCTTTTAGGACACGTTTTTATCAGCATACTTATGATATAACTAAAGGCAACATCAAAAATGCCTTGGCAAAGCATATTAATACTTTTCCAAGGCACAATTTTAAGTTTATTATACTGCAAAGGGTGGTAATGGATGAGAGAGGGGGACCTAGTGACTGGTTCCTTGAATTCAGAGAACTTTTGTGGCAACTTAGAGTTAATGCCACCACTAGCCCAGGTCTGAATGACATGGTGTCCCTCATCAGTTACTTAAAACTCAAAGCTGATTTTTTATTTTAATGAGGTGCACACTATGACTTGTTTTTTATCTTTATGTAAGATTTTACAGCAATTTTCACATTGATACCAGTTATTGCTTGTTTTAAGACATGTGGACTTTTTATTGTATACATGTATTGTTCTACAGACTCATACATATTATGTTTTATTTTTTCTACCAGTAGTTTTTAGTATTGTATGATATTCATCAGCTGGCATTTTTTGTAATTTAGTGTTAGGGTGTATTATTCACCATACATATCCTCTGTAGTGGTACTATGAATTGGCTTATCTTATTAAGAAAGAAACAATTTACAAACTAAGGGAGTCTATTTCTTTAAACATTTCAATGCCTAATTATTTAATTTAACTTTATTCAACTAATGATTTAATTGTTTGATGTATAAAAGGATGGTCTTTCCGACTGTCTGGTATTCTGTAGAATTCAATCCTAATATTTGACGAAAGTGTTTAATAAATTTTACTTTTTCTGTACCCTGCTCCATTTTTTGTGCTTTTTGTTACTTAAAGTTTTGAAGAGGCTTTTGAAGAGGCTAAAGAAGACATGTTTTCTCCCACATGAAAATTAGAAATGGCAGCCAACTGAACTTTCACTGTGGAGAAACTGGCCCCTTGATGAAAAATTCCCACCAGAAACTCTAGTACTCCAGACACTGGAGCCATGAAAGGATCCAAGGCATGCTGTGAAGCCCGTATAGAGAAACGTTTCCATTTGCTACGATATACCTTTCTGGTGGAAGACTTGAGAGCCGTCACCAAAATATCTTTAACAGGAGAAGATAAACTAGGAGTCCTAACAATCATGGGAACTGGGGCAGCCAAGCTTCAGACTGTCAAGGTCTGGATGAGGAATCCCTGAGGGATGACAGAGGAGATATGGAAATGGATCCAACTTCCATTGTGGAACTAGTAGATGAGACCACAGGAAGGAGAATCAGACTTGGCGAGGCCAGAATGGGGCGATGAGGATCACAGTGCTCCTCAGCCTGTGAGCTTTTTGAAGAAACTTTGACATGAAGGGTAACGGAGGATAAGCATAAAGAAGTCTGGGAAGCCAGGCATGAATTAGTGCGTCTCTGGGGGCTTCCCCCTGAGGGGGGTTCAGACAGAAGAACTTGCTGCATTTCATGTTGGAAGGAGATGCGAAGAGATTGCATTAAGGATGACCCCACTTTTGAAAGATCTGTTCTGCTACTGAAGGATTCAGAGATCACTCATAAGACATCAGGATAGATCTGCTGAGCCTGTCTGCTAGAATGTTGGACTGTCCCGGAATGTGCGTTGCCACCAGAAAACGGCCGGTGGAGCTCGCCCATTCCCACACTCTCATGGCTTCGCGAGAGAGGGGATAAGATCTGGTTCCCCCTTGTTTGTTGATATACCAGACTACTGACATACTGTCTGTCTGAAATGAGACCGTTCCTAGAGGAAGATGAGCATGAAGGGCCTGCAATGCAAGAAGAACCGCCCTCATCTCCAGGATACTGATATGCAAACTGGTCTCGGATGGGGACAACATGCCTTGGACTATCCTTCCTGAGCAATACCCCCCCACCTTAGCTGGAGGCATCCATGGTCACTGTGGCTTTGGGAAAGGCCAGAAGAAAAGGGCATCCCTTCAGCAGGTCCGGGGACTGAATCCACCACTGAAGAGAGTTCCCTGCACACTTGGGAGATTCGAATGGGATGAGATAAAGGTAGATCTAACCGGGACCACTGAACAGCGAGGGTCCGCTGGAGAATTTTCATATGAAGGCGTGCCAAAGGTAACAGGTTGATCATGGCCCATTAGACCCCAATGCACTTAGAACTGCTTCTGCTGTCGGAACTTGGACCTGAAGTACATGCAGGACGTGCATCTTCAAAGTGTGTATCTTGTCCGGGATGAGGAAAACCTTAATTTGAATGGTGTTCAACCGAGCCCCGATGAAGTCTAGAACCTGAACTGGGGCCAGTAAAGATTTGTTTTGGTTTATGGTGATGCCCAGTTTGTTTGCTAGGTGAAAAAAGCAGTCCCTGGCCTGACAAAGTAGATGCTTGGAAGGGGTAGCAAAGAGCCAATTGTCCAGTTAAGGGAAGACCTGAATACCCTGAAGCCTCAGGTGAGCCGCTACTACTGCCATCACCTTGTTAAACAACCTGAGGGCTGTGGTGAGACCAAAGGGAAGGGCTATGAACTGATAATGATTGGCTCCTAGCCAGAAGTGGAGGAATCTCCGACAGCGCCTTTCCATCTTGATGTGATAGTACGCATCCTGGAAGTCTATCGATAACATCCAATTGTTCGCCTGCAGATAGGGCAGGATGGATAGAAGAGTGACCATCCAGAAAGTACAGTTTTGTACCTACCATAAATGTAGATAGCAACCGACGTCGGACCAAAACTTTGGAAATCCGGCCGACTGCGGGACCACCTGACGACAGGATAACCCAAGTGTGATGACTGCAGCAGGGTAACACGATGAGCATTTTCGTTTTCGTTACCGACAGATTCAAGGTGGACAAATCCAGGATAGGTCTGAGGTCCCCCGTTTTCTTCAACACTAAAAAGAACCTGGAGTAAATGCCTGATCAGGATTGGTCTGGGGGTACAGGCTGGACGACCTGTTTGATTAGCAGCTTTTTTACTTCTAATGCTGCTTCCTCCCTTTGCACGGGTGGGACATCTGGGAGGTGTTTCTTCGGTCATGGTGGTTCTTTGAACGGGATGAAATATCCTCTGGATATAATTCGCAACACCCACCAATCTCTTGTAAAGGACTCCCATGCCATTGGGTGTAGCGACAGCGACCCCTGACTGTCTCCAGAGATGAGCAGTCGGGCAACCATTCAGGGCTGCTGCCCAGGTTTCTCCTAGAAGGGTACTAGGGACCCGAAGTTTCTAGGACTCCCTCTGCCTCTAGGGTGGCGTCTGTCATAACCTCCTCTACCTCTGGCCGAAGGTGAATCCCGAGTGTCCCGGGAAAACACCTGAGACTTCCACAAACACATCACCTTCGTCCCTCACTGATTCCTGGAAAAGAATCATCGAGGAGAGGGGAAGCGGATTCCTATGGCAGACAGTGTCTTCCCGTCCTTCTCACTCTGGACCAGAGTCTCTAACAGATTTCCCCAAAAGGGAAGAACCATCATAAGGGGCATATGTAAATGACTTCTTAAATGGGTTCTGAGAATTGACAAAGCCGGAGCCAGGTGTGGCTCCTGATGGCAATGCCCATCCCGGCAGCCACTGCGGCTCTCTTCGTAACGTGGGAGAGCGGGCGCATGGACGTATTCAAAACTGCTTTAAAAGTGGCCATTCACGCGGAGAACTTCTTTTTGTCCTTTGCAGACATGGACTCTGGGGTCAACCCAGCAACTTCCTTGACCAAGTCTCACTGTAATCGAATGATGTGTGCCATGTAGTTCAGCGCCCTTACCGAGAAGGTCACTGAAGCATACACCCGCTTCCCAAATCAGTCCATCGCCCTTGATTCACAATCAGGAGGATGAACCGTGGAGCTCTCCTGCGTAAGCTCCTTCTTGGTGGCGGCTGCCACAACCATAGCATCCACTGGGGGCACCTTGTTCCAGCACGTCTTGTCCAATGGGGGACTCAAGACCTTGTCTGGGTGCTTAAGGATAGGCTTGATGGTGTCCAGTTCCTTCCACGCCCTAGATGTTATAAGAACCACTAAAGGATCTGCAGGAGAGGACACCCAAGAGGTAGATGGGCCCGTGCCGAACGCCTCCAAGAACACTGACTCATTCAAGGTCAGTTTTGGGGCAGACCCCCCCCCCCAAGCAGAGGTATTCCATGATGTTTCCTTTGGAGACATCCTCGGGGGGGGGGGGGCTGACCTTGGGAAACCTTTCCCCTCCTTTGATGTCTTCGGTGAGAGACTATGGTGGAGCGTCCAAGTGCCTCCTCTTTCACATCCGTTTCCGAGGGACCTCCTCAGTGGAACTCTCTAGACAGGACTTGCAAACTTCCTGTTGTTCCATGGGGGAGCCTCCTGAGGCAGAACGGTCACAGGCTGTCCCTGAGAGGGCAAGACAGTTGGGATCGCACCCAAAGCTGAGGAGGTCTGGATGGAGTCTGTGGACGAGATGATCAAGGGTCTCGAAACCGAGAGAACCCTCTCCACAACATCAAAGGCTGAAGGGGAATGAACCTCCTGGGAAATACCAGTGGGGGCCGTCCCCCTCTGACCCGACAGGTGAGTCAGAGCCAAGGCTCTAGGAGATGAGATGCTGAGAGGGATACTGTGCTCCAAAACTCTCGGAGCCGACAGCGCCCCCTCGGATCTGACCCCAAGACTACGGCTCCAAGAGCTTGGATCCGAACCAGATGGATCCGACACACTCAAGGCAACAGTCGGCATCAAGGTACATGGAACCTTCGGCGCTGACCCCTCGAACCAGAGGTCCCTCGGATCCAAGGACTCTGAAACCGATGGTTACATTGGAGAAGGAGTGTAGGTGTAAAGAAAGGCTGCAACCCCCTCCAGAGGGAGAGGCTGCAGGCAAGACCCCCATCTGGATTTGAGTGTGGATAAATCTCTGCATCATCTTGTCCATCTCCGCTTCGCTCAAGCTTCAGGTGGAGTGGGAAGAAGATGCCAATGAAACAGATCTGGAATGCCGGTGGGGAGAAGACCTTACTGGGGACCAGACAGGGGTTTCTTTCGGCTCTGGGGAGAATCTAGGAGACCGTAGCAGAGGAGTTCCAGGCCTGGTTAGAGACCTCACTTTCAGTGGTGGACATGGCTGAACCGAGCGGTTGGGGGACCACTTTCGTAGCTTCTCTTTCTTGGCCTTCTCTCCCTCCCCAGAACTCTTAGCGGGAGTTTGAGTCCCAAAGGCCGGGGAGGAGGAAGAAGATGCAGCTGCTGCTGTTCCCCCAGAGAGGGATGAAAGTACTACTGTCCCCGAGGCGGGAAGTAGGCCTTTTAATATTAGTTTGTCCCTCCTGTCCTTCAGTGCTCTGGGGTTAAACCCAGCACAGACAGAACAGGAGGTCTGAAGGTGCGCTGCTCCCAAACAGACCACACACAGAGTGTAGTCATCCGCTGAGGAAAGCTTATGGCCACACTCTGTGCATTTTCTGAACCCTGATTTAGGGGCTTCTGACATCCCTAAAAAAGGCCCCCACACACGCGATACAAAAGACAGAGAAGAAGTGGAAAGAAATACTTTTTTTTTTTTTTGAATGATGGCTGTTGCGGGGAGGTAAAGAACGAAAATAGAGAGAGAGAGATTATAGCAAAAAATTCACAAAATTTTACTCACAGAAACCCAACTAACACTAACAGCTCGGACCACGCTTGTTGCTTCACTAGTGTCAAATGAGATCTGAAGGGAGGAAGGAGACACGGGGCATTATGGGTAAGGGGAGGAGCTGGGAGCTCAGATCAGTAGCTGGAAAATGCGGCCGTGTTACATCCGATTTGGATCCGAAACCCACAGGTTGAAGATCAAATGAAGTCAACTACTTTAAATCTTATATTAACTGCAAGAGGTGCTCCAACAGTGATAGAAGAAGAAAAAAAGATAATAATGGTAGATTTGTAGTAATTAGGTGTTATTGGCAAGGGAGGAAGATTATGCTGGCATGTATTTATATTCCACCTAAAACTGCTGCAATGGACTTTAAGAATTTCTGGGAGAAATAATCAGCTTTCAGGAGAATGTAATTTGATTTGCAACAGTGAGTATATGTATCTGGGGGGGGTGAAAGGGAAAATATAACAAAAAAGGTATATTTTTGAAATAATTTATGAAAATATTTGTTATGGAAGATGTGAATTCAGTAGTAGGAGTTTGGAGAAAATGTACATATTTCTCAAGGTATAAAAACTGGGCTAGGATAGACTTGAAATTATATTTCACGGGAACATGTGCATTCAACTGAACGTTTTCATACACATCTAATAGCTATCTTAGATTACGCACCAATAACAACTAAAATAAAAATGCAGGGTAATTAAATAAAAATGAGACACTGGTGCTTCTCCACTTATCTGTTAAAAAGAGGAATTCAAGGAATGGGTAGTGGAAATTACTCGGGAGTTGTTAAAGAAGACAGAAATTTCTTCTGAAAATATAGCTAGGGAGTGGGACAAAATTAAAGTGAAGTTTAAAAATAAGGCGGAAATAAAAGAAAAGAGATACAATTAAGAGGTAACAATTATTCAGAAGGACTGAGAAAGGATAAGTATTGGAGAACCTCATGAAGAACAAGAGGAGATGCAATTTCTGAGAAAATAAGGGACTACCATGATAATATGCATGAGTTTAGAAAGATTGATGTTAAGCAACTGTTTTTGATAATAACTCCAGAGCACAAAAACTTTTAGCACAACATCTTAGGAAACACAAAGCAGAAAAGATTGTTGCCAAGCTTAGGGAGCCTATAATAAGAAAAACAATTAGCAATCCTATACAGATAGAAATATTTCAGAATTTTTATTAAAATCTGTATAAAGTGGAAAAACGTGAAAAACAAGATAAAGTACATTAAAGCGGAGAAATGTTGAAATCAATTTAAAGTACAAATGGAAATGTTTACGGAACAATTAAACATGCCAATGTTAGAGGTAAATGAGACTCAATTACTAAAAGGATAGGAATACATGACATAAAAATAGTGCTGCATAAGCAATCTACAGGAAAGTCCCCTGTGGAAGTTTGTAAGCTACAATGGAAGAAAGTGATAAAGATCTGGGAGGTTTTGTTTAACAGTATTTTAAAAGGGGGGAAGCACCAGCATCTTGGAAGAAAGGGGTAGTGGCTGTAATACCCAAAGATAGTAAAGACCCACCAAATTCAGCTTCATATAGGCCAATTTCAATTCTAAAGCATGGTTATAAAGTGTTTAGTCTATAATGGCTAAAAGAATGGCAAAGGTGAAACCAAAATTGACAGATATGGGCCAATTTGGTTTTGTGAAGGGGAGGCAAAAATTTGACAACATAAATAGAACAATGAAGAATGTAAGAAAATAGAACTTGCTGTTGGTGGGTCTTGATGCATGCATCTAACAGAGTAAGGTGGGATTTTATGAGAAGGATATAAGCATTTGCATTCTCTGACAAAATTATAAAGTTGATTAGGAGAACATATGAAGGACCAGAAGCAAAAATTAAAGAGGGGGTTAATCTCTGAAAAGTTCTGTTTGAGCAGAGGAACCAGGGAGGGGTGTCCTCTTTCTCCTCTGTTATTTGCGTTATATTTAGAACCACTGACAGAGAAAATAAAGGACTCAGAAATTCAAGTGCATAATTGGCATGGCAATCAAGAAAAGCTGTCTATTTGCACATGACATTACTTTGTACCCGATAAAACCAGAAAAGGATATTTCAGTGCTGTGGAACATTTTGAGACGGTTTCAAGTCTTTTCAAGATATGAAATTACTAAAGATAAAACAATGGCAATAGCTGTAAACTATGTACCCACACAAGAACTGGTTCAGCAATCCCCATATTTATGGGGACATGATAAAATATATCTCTTCTATATTCCTAATTGCATGTGCAACTAAAGTTATCTCCTCCTGCTTTCTTCATCCCAGAATATTTTACTTCACTTTTCTTTTGTGCTGAAACCTAACTAAATCTGTTAATAGTTTGCTATGTTTTGCCATTCGGACATTAGTATTGTAGACTGTTCTTAAAATCCTGTTTAATCTTTGTAAATTATTTTTTGTCTCAACTCTTTTGTAATAAATACTGTTGTTTTTGTGGAGCTTTTCTCCCCGGGCCTCCACTGAAAACTGGCCCCAAAGCCCAGTGGACCTCCCCGGTAATCAAACTGAAATAAATAAATAAATAAAATGAAGTACTTAGGAATATGGAGCAGCTAAGGATGTGTGTGAATAGCCTAAACAGAAAATAGAAACACTGAGAATCTGGAAGCTCTGTTTTACAGAAATGGATAGCAAAACAAAAGCAGTGAAAATGTTTTTAGTCCCTTTAGTTTCACGTAAAGGTCAGGCATATTTTTATCAACCAGAGGAAAAGTGGATAACAATAAAGAGTTGAAGGATTTTGCCTGGGAGGGGAAGAGGGCAAGAGTCAGTGGGATAAGTTGTTCTTTCTAATATAACAAGGTAGGTTTGGGATTACCTGATTTAAAGGGATATTTCAGAGCTACACTGTTAAGGCTCCTATAGACAGCACAAGCACAAAGCTATTTCAAAGTGGAAAGGGATGATGACAAAATTGGGGAAGCTCAAGAACTAAGGACACTGGGATTTTGGATGCAGATCCTTAAGGAGAATAGCCAAACAGATTATTATATTCATAGAGTAGAGGAAAGTTATTCTAAAAAAGAAGCCAACACAGGAATGGAGAAAGGAGAATCTACTGATAGGGATTACTTTATTTTAGGGGTACAGAGAACAAGCAAGAGGGGCTGGAATGTACTGGAAAAAAACTTGCAAAAAAAATCATTGTAGTGGGACAAACATTTAGACAGAAAGGTAACAAAATGGGAAGAGGCCACAAATACATTTGGACTGCAGGCTACAGACTGCCTTCGCTTATCAAGGATTGATACCAGAGTATAGGCAAAGAGAAAGGGATACAGGATCGTAAGTGAAAGACCAGCACTGGCAGAGTTTTCAGTTGAGTGTAGAACAGAACCTACTGTTAAAAAAGGAATAATTAGTAGAGCATACAAAATAATGTATGATACTTATAGGAATCAATCAGAGGAAGTTAGGAAGGACTGGGAAGAGAGACTGAATAAGCAATTCACAAAGAAACAAATTATATATATATGTATGGCTCCCAAATATACAACAAAGTCTAGAAGATTTAGGATTTTTGCTTGGACGTATTTGTATAGGTATTTTACACCCCAAGCATACTTCAAAGAACATTTCCTTAGAGAGACAGTAAATGTTGGAGGTGTGATGGGAAAGAAAGGTAATTGGAATATATTTTTTGGGAGTGCAATGAGTTGACAGATTTTAGAAATTCCCTGCAGACCACTCTGTCAGAAATACTGAGTGAGCAAATGGATGCAATTAAGGAAATCATTTTCTGAGCTGTGACACAGGATCTGAATTGTCTAGACAGAGTAAGGCTTTGCTGAGTTTAATTTTGGGGGATGCCAAAAAAAGCAATTACTAGAAAACAGAAATCAAAGTCTAAACCGAACGCATTAGAAGTAATGAATATAGTAACAGAGATAAAAGAACTGGAAGTACGATCTTTCGAAAATAGTAAGAGCAAATTGCATAAAAAATTGAAATTGTGAGAACAATACATGCAGAACAATGCTGTGGAGGAGGAATGAGATTTAAGGGAAGGCAGGAATTGAACAAGCAATGTAATGTTCGATTGACAATGACTGTGTAGAAGATTATATGTGATGTATAATGTTTGCAAATGAATATATGCCAATATTCTTTGATTTCATTTATATAAAAGTATGACTGCTTATGTCATAAGGGACAATTCAATACAGATTATTTTTATTTTAAAAAATGATGATGATTAAAACTCTGTTACTAATTATTCTGGATGAAAAAAAGCATTTGATAGGGTTTCCTGGGAATTCATGAGTAGGGCAAAATTAGTGTCTGCATTCCCAAACAGTATAACAGAGTTAATAAGCAGAATAAAGATGGCTCACAGGCAAATATTAAGGTGGGGGAAGTCATTTCTGTGAAACTGAATTTGAAAGGAGTTACTTAAGTGGAACTTTGACATAAAAAGATAAGGGACTAGTGACTGAATCAAGGGGATATAATTGGTTTGGTAGCCAAGAAAAAACTAGCTGTGTTGTGAATATTATCCTGTACATGTCAAATCTTAAACCTGACAAAGATGTTTTTGGGATATTTTAAAACAATTTCAAATATTCTCAGGGTACAACTGTTAATTTGCTATGTGGTAAGTTGAGATAATTACCCCGTTTGTAGCCTGATGTTTTAGCGGCTGGGAATTGGTATAACAGTTGAAGTATTTACCTCACAAACACAAAGGGCAGGATTTGATTCTCATCTTTCAAGGAAAACTGGCTAGGCTTAAAATGGCCTGCATGGGTAGCTAGTCTAGTACTTACCTGTAACTATATAATAAATCAAGTTAAAACAAAGGCTATAGCAGTAAAGTGTGTGCCTACACATGAGTTACTTCAACAGTATCCATACATATGCGGATATGAAAAAATGAAAGCAAGGAATATCAATTTAAAAGGACTCTGCAGTGGCAGCAAATGATATGTGGGGAAGAGACCAACCAGAAAATGAATAAATAAATAAGAGACTGGAAGCTAATGGCGATGGAAAGTACATTTGAGTAACTAACTTACCATAACAGCAGATGTTCGAATTATCACTGCTGGAGTAGCTTAAGCTATACAGGTTATATCGTGCTAACTATACATCAGCAAGCCAGCTTATAAAGCTTCAGGCCCATCTTTCATATACCCAAACCACCAGTCATCTTGAGATGAGCTGAATACAGGTCAGGTTTGAGCTCCAAGCCATTCAGAAGTTTTGTGCCAATATAGAGAGGAAGGATAAAGCCCTGTGAAAGAATACTAAAATAACCACACTCTGCTGGACAAACATTTGGAACAGTTTGCAAAAAGAGAAAGCTTTATATGAAAGGAGTAAGCTAGGAGAAATTGATTCATTAAATGGAAAGCAAAAAGGGTTTAGGCTTACCTAGCCTCCAGAGTTACTTTAGGACAACACTATTAAGACTAGTATACGTAACTCAATCCAGAGCCTACAACACTAAATGGAAGCAAATGGCATTCACCCAGAGTAGGTAAAACCAGGAAGTAATGAGACAAAATATAAAGTTCCAAGCAGTTTGAAAGGATCCAAATAAAAATTACGCTAAAATATACGCACATATATACAAACTGTATCCACAAATACCGAATGCTCAAAGCAGCAAACATTTTATAGAGAATTTAAAATGATCGAAAGCAGTAGACACTAAAACAATTCAACAGTGGGGCAAGGGCAAATCCCTTACCCCACTGCAATGCAATCTCATTCAAAAGGCTGCCTGCAAAACCATGATTAAAGAGATTGTTCGCTCATATGAGCGTTTGCATTTTTACATCAGTAAAAAACATTTACTCTTCTCAATACATGTGTGTGTGTGTGTGTGTATATGTATATATATATATATATATATATACACACACACACACACACACACACACACACACACACACACACACACACACACACACACACACACACACACACACACACAATGTATAAGTTGTTTGTCTTTCGGCTTTTCCCGGTTAGGGGTCGCCACAGCGGAACTCCGGTCTGCTACTGATTGGTAGTTGATTTTTACATGACGAGTTACCAGCCCTGACGCACAACCTTCAACGAAGGTACGCCCATTCACGCACGTCTCCACACAGAAGACGCTCTAGCTAAGAATCGAACCACACATACATATTTATATATATAAAAATACATATTTTATATATATATATATATATATATATATATATATATATATATATACACACACATATATACATACACTACACACACACACACACACACACACATATATATATATATATATATATATATATATATATATATATATACACACACACACACACACACATATACACACACATATGTACACACTAACATAGAAACTAGAGATAAATCTATTAAGAACAAAAGCTTTAGAACTATGGAGAGTATAAAAATCACGTACTAGGACTGAAGAACCAAACGAGAAAAACGAAATAACCAGAAACTCGATCACTTGAGCCAGTGATCAAAAATCCTGGGAGCAGTTGAAAGACGGAAGAGACTACATTAAACTGAAAAAGGGCTAAATAAATATTTAACTGCACTACCAGGAGTAAAAACACAGGGAGAGATGGAGGGGAAGAAGAAAACCAATATAAGATCTGAAAAGTAACAACGCATGCTGCAATATCAAAAGGCTGACAATAAGACTTTATAGACTACATCATGACAACTGCAAAAATCAGAAAAAAATGACAGCGGACTGGGCAAGAAAACTGAATGGACAAATTACTAGAAAACAATGGTCATAAATATGTCAATCCTGAGATATGTCACTAAATCTTGAAGGCTCATGACTTTCAGTTGGAAATGTTTCCATAGATAATTACACACTTCATAAATTACACAAAATATTTTAATAGGTAGACCAAAGGTGATGCAGATGCAAACAGAGATTGGGAATATATCCTTTGTACCTGTCCAAGTTTGCCACAGTTGAAACTAGACCTTCAGAATTTATTCAGAAACTCCATAACAGACAACTGTACATTAAACAGAGAATGATTCAAGTTCAACTGTGGATTGGAAGTAGAAAAAAATAGTTACTGTAAAGCCCCAATAGGAATGATTATGTTCGTGACTAAGAAGACAATACTGATGAGATAGAAATCAGACATTATTCCTATAGCTGAAGAAGTAATCTGTACCATTAATGCTTTCAGAGTCATGGAAGAAAAAGAACTAACACTGTAAGGGCAAACTACACAATAATACATGGACTCAGTATTTACAAAGAAGACAGGGACAAGGCTAGAAGAGGTGAGAGGTGATGTAGTAGAGAGGAAAGACAGGCACATGGAATACCTGGCTAGCTGGGTATGTTTATAAATTTCCATCTTATTGAAGTTGGGGTAATCCAGGACTTTGTTTTCTAAAAAATCATACAATATAATCACTGATACCAGGTCCGTCCAACTGATTAAATTATAATTGCAAGGTATTATAGTTAGCGATGATTAAAAACGGACAATCATTTGTGAGAAAATGTGTAGTGCACCATGCATGTGGACATGTTTGCATTTGTATGAAAAGGTATTGGCTGATAAATTTGTTTCTTAAAAAGTAATTCTCTGCTGTCAAGGACCATACAGCTTGAAACAACATCCTTCTTGGCTACCAATGGGTAACAAGGACCTTTCTTCTCTGACTTTTGCTAACAGGTGCAGAATGAGATTGAAAGAAGTGACAGAACAAAAAGGAATCCTCCTTACTGCAAGCCAAAAGTATAGTTGTGTACACTTACCATAAATGTAGATGTTCAAGTGTATTCACTGTTGCAGTCATTACATTTGGGTAATTTGCTGGCAGGTTGCCCTCAGTCGGCCTGATTAACAAAGTCTTGTGTCCTGCATCAGTTGCTGTCCCTTCTTCTATGACGTCAGGTCGTCAGGGGTATAAAACATGCAGCCGATGCCATTACATCAGTATATGTAGAATAAAAAACACAAAACATATACCTCCAAACAAAAGCAAATACACCAAAATGGCATTTATAGATAGTAACAGAAATGTGAGGTATAGTTAGAGAAAAAAACGGGGCTCGAGGGAGGGTAACCAGGACTGCAACAGTGAATACATTCGAACATCTACATTTATGGTAAGTGTACACAACTGTACTATTTTCTTCCTGTTTCACTGTTGCAGTCATTACATTTGGATAGAATCCCAAAGCTATGGTTGGGAGGATGGATTTATACAGCATTAGGAGCAGCTATAAGGCCCTGCAGGACAGCAGTGGCAAAGCCTGCTCTGGATTTAGAGAAGAGAGATAAATGGTAATGTTTGGTGAACGTATGAACTGAGCTCCAGGTAGCAGCTTCTAGAATGTCTCTGGTAGGAACCCCTCTAAGAAAGGCTGTAGAAGTAGATGCAGCCCTGGTGGAATGAGATCTGATTCCCTTGGGGGAAGGTTTACCATGGTGCATATAGCAGAAACGAATACAATGGCTTATCCAGTTGGAAATAGTCTGCTTTGAAATGGCCTTTCCCTCTGCCCCTGCAGCAAACGCCACCAGTAATTGTTCAGATTTTCTTAGAGATTTTGTCCTGTTTAAGTAGAATCTTAGTTGTCTGTGTACATCCAATGAATGCAGAATCCACTCACCCTTGTTCTGTGGATTTGGGAAGAAAGTTGGCAGATAAATGGTCTGATTGAGGGCTACACTTGATACCACTTTAGGCATAAAGGATGGATTGGTCCAGAGAGCCACCCTGTCTGGGTAAAAAATAATGAAAGGCTCCACTGCCATAAGGGCCTGTAGTTCTGGAATCCCTGCAGCTGAAGTAACTGCTAAAAGAAAAGCTGTTTTCCAAGAGAGAAATTTTAGGTCTGCAGTAGCAGCTGGCTCAAAAGGAGGTAGAGTGAGTTTTTCCAAAACAAAATTGAATTCCCATGCAGGAGTTGGTGCTCTCCTGGGAAGTCTTAAATTTTTGGCCCCTCTGAGGTACTGCTTTAGTAGAGGATGAGAAAAGAGGGGAGGCTTTGTGTTGTAATGAGCTGAAATGGCAGAGGCATGAATTTTTATGGAAGAAAAAGATAGGCACTTATGAAGCATCTCAGTTAAGTATTGCAGAATCTGATGAATACTGGGCATTGCTGTGCTTATTCCTTGTGCTTGGTTCCAGGCACAGAATCTTTTCCATTTGTCAGCATAAGATTTTCTAGTACTAGTAGGCCTTCTAGCCTCCAAAATGCCATCCATCACCAGTTTGCTGAGAGATGTAACTGGTGAAATTAGTTGATTAGCCATGCTGCAAGATTCAGAGTTTGGAGCTGAGTGTGCAAAATTTGATAGTTCTGCTGAGACAATAGGTAAGGTGTCTGAGGCAGGTACCACGGAGGAAGGTGTGACATATTGCGCAGGAGCGGGTACCAGTGTTGGCGAGGCCAGTCTGTAGCAATCAGAATCATTTTTGTTTTTTCCTGTCTGACTTTTAGTAAGACCTTGGAGAGCAGAGGCAGAGGGGGAAAGGCATAGACTGATAGGTTTTTACAGCTGAAGGATAGGGCATCCACTTTCCAAGCTTTTTTGTGATGAATTCTTGTGCAGAATTTGTCCAACTGATAGTTTTGGGGTGAGGCAAAAGGATCTATGTCTGGGCTCCTCCATTTGCGTGTCAACATGCTGAAGATTTGTGGATCCAGTTTCCATTCATGTGGGTCCATACGATTTCTGCTTAGTTCGTCTGCCAGAGTATTTTGCTTTCCTGGCAGGAACTGAGCTTGTAGATGTATTTGACAAGTCAAGGCCGTGTTCCACAATGCCATGGCTAGTCTGCAAAGGGGTAGGAATGGGTACCCCCCTGCTTGTTTATGTACCACATGACTGTGGTGGTGTCCGTCTTTATCAGTAGTTGTCCTGGATGAAGATAGTCCTTGAAGGCTGCCAGAGCATTCTGTACAGCTAGCATCACTTTCTGATTGCTAGGTAGGTGCATTTGATTTGGGCTCCATTGGCCCTGACTGCATCTCCTTGCCAGATGCGCTCCCCAAGCATAATCTGATGCATCTGTAGTCAGGGTTTAGGCGGCAGGGGGTGGAATGAATGACAGTCCCTTGTTTTGGTGGCAGGCCGTTGCCCACCATAGGAACTCTAGTTGCAGGCAAGGAATGATAGGAATCATTGTTTCCAGGCTGTGACAATGTTGACTCCATAAGCTTTTTAGGTACCACTGAAGTTTCCTCATATGCAGTCTTGCATATGGAATTAGAAGAATGCAGGAGGTCATGAACCCCAAGGCCTGCAGAATTGGTCTTGCAGATAGCTGGGTTTTTGTGGCCACCTGTTTGAAGTACGTCATCAATTGAATTTGTTTTTCTGGCGTAAGGTAAGTAATCTGGGCAGTTGTATTCAAGCTTGCACCTAGGAATGTAATTATTTGAGAGGGTACCAGTTGTGATTTCTTTTCGTTTATGGTGTACCCTAGACAAGTTAGAAGCCTTTTTACAAACGCAAGATAATTTAGAAGAGTGTCCTTGTTTTCTGCCTGAATTACACAGTCGTCCAGGTATGGATACATTTGAATATTTCTTTGCCTGCAAAATGCAATTACTGGTGCCAGGCACTTTGTGAAGACCCTGGGCACAGTAGATAAGCCAAAGGGCAGTGCAGAGAACTGGTAATGCAAATAGCCTGCTTTGAAGCGGAAGTATCTTCTGCAAGATTTCCTGATTGGGATATGTAGGTAAGCCTCTTTTTAAGTCTAGAGTTACCAACCAAGCATCCTTGCCTAGCATAGGTAGTAACTGTTGGAGAGTCAGCATCTTGAATTTTGGAATGTCCAGAAATGTATTTAGAATGGATAAGTCCAGAATTGGACGCCATGATTTGTCTTTTCTGGGTACCAAGAAAAAAGTCTTGAACAAAAACCTTCTCCCTTTTCCTTTTCTGGTACTGACTGAATAGCCCTCATATTCATGAGGGGCATAACTTGTTTCTGGGCCTCTGCCCACTGAATTGGAGGCAGATCTGGCCATCCATTTGGGATTGGCAACGTCTGGAAATGAAATCTGTATCCCTGGGATACTATATTTAAAACCCACTTGTCCTGGGTTATCAGTTGCCAGTTTAGTGCATGAAGTGCCAGTTCTCCCTCCAAAGGGGCAGCCAAATGCAAGTGCTTGGTGATTGCAGTGGAAAGTCATTGAGACTGTTTACCATAGGAAGGTGCCTTGTTACTTCCAGATTTGGAGGTGGAGGCACCGCATTGCTTTGTTCTACAAGTTCCTTGCGACTGATACCTGGAGCCTTTGGAATGTCTGGGTTTGCCTGAGCGGCTCTAGTGGGTACTGGAAAGGACCAGTTCTAAGTAGGCCAGTGCCTACTGAACCTGGGTGGCTGCACTTGTAGGAAATCTTTCACAGTTTGCATAGATTTAGCTTTATCTTCCATCTTTTTCAAAACTTCTTCAGCCTTATTACCAAACAGACTGTCCTGTTGTAAAGCAGGATCCAACAATTTTGCTTTAACATGGTCAGGCAGATTTTGCTCCTTGAGCCAAGCATGCCTTCTTATCACAGATCCAGTTACAGCAGCCCTGCAAGAGGCCTCCAAGGAATCAAAACCACACTGCAAAGTATGTTTTCCAACTTGTTCAGCTGAATGCAATAAATCCTGCAACTCTATTTTCCACAAAGTCAGAAATCAACATAATTTTCTGTTTAAGTAAACCCATGACATGCTGTTGCTATTTAAGCATATGAAATTGACAGTTTAAAGCCCTGATTGCCAAGGTTGCAGATGTGTAAACCTTCTTACTCCATCTATCCAGCGCCCTGGAATCTCTATCAGAAGGGGTAGGGATTTTTAGCAGTAGAAGCCTTAACGCCCTTGGGACCCTGAGAAATGGTTTCAGGGTCAGCAGTAGGGTTTTTAAAGAAGAATTTGTGGGAGTCAGGAACCCTGTAGTATCTGTCTGACTTACTAGGAGCCAGAGGCAGGGAATCAGGAGCCAAACTGAACTCTGAGAAAACATCATCAACAATGTCTAGAACAGGAGGTACATGCTGAGGAAGAAGGAGGAAATCCCTAAGTCTCTTTTTAGATTCTGAGAAATCCTGACTCTCCCAGGGAAAGTGTTCCCTTAAGGTACGCAAAGTTTATCCAAACGAAAAATCCTCAGGAGGAGAAGCAGAAGGGATGGAATCTTCTGCATCAGAGTCCTCATAAGTGGGAATAGATAATTCCTGATCAGAAGAGGAATCAGAAGAAATAGAAACCTTATCTGAAGATTCATAGTCAGTGCCTTGCCTAGGCCTCTTAGCAGGAGGGGGATGGGTACCCCTGATCAAGGTAATTAAATCCTCAGCCATTTTGATCATTTGTTTTTTAGGCATTGGGACCTGTACACATGGCCAAGCGTCAGATTTTTAGACATAAAAGTAGTTTTTGGCCTTAGTTTTTGAAGATGGCGTCGGTTTAATATACAAATCTTTAGGCCTGAAAACACCCTCAGAAGCCGGTGCCTGCTCAGCACCTCCGGACCCATCTAAGGTAGAGACATCCGTGGGTTCAATACCTAAAGTATCTCGTGGCATACCAGACTCCAAATGGGTCTCAGTAGAGGCCTGCGAATCAAAAGTAGCGGGTATCAGGGGCTGCGAAAGCACCTCACTGAGTACCGGCGAACTGGCGACTGGCTTAGGAGAAGCTTCGTCATCGGTATTGGACCTCGACGGTCTGTCTCTGTCTTTTTCTTTGTGTTTTTTAGGTTTTCCGGTAGTCGGATTGCTAACTGACATTTCTGGATAGTTAAATCTCAAGCCAAAATATTTAGAAGCAAACATGTACCGACGTTTACTAGTGCGCTGATTAAATTTAGCACAAAGCCGACAGCAAGGCACATTGGGGTCAGGGCCTAGGCAAGGAATACAGTACAAATGAAAATCCGTATGAGGTATTTGCTTCCCACAAGTAATACAATTATTAATTTTTACTGACATCGGTAAGGAGCAAGAAAAAGTTTCCCCAACGGGGTACTTAGCTTTTAGTTGAAGACTTCGGTTTCAGGAGTCGGCCGACCGCCACTTGTGAACTGCTTCTGCTTCGGGCACCACGCGGGAAGAAAGACTGATGTAATGGCATCGGCTGCATGTTTTATACCCCTGACATCATGGAAGTAGGGAAAGCAACCGACGAAGGACCCAGGACCCAAGACTTTGTTAATCAGGCCGACTGAGGGCAACCTGCCAGCAGATTACCCAAATGTAATGACTGCAACAGTGAAACAAGAAGAACATCTGCAAAGGGACTACATTCTCCTATGTGGTAAATGGATGAATATCCATGACGTCACACTCTTAAAAATAAGTAAATAATTTTTGTTTGGAACACCTTTATTAAATTATCAGTTAAGACAGGCACACACACATTAATAGAAAAGAAAACAAATCACATTAACATTTTCCCATTTACACACATTATACATCACATTTTCTTTCATAACTATAATCAGTCCAACATTACATACACTGTTGGATTCCTACCTTCCCTTAAACTTCGTTCCTCCTTTTGAACATTATTCTGCATGTATTCCGCCCCACCACCAACCCTCTACATAATTTGTTTATTCCTGTTTCTAAAGATCTCTCTTCCGGCTCTTTTATCTATTTACAATATTCGATACTTCAAATACAGTTACTTTACACTTTGATTTCCATTTTCTAGTACATGTAGTTTTGGCAGCAGACATAAACATTCCCAAATGATTTTAACCAGATTCCATTATCCACCATTTTGAAGATGTCTGGAACTTCAGATGATGGAATATACCAGTGCATTCAATTTTCCTGGGTATGAGCTCTTATAATGGAGATATCCCAGAGTCTGTGGCCCACAGCCATATCAACATCTCCTCTCTACACACTATGAGTATGTGTCATATTGTTTACATATCACAATACAGTCTTTTTACACATCAGAAAGAAGTTTAGCTGGCTTCCTCAAACCATCACCAAAACATCCACAGTGTCAGATTAGTCCTGATAAAGGAAAGGCAACCTCAGTCTGAGGCTTGCAGAGACATGTCAACTACTCAGGAGGCTAGTGACACTGACAAGATATCAGCAGAAAGAGTCTAAATATTTCATGACTCTACAGCCAGTGGAGCACCATAAACCAAAGGTAAGAGAATGGAAGAGTGAAAATAGCGGCTGCCACAAGCCCAAGATGTATGAAAAGGTCCAGGCTATGACCTCTCTCTGTGATTTTACCCAGGATGACAAAATCACTAGCTCCTTCCCTTGTGGGCATCAATGACCAGCATTGAAGAATGTCCAGCTCTGCTGTCATGAGATTTGTCTTGGATATCAGACCAAAAGGGGACTTCTCACTGTAAGTAAGAGACATTTCAGGGAAGGGCAACCAGAAAGTACAGTTGTGTATAATTACTATAAATGTAAATGTAGATGTTTGAGCGTATTCACTGTTGCACTCCTGACTTGTGGGATTTCCTGCAGTGGAAGCCCTTGGCTGGCCCAACTACCAGAGAAGAATCTCCCTCCTCCAACAGCTAGCGGGATGCCCTGACCTATGTCTGTACTCTCAGGTATAATGGGAGTCAGATGACGTCATGAGCTCAGTCTTCTCTTGTCCCTGAAGGTAGGCGCCTTCTTAGATGGAGCCTGATGTCAAGGACCTTGAACACTGAACCTAAGAAAGGGAAGTGCAGGAATGGGGGGCCTCTGACTGAGAAGCCTGTACAAGCCTACCCTGCAGGCTAGGGTGGAAGGAGGGAGGGAAAGAATACTGCAACAATAAATACACTCGAACATCTACATTTATGGAAAGTATACACAACTGCACTATGTTCTTCATGTTTCACTGTTGCAGTCCTAACTTGTGGAATGATTCCCAAAGCTGACAAGAGGGAATGGCAGATTAAGGAGAGGTGACGATGGCCTGCAGGATGGCAGTGGCAAATCCTGCTCTGGACTTGGAGAAGGCTGACAGATGGTAATGTTTGGTAAAGGTATGCACTGAAGATCAGGTAGCAGCTTCCAGGATGTCTTTGGTGGGTACCCCTTTTAAGAAGGCAGTAGAGGCAGGAGTTGTGGAGTGTGTCCTCTCAGCATCTGGTGGCTTCTTACCATGATGCCTGTAACAAAAGGAGATACACTGAGAGATACACTTAGAGATGGCTTGCTTGTAAACGGGTTTCCCTTCAGAACCAGCGGCAAAGGTCACAAACAGCTGGTCTAATTGCCTCAAAGTCTTTGTTCTGTCAGATAGTAATGGAGCTGTCTATGCACATCCAAGGAATGAAGACTTATTTCTGCTTTGTTTTGTGGTTTGGGAAAGATTGTAGGCAGATGTACGGCTTGATTTACCGATGTGTCTGTCACCACCTTGGGCATTAAGGATGGGTTAGTCCTGGGTGAGACTCTGTCTAGGTGGAAGTTGAGGAAAGGATACACTGCTATGAGTGCCAGCAGTTCAGAAACCCTTCCAGCACAAGTGATGGCTAACAAGAAGGCAGTCTTCCATGCCAAGAATTTGAAGTCACCAGAAGCAGCTGGTTCAAATGGTAGAAGAGTAAGTTTACTCAGAACAAATTTAGGTTCCCATGGTGGGGCCAGAGGCCTTCTGGGTGGCCTGATCTGGACGACCCTTCTAAGAAACTGGTTCATAATGGAGTAAGAGAAGACAGGAGGTTGGGCAGGAATGTGGGCTGAAATAGCAGAGGCATTAATTTTTATGGAGGAGTAAGACCTTTGTCAAACAGACTGGCGAGATAGGCCAGGATTACGGGTATCTTGACTAGAAGAGCATCCTGTGCATGTTGCCCACACCAAACGGAGTGTCTTTATCATTTAGCCGACTAGGATTTCCTAGTGCTAGGCCTTCTGGCATCTTTTAGAATATCCTGAACCTGTTTGTCTAGAACAGGATTGCTCCAAGATGTTACGGTATCCTTCCATGCTGATAGTTTGATGGTGTGCTGATTGGGGTGTACAATCTTTCCCTTGTCCTGAGTCAGAAGGTCCAATCTCTGTGGCAGCTCCCATAGTTTCATGGTGGTTAAGCTGAGTACCAGAAGGTATCCGTGCGGCCTGGGCTAATGTGGTGCTATTACTGTTACTCTTGGTCCCACTTCCCTTCTTTATGAGCACCCTGAGGAGCAGAGGAATTGGGAGAGAAGGCAGAGATGAAGAGGCCTGTCCACGGCAAAGAGAAAGCATCTGTCTTCCAGGCTGACTTCATTTTGTCCCTGGGGCAAAAGTTTTCCAATTGAATATTTTCCTTGGTGGTGAAAAGGTCTATTTGAGGTGCTCCCTATTCTTTGGCTATACTGAGAAAGGTTTCCCAATGTAGTTGCCATTCGTGGGGGTCTGACCCCTGCTGAGGTGGTCTGCTAGTTGGTTGTGCACACCTGGTGAGTATTGTACCAAGAGTTGTAAACCCAGTGAGTGTGCTGTTTCCCAAACATCCATTCCTAGACAGCAAAGAGGGTAGGAGTGAGTTTCCCCCGATGTATCACGTGACTGTGGTATTGTCTGCTTTCACTACTAGTGCCCCTAGTTTCCATTTCTCTCTGAAGGCTACCAGGCCTTTTTGGACTGTCATAAATTCTTTTAAGTTTATGAGTTTGCCTCTGAGCTTGTGGTCCTACTTCCCTTGGGACTAGTTAAGATCTGTAGAAGTGTTCTCTCCAGGCTACCTCTGAGGCATCTGTAGTCACTGTTTGCTCTTGGGGATGAATATGAAGGGGAGACTGGACTGAGGGAGCAAGCCTGGACCTACCATGCAATTTCCTCCTTGAAGCAAGGAATCAGTTTGATTTTGCCTGGGAGGGGCTGTGCATGCTGGCACCGCACATTTCTGAGCTATCATTGCAGGTTCCTCATGTGTAGCCTGGCCAGGGGATCACGAGGATGCAAGAGGCCATGTTACCCAAGGCCATGAGGTACTTTCTGGCTGTGAGGAAATCTCTGATCATGACTTTTTTGGAAGTGCAGAGTCAGGAATGAGACCTTATCTGGAGACAGGAAAGCCTTTTGGAGGGTGGAATTCTGTAGGGCCCTACAAGAACACAATCCTGGTTGAGGGGCCTGTCTGGGAGCCTGGATAAGGCGATTGTCCAGACATGGGATAATCTGAAATCCTCTTGTTCTGCAGAAGGCAATCAGAGGAGCTAAGCACTTTGTGAAAACCCTGGGAGCAATAATCAAGCCAAAGGGCAGAACAAAAAATTCACAGTGCCTAGTACATGCTCTGTGAATATGCAGGTATGCACCCTTTAGATCTAGGGTAACCATGAAAGCTTTTGGAGAGATCATGGGCAGAATTTTTGAAAGGTCAACATTCTGAATTTTGGAACCTGTAGGAATTGGTGGAGGACAGACAGGTCGATTACAGGTCACCATGAGCATTCCTTCCTGGGAACTAGGAAGAGTCTAGAGTAGAAACTCCTTTTTAAGTGTTCTGGAACAGGTTCCACTGAGTCCTGAGCACACAGCATCTCTATTTGAGACAGAGCCTTTGTTCTTCGGTTTGAGGAATGTCTGGGAAACCTAAGGGTTTCAAATGCTGCTTGAATTTGAGTTTGTAGCCTCTTGGTTAAAATGTTTAATACCCACTGGTCTGAAGTAATGAGGGACCAGTTTCTCTGGAATAATGATAGTTTTCCTCCTAGTCTGGGAGAGGGAGGGGGTGGAGGGCGAACTACCATGAACGAGTCATGATTATTCCTTGCCAGGGGCCTGTGTTCTAGAACTTCCTGGCCTAGATGATTCTGAATACCACTGCCTGGGTTTCTGGGATGTCTCTTCTCTATGCGTCTTTTCTTAGCTAGCTTTAGACTGACAGGGGAAAAAAAAAGAAGTTATGTACCTACCATAACGTTCCATGTTAGTTGTTCTTCATCTCGCCTTGCTTCTTGCTGGATGGGTTCGGAGCCGATCCTCGGCTCCGACTCGGCCACTTACTATAGCTAGAGAGCTCTTTACTGGCTCGAGGCTACCCCTTTTCCCAGAATGTTGAGCGTCAGCTACCAGATCTCATTTGAGATAGCTCACACTAGACATAATTATAGAAGATAATCCATAAATAAACCTGGATATACAGTTAATTGTCATGGTTTGCCTGATAAGCAACTAATAACAAAACAAATTAGCCAGTGAAACCATTGAGAAACTCCTCTCAATCCTCGAGAAAGGGGGAAGGAGGGAGGGACGCAAAAAGGAAGGCCAGATGAAAGACAACTAACATGTAATGTTATGGTAGGTACATAACTTCTTTATGTTAAGTCGCCTTTGTTCTTACTGGATGGGACAGCGACCCTAGCACCTCAATCCTGGGTGGCTCATTGAAACAGACTCTTCAGAATCGTGGAACCAAAGGAAGCCCTGCCCCGGGAGACCACATCTACTTTGTAATAAGAAATGAATGTATGAGGATCTGCCCAAGTAGCTGCTGCACAAACTGAATCTATGCGCAATCTAGATTGAAAAGCTACCGAAGTAGCTACTGACCTGGTTGAATGACCTTTGGGTTTTGCTGGGAGATCTTTTTGTCGCAAATGGTAGGTATGAGCTATGGTGTCTGATAACCATTTTGACAATGTTACATTAGAAACTGGAAGGCCTTGTTTGTTGTTAGCAAATGAAAGGAACAACTGATCTGATTTTCTCATCTTTTTAGTTCTATGGAGATAGAAAAGTAGTTGTCTATGAACATCCAATTGCTGTAATCTGTATTCTGCCTTGTTGGAATGATTAGGGAAAAAGATAGGAAAGTTCAATGGATCGAGTCATATTGTGTTCTGAACAAACTTTAGGTAGAAAAGATGGGTTGGCTCGCAGAGAAACTCTATCTTTGTGAAAAACTAGGTATGGAGGGCAAACACATAGTGCATGGTTCTGAAACACGTCTGTCAGGAGTAATAGCAACTAAGAAGAGAGTTTTTCAAGAGAGAAATTTAAAGGAACATGATGCTGCTGGTTCAAAGGGTGGCAATATCAAGGAGGCCAGAACCAAACTGAGATCCCAAGGTGGAAGGGGCTCTTTCACTGGGGGTCTAAGTAGAGATGTACCTCTCATGAAAGCCTTACAGTTTATGAGACATTATGCTGGAATTAGAAACTCTGACATGAAAATTTAAAATGGCAGCTAGTTGTACTCTGACAGTAGCAGCCGCTGCACCAGAATGAAACAGTTCTGTTAAGAAATCCAAAATCTCATATACAGGAGCTGTAAAAGGATCTAAATTCATGGATTCTGCCCAGTAAGAGAATCTTTTCCATTTGCTAGCATAGACTTTCCTTGTATTTGTCTTATGGGATGAAACAATAATAGCACGCACTGCTGGGGAAATATCGGGGAGCCTGGCTAGAAGTGGAGTAACCAAGCTGTGAGCTTGAGAGATTGCAGGGATTGGTGTAGCCCGCCTGATTGATAAATTAAGAGGTCTCGTACTGGGTCCAGAATCCAAGGCTGGGGCAGAAGGTGGGTGTGAAGTAATGGAAACCAAATCTGTCGAGGCCAATAGGGGGCAATGAGGATCATTTTGCAACCCAATGATTTTGCTTTCTGAATGACTTTTGGAATTAGGGGAAAGGGGGGAAATGCATAAAGGAGTCCCTGAGGCCAATCATGGACTAGAGCGTCTCTGGGTGTCTGACCTGGAGGAGGAACAAGGGAGAAGTGGCTATTGCATTTGTTGTTGAGGGGAGAGGCAAAGAGATTGCAGCAAGGCTGGCCCCATTTGCAGAAAATAAGATCTATAATTTCCTGTTTCAGAGACCACTCGTGAGGCATGAGGATAGCCCTGCTGAGCCTGTACACTATTACGTTGGATGTCCCAGGGATATGCGTTGCTTTCAGAAAACGTTGGGAGGAAATCGCCCATTGCCACAGTCTGAGGGCCTCTCGGCACAAGGGGTAAGACCTGGTTCTGCTCTGTTTGTTGATGTACCAAACCACTGACATATTGTCCATCTGTACTGCAATAGTCCCGGCATGGAGAGAGTCTTGAAGAGCTTGCAACGCTAGGAGCATCGCTCTCATCTCCAGGACGTTGATGTGCAAGTGGTACTCGTGAGGTTGCCAAGTGCCTTGGACTGTCTTCCCTAGATAATGCCCCCCCCCCCCACCCTATCAGGGAAGCGTCCTTGGTCACTGTGGAGACTGGATGGAGCTCCATGAAAGGTCTGTACTGAGTAACTAGTGGGGAGACCATCCACCAGGAAAGGTGTCTTTTGCAAGATTCCATAATTAACATAATGTGAGACATGGGTAATTCCTGGAAGGACCACTGTGTGAAAAGAAGCCACTGAAGGATTCTCATGTGAAAGCGTGCTAAGGGAACTAAAAGAATGGCAGCTGCCATGGACCCTAGAGCTTTAAAAACATATTTGACTTGAATTCTTTTGCTCCTCAGGAGAAGTGACACCTGTTTTCGAATAATGGAAACTCTTTCCTGAGGCAATTTTACAATCATACGAAATCCACAAAGAAAATACCCACAGGGTACAGAAAGTACAGTTTTGTACCTACCATAAATGTAGATGTTCGTGTGTACACCCTGCTGCAGTCATCACACTTGGGTTATCCTGTCATCAGGCGGTCCCGCAGTTGGCTGGAATTCCAAAGTCTTGGTCCGGCGTCGGTTGCTGTCGCTTCTTCCCTGACGTCAGTGGGCCAGGGGTATATATAATGCAACCAATGCCATTTTCTTCAGTTTTTCTTGCCCCAGATGTCAGGTGCCCCCAAAAAGGTGGTCAGTAATTAGTACCAAATTGAGTAAACTTGCACAAACACAAAATCCCTTCAGCTATAAGCAAATACATCGGGAAGGTATTGAAGAGATTTAGCCAGTAGGTCAGAGGTGATGGAGGGAGGGTAACCTGGACTGCAGCAGGGTGTACACTCGAACATCTACATTTATGGTAGGTACAAAACTGTACTATGTTCATCGTGTTACCCTGCTGCAGTCATCACACTTGGGTTGAATCCCAAAGCTAAGGATGGGTGGAGGTATCATAGAGGGTTAGAGGAGGCTAGAAGGCCCTGCAGAACTGCAGTGGCGAAGCCCACCCTGGTCTTAGAGTAAAGTGGTAAGTGATAGTGTGTGGTAAAGGTGTGTACTGAACTCCAAGTTGCAGCTTCCAAAATCTCCTTGGTTGGAACCCCCCTGAGAAAGGCTGTAGAAGTAGCTGTTGCCCTGGTAGAGTGGGGCCTAATGGTTGCATGAACTGGTTTTCCATGATGGGTATAGCAAAAACGTATGCAATGACCTATCCATTTGAAAATGGTTTGCTTTGATATAGCCTTCCCTTGAGAAGCTGTAGCATAGGATACAAAGAGCTGGTTAGATTTTCTGAAAGCCTTAGTTTTGTCCAAGTAGTAACGAAGTTGCCTGGGAATGTCCAAGGAATGCAGGAGTCTCTCACCTTTGTTCTGTGGATTTGGGAAGAAGGTGGGTAAGTGGATGGTTTGATTTAAAGCCACACTGGAAACCACCTTAGGCATAAAGGAAGGATTAGTTTGTAGAGAAACTCTGTCTTGATGAAAAATGAGGAAAGGTTCCACTGCCATTAGTGCCTGTAGCTCTGAGACTCTTCTAGCTGAAGTTATTGCTAGCAGCAGGGCAGTCTTCCATGATAGGAATTGAAGATCTGCAGAGAAAGCTGGTTCAAAGGGAGGTAGCGTTAGTTTTTCCAGAACAAAATTGAGGTCCCATGTTAGTGTAGGTGCTCTCCTGGGTGGTCTAATGTTTTTTGCCCCTCTGAGGAACTGCCTTAGAAGTGGATGCGAAAATAAGGGTGGATCCGTGTTGTAGTGGGCCGAAACAGCTGAAGCATGGATTTTAATGGAAGAGAAAGTCCTTTGTGCAACATCTCAGTTAAATACTGTAGAATGTGAGGCATGTGAGGCTGAATTGTGTCTTGGCCTTTAGATTGGTTCCAGGCACAAAACCTTTTCCATTTGTCCGAATAAGCCTTCCTGGTGCTTGGCCTCCTAGCTTCCAGAATAACATCCATAACTGCTTGGGAAAGAAGGGCTGGCTGGATGCTTAGTTGATTTGCCATGCAGCCAGATTTAAGGTTTTGAGCTGGCTGTGAAGAATCTGATTGTTTTGTTGTGTGAGTAAATGGGAAATTTTTGGTAATATCCATGGTGGGCCATGGGCCATATTCATCAATAGCGGGTAACAGTGCTGGCGTGGCCAGTCTGGGGCTATGAGAATCAGTCCTGATCTCTCCTTTTTGACTTTCAGAAGTACCTTTGTGAGGAGAGGCAATGGAGGGAAGGCATATACTGTCAGGTTTTTCCAACTGAAAGAGAGTGCGTCCACTTTCCACACTTGATGGTGAAGTGCCCTTGTACAAAATTTTGTTAGTTGATAGTTTTGAGGGCTGGCAAACAGGTCTATGTCTGGAAGGCCCCATTTTTGAGTTGTTATTGTAAATACTTATGGATCTAGTTTCCACTCGTGGGGATCCATGATGTTTCTGCTGAGGTCGTCTGCCAATGTATTCTTCTGTCCTGGCAGGAATTGAGCTTGTAACTGAACTTGGAAAGCCAGAGCTGTGTTCCATAAGGTCATTGCTTGCCTGCACAGAGGGTAGGAGTGAGTACCCCCTTGTTTGTTTATGTACCACATTACTGTGTTGTTGTCCGTCTTTATTGTCAGTTGTCCTGGATGTAATAGATCCTTGAAGGCTGTCAGAGCTTTCTGTACAGCTAGCATCTCTTTTTGATTGATGTGCAGATTCCTTTGATCTGCAGTCCATACGCCTTGAACGCACTGTCCTGCCATGTGAGCCCCCCAGGCGTAATCTGATGCATCTGTTGTGATAGTTTGCCTGGCTGGGGGCAAGGTGAAAGGCTGACCCTTGTTGAGGTGACATGCCTGTGACCACCATAGAAACTCCTGTTGTAGGCAGGGAATGAGAGATATCATTGTGACCAAGCTGTGGCTGTGTTGAGACCATACGCTTTTTAGGTACCACTGTAATTTCCTCATATGCAGCTTTGCAAATGGTATTAGTAGTATGCAAGATACCATGAAGCCCAAGGCCTGCAGAATTTTTCTTGCAGTTAATTGGGCCTTTGTTGCCATTGTTCTGAAATATTGAGTCAGTTGTAGTTGTTTGTCTGGCGTCAGATAAGCCTTCTGGGCCGTTGTATTCAAGCTGGCACCCAGGAATGTCATATTTTGTGAGGGTACTAGTTTTGACTTCTTTTCGTTTACTGTGTACCCCAGGCAATTTACTAGATGCTTCACAAAAGCCAGATGATGTAATAGAATGTCCTTGCTTTCTGCTTGGATGAGGCAGTTGTCCAGGTATGGGTATATTTGAATTCCTCTTTATCTGCAGTATGCAATTACTGGTGCCAGGCATTTTGTGAAGACTCTGGGCGCAGTAGATAAGCCAAAGGGCAGTGCAGAGAATTGATAATGGGTTGAACCTGCAATGAAACGGAGGTATCTTCTGCAACTTTGTCTGATAGGGACATGCAGGTATGCCTCCTTGAGGTCCAACGTTACTAGCCATGCTTCCTTGCCCAACATGGGAAGAAGCTGCTGTAGTGTTAGCATTTTGAATTTGGGTACTTGTAAGTGTTTAGAATTGAAAGGTCCAGAATTGGTCTCCAGGCATTGTCCTTCCTGGGAACTAGAAAGAGTCTTGAGTAAAATCCTTGGCCTTGCTCTCGAGTAGGTACCAGTTGAATGACTCTCATGTCCATGAGAGCTGTAATTTGTTTTTGTGCCTCTGCCCATTGATTTTGTGGCAGGTTTGGCATTCCTCTTTTCATTGGCAAGGTGTGAAAATGGAATCTGTATCCTCGTAAAATTATGTCTAGGACCCATTTGTCCTTTGTGACAATGTGCCAGTTGTCTGAAAAAAGTGTGAGTTTTCCTCCCAAGGGGGCAGCCAAGAGAGTGTTGCTTGGCCAGTTGAGGTGCAAATCATTGAGTTTGCCTTCTGGTAGATTGGGACCTGTCTTCTCCTCCCTTCTGTGTTGCAGTGCCCCATTGGCGAGGTTTGTACTGGGCTTGTGGTTGTCCTCTGCCCCTTGGGCGTCTGTATTTACCCCTCTGTGGTCTGTCTGTAGCTGGAAAGGACCAATTTTTTGTTGGCCAGTTTCTGCTGAAGCGAGGGGGCTGTACCTGTAGGAAATCTTTGACTATCTGCATAGATTTTGCCTTATCCTCCATTTTCTTTAAGACTTCTTCTGCTTTAACTCCAAAAAGAACATCCTGCTGTATGGGAGCATCTAGAAGTTTTGCTTTAACATGATCAGGAAGAGTTTGTTCCTTTAACCAAGCATGCCTACGTATAACAGACCCAGTGACAGCTGCTCTGCAGGAGGCCTCCAAAGAATCAAACCCACATTGTAAGGTATGTTTGCCCACCTGTTCAGTGGCATGCAACAGATCCTGCATTTCTTTCAATTCAGATTGTTGAGGGAGAGTGGCCATTTTTTGCTTTAGCTAAAAGATTAGAAATTGCTGATACTTAAGCATGTGAAATTGGCAATTTAGTGCCCTTATAGCTAGAGTGGCTGAGGTCTAAACTTTTTTCCCCCCCACCTGTCTAGTGCTCTGGAATCCCCCTCAGAAGGTACAGGATTTTTAGCCATAGAAGCCTTAGCCCCCTTGGGACCCTGGGAGATGGTCTCTGGGTCAGCAACAGGGCTTTTTTAAAGAAATTTGTGGGAATCAGGCACTCTACAATATCTGTCAGACTTAGCCGGAGCAGGAGGTAGAGAATCAGGGTTAAAACTGGATTCTAAGTAAACATCATCCACAATGTCTAAAACTGGTGGATGGCAAGTGGTCTGTGTTGGGGGAGTAAAAGAAACTCTCTGAGCCTTTTCTTCGAGTCAGAGTAGTCCTGACCTTCCCAGTGCAAATGTTCTCTCATAGTGTGTAAAGTTTCCCCAAAGGAGTAGTCTTCAGGAGGAGAAGCTGAGGGAATGGAATCCTCAGCATCAGAATCTTCATAATGGGAGAAGGAATAATCTTGGTCCTCAGAGGAGTCTGAAGAAATGGACACTTGTTCAGAAGATGCATAATCTTCCTCTTGTCTAGGCCTTTTGTCAGGAGGGGGCTGGGAACCCCTCATTAAAGTGATCAAATCTTCAGCCATTTTGAGCATCTGTTTCTTAGGCATGGGGCCTTGAACAGGGGACTGAAGTGCAGTCTTTTTAGATTTAATAGGAGTCTTCGTTTTAGAATACGATTTAATGGTGAGCGTCGTCGGTCTGAAAACGCCTTCAGAAACCAATGGCGTTTCTGCAGCACCGACAACTTTTTCAGCAATGTCGTCGGTAGGGCCTGAACTAAATGGCTGCATCGGCCTGGTACATTCCATCACAATTTCTGAAGCGGTCTTGGGTTGCAGATCTGCGGTAGTCAGGGGCTGCATCGGGGCCTCACTGAGGACCGGAGACCGGACCAGCCGAGGCCTCTGAATCTGGCTTAGGCCTAGGCTGTCTGTCCTTATCCTTGCGTTTTTTGTGCACGCCAGTAGTCGGTTGCTCTGCCGGCATGGTGTAGTTAAATTTCCTACCGAAGTAGTGTCATGCGAAATCAAAGCGACTTTTAATAGTACACTTATTAAACCTAGCACAAAAACGACAACTAGTGACGTCGTGGTCTGGACCTAGGCAAGGTATGCAAAAAGAATGAAAATCCTTATGAGGTATTTGCTTCCCACAAGAAATACAATTCGTTTTTCTGACATCGGTCTGAGGCAAGAAAAGTTTCCCCAACGGGGTACTTAGCTTTATCGAAGACTTCGGTCTGAAATTCGAAAATCTCAGTAGTCGGCCGACCGGCACTTGTGAACTGCTTCTGCTTCGGGCACCGCGCAGCAAGAAAGACTGGGGAAAATGGCGTCGGTTGCATTATATATACTCCTGGCGCACTGATGTCAGGGAAGAAGCGACAGCAACCGACGCCGGACCAAGACTTTGGAATTCCAGCCGACTGCGGGACCGCCTGACAACAGGATAACCCAAGTGTGATGACTGCAGCAGGGTAACACGATGAACATCTGGTAAATGACAAAAATGAACCACGTCCAAAGCACAAGACAGAGACTTTAATTAAAATACGTACAAATTCACTTGCTAAGCGCTTTCAGCATTACACATGGCATCATCAGAGTAAGTGAACAACCATACCATACATTGAATAGTCAATCAATCACCTGAACAACCAACAGAAAATGTGCATTGATTTAAATAGATAAATAATTAATTATCAGGTAAATTTTGAACATAGAATTTGTCCACGCACAACAGAGCAATGTTACCCAGATCTGACACTGTAAAAAATATCCTATCCACAATATATACATTTATGTTTGAACATCCTTCAAACACTTAAAAAATAAATAAATAAAAATAATACATATTGGGATATGAAAATAAATATGTAACCCACTATTTACACTATATTCTATTAGCCCTATCTTTTAAAACTGTTTTTAAAGAAATGTATTCATTCAAACCCGGTGGGGTTGTTGCATCAAGAATTATTTACCATTTGTATTCTAATAATTCTACCTTCAACCTTTCATTCCCAACCCTCTCAAGTTGTGTCACCCTGTCAATAATAAAAAAAATAAATTTCTTAAAATCCACACAATGTATGCCAAGCATATATAGTGCATTGTGTGTGTCCTTGTTTTTTACTGCCCTCTGGTGTTCTGCAATCCTGTCTTTTAACCTACAGACAGTTTTGCCCACACAGAATGTATTGCAGCTAACACAAGTGGCAATATATACCAACTTTTGTGTGTTGCAACTACACCTACCAGGGCACCCCAGTGTCTTAATATAATTAGACACCAATGCATAAGGTCCTTCATTAATGTACCTACAAAATTTACAGGTACCACATTTGTATATTCTCGAACACTTGTAAATGGTTCTGTTTCCCTCCAAAATTTCTTTGATATTTTTTCCCCTAGAATATACTATTTTGGGGAAATTACCCAAATCATTTTTCATGGTTTCATTAAATACTGTATCCCATGTTTTTTTCACTAATTCAACAACACCGCCGGTCTGACTATTATATTTCAATACTAGTGCCCTACCTTCTAAGGTGTTGATCTTTTGAAATGTATCATTGTCATTACCCCTTAGAATGGGTTTGTATATACTCCGTCTCTTCTCCAAGACCTCATTCCTAATTTTTAACATCTTTAAGGGCTGTCCCCTATCTAAAAAGAAACCAGTGAGGGTGTACACCTCTTTAATACAAGTGTCATCATCACTCACAAGCCTGGAAAGTCTTACCATTTGGCCCTTCACTATTCCTCTTTTTTGGTATGGTGGGTGACAACTGTTATAATGTAACAAGGAATTGCTATGGGACTTTTTCCTAAATATATTACTATGTAGAATGTTTGCAGATTTGGTCAATTTTATATCCAAAAACTCTATTTCATTTTCAACCCACTTGCTGGTTTGTTTGTTTGTGTCTTTCGGCTTTTCCCGGTTAGGGGTCGCCACAGCGGAAACTCCAGTCTGCTAATGATTGGTAGTTTATTTTTACGTGCCGAGTTACCAGCCCTGATGCACAACCTTCAACGAAGGTATGCCCATTCACGCATGTCTCCACGCAGAAGACGCTCTAGCTGAGAATCGAACCAGAGAGCGTCTTACTGTGAGGCGACAACGCTACCGCAGCACCACCACCGTAAATCTAAAAAAAGTTGTTATACTATTTAAATATTCAACAAAGGACATGGCTTCATCCTTACTGCCCTTCCAAAGTATTAGTACATCATCTAAAAAGCGGTTATAGAGAGCAATCTTTTCATTATATGTTGAACCAAATACATATTCTTCCTCCCAATATAGGAGGACCAGGTTAGCAAAACTAGGGGCACACTTTGCCCGCATTGCCACTCCTGAAATTTGTTGAAAGGTTTCCCCTTCAAATGTCACAAAATTGCTCTTTAAAACCATTTCCATACATGATGTCATCATATTAATTTTGGCAGCATTAAATTTACCACTTCTAACTAAACTTTGGGTAAAATACTCAACCCCTACATCTTGTGGGATTACTGTGAATAGGTTAATGGCATCTATAGTTAAAAAAGACCAATCAGTGCCATCATTGGAAATCTTATCTAGTCTATTTAGACAGTGCCATGAATCATTCAAAATATGTGGAACCCCAGCCACAACCTTTTGGAGCCCCTCGTCCACAAAGGCAGCCAATGGTTCAGTCTTAGAACCCCGAGAAGAAACTATAGCTCTAAAAGGGGGATCTCTAGTGCCCTTGTGGATTTTGGGGATACCAAAAATAACAGGTGTGACTGGGTGTTCCACATTCAAAAAGTTGTATTCTGTTTCAGACAATGCCCCCTGGTACAGGGCATCAAGAAGAAACAAGTCAATTTTACGATATGCTATATGCAATTCGTTAGTAGATACCCTGTGGTAGGTCGTGTGGTCGCCCAGTATTGCCTGCATCTTAGCTATACAGTCAAATCTGGACATAATAACCACTCCGCCACCCTTATCGGGTTTCATAATTCTCAAATCTTTATTGTTAGCTAGCTCAAATAAAGCATCTCTTTCCTGTTGAGACAAATTCAAAACATGATTTGCCCCATGTTCAGTATTAATCACATTCTTAATTTCCATGACACATATTTTCTCAAAAGTAGACACATCCTTGTTGCAAGGGGGTATGAATACACTCTTCCTTTTTAAACACCCCACATTATTTCGATCACCAATAACACTGTGATTGTCCTTAAAGTAAAGGGCCAAGTTTAACTAACAAAATTTTAACACTTGTAAGCACATCAACTGTATTCGTTCTAAAATTAGGTACAAATGAAAAACCTTTTATCAAAACAGCATGATGGACTTCTTTAATATCAAAGGCACTATAGTTGTAGACATTAAAATTAGATTTGGTGAAAATTTTACACGGTGACAACAAATTCTCGTTGTTGAGATACAATTCTTCATCATACATAGTGGGGGATGAAGAAAAAAGGATGAAATTTCCCCTAACTCACAGTCAAAGTCAATACCAAAGTTATTTAATATCTCCTTCTGCTGCTGTTGTTGTTGTACCATTGTTTGTTCCAACGGTTGCTGACCCGTCGTTGTCCCTGATAATTTGTATCAGGACCATAGTGCTGATTGTTTTGTGTCCCTTCCCTCTTGTTCTGTAATCGAGCAGATCTCCTCAGTGGTGGATACTCGTGTAAAAAAGCATCAGATGTAGACGGCACCATTGTCCGGCCCAACATCCCCGTTGACAAAATCATCATTAGCATTTGTATTTTCATCATAATTTCCATGACTTTGTTTAACAAAACCATAAGCCCGATTATATTTATAATCATCTGTATCCCTGTTTAATTTTTTGATTTTCGTTTGTATACTTTTCTCAACATATTTGTCAGTGTTACTTAAAACATCACGATAACCTTGTACATTTTGAAAAAAACAATAAATCCCTCACAATGCTTTCATTAAGTTTAACAATTTCTTTCTCAAGAATACCTATCTTGTTATCATTATTCTTGACAATAATATCTAACATTTGTACACCTGTCTTATTGAACAGATCCACCAATTCTTTATAAGCTTTTGTCCCTTGGTCTATACCATTTGGAAGTTTCCAAATTCTTAGTCCCTTGGGAACTTGTTGTAGAGCAATGGATTTAACCAAAAATGCATTGTCCAACTGCAATCCCTATATTTTCTACATTTGGTCCCAAATATATCTAATTGCTGATTAACAGTTAGTTCCAAAGCTTTACCTTCCTTCGAAGCAGTAAAGTAAAAAACGGGACCTTGAAACCACCGTTTAAAATCATCACCAACATTGCTGTTGCTGTTACAGTGCCGTTTTTCGCCTCTCGCGTCTGTGTCGTGGTTACTGGCAGATGGTCGGTTTTCACCTCGCTCACCTGGTACTTGACTGTTGCTGACTCCCTGGTTTTCACCTCCCGCAACAGCAGAGTTCTTGTAGTTTACATTTCCAACGACCATTTTGTTATTGCCTCCATTAGGTGCGAGTGGCGAATGCAGAGTGAACAATTCAACTTGTGTATCCGTTAACCTCGCTGGTATAGTGCGTGGAACCTCACGTTCAGTCAGGAGTGACATCAATCTCCTGACTGCAGCTGTTAACTCGGCAACGGCTGCTTCCATAGATAAAAAAACAATATAAAAACTTCTTAAACAATCCAAAATAAACCTCCACTCGTGCTAAAGCCGAGTTCAAAAAATCACACAAAATCCACAAAGAAAATACCCACAGGGTACAGAACTGGTAAATGATAAAAATGAACCACGTCCAAAGCACAAGACAGAGAGTTTAATTACCCACAAAGATTTTTTTTTTTCATTATTGACAGGGTGACAACTTGAGAGGGGTGGGAATGAAAGATCGAAGGTAGAATTATTAGAATACAAATGGCAAATAATTCTTGATGCAACAACCCCACCGGGTTTGAATGAATACATTTCTTTAAAACCAGTTTTAAAAGATAGGGCTAATAGGATATAGTGTAAATAGTGGGTTACATATTTATTTTCATATCCCAGTATGTTTTATTTTTATTTATTTATTTTTTAAGTGTTTGTTTGAAGGATGTTCAAACATAAAAGTTATATATTGTGGATAGGATATTTTTTTACAGTGTCAGATCTGGGTAACATTGTTCTGTTGTGCATGGACAAATTCTATGTTCAAAATTTACCTGATAATTACTTATCCATTTAAATCAATGCACATTTTCTATTGGTTGTTCAGGTGATTGATTAACTATTTAATGTATGGTATATGGTTGTTGTTCACTTACTCTGATGATGCCATGTGTAATGGTGAAAGCGCTTAGCAAGTGAATTTGTACGTATTTGAGCACAGGATGTGATGGTGTAATCTCGTGCCTCTGTAAGTTGTTGTCTGGTGGTAGCAGTGAGGAGCCAGTCATCCAGATAAGGAAACACCTGGAAAACAGCACCCCTCTGCGGAATAAAAGCCTGGGTATGTTCAAGGAGCTCCTCAGAGATGCACTAGTATTTTAAGAACACATATGATGTCAAAGACCCTAAGAGCTCCAGGTCATGCCCATCCAATGTACGGGATTATTTAGCAAGTTAACTAGGAATATGATGACTCTACGCACTAACGTTTGGTATCTGAAATTATTTAAAGCCTATCAGGCTAAGAATATTACACCAAGAGGCTTAAGGGTCTGAACAGTACCTTATGTTAGTGCGGCAGACGATATACTAAATCAGGAGTGGGCATAAGCACAGCAAGATGCATCAATGACATTTGTTAATATTTTGTCATCTTTGTATGAGCGAATGGTAGATATTAATTGTGGAGATGTACAGCAGGTTTGTGAAAAACTTAAACAATTTGAGGGACAGACTCAATATCAGGTATGCCTAGCCAAATTGACTAAAGATTTATTGGTATTAGAGAAATCCTTGAAAAATAAAAAGATCCAAAAATTTAATCGTGACATTAAAGATTATGAATGGGGGAAACCTTTTGACTTTCGGAAAGGTGTTACATTTTCTGAAGGGGGGGGGGGAATTAAAGCAATAAGAACTAAGAGGAAAAGACCTAGACCACTTCTTAAAACATCTGGTGTAGAGTACAGTAGTACATCAGGGGATGATTCATCATAGGTAGGTACTAGGCTATTGGCCCAAGGGCCTGTATAAGCCTAGTCAAAAAGGTACCCTGGCTTTCCCCACCCATAAAATTATTTTCCTGTGTACCTGTCGATCCCCAGGGTGAATTTCCTATCTCCCATCCAATCATCAAAATTTTTCTTGAAGAGTGCTAATGAGGACCTTTGTTTGATAGTTTGTTCCAGAGTATGGGAAATCTCTGGGACAGGAATCTATCCCTCCAGCATGTTCTGTTTATTGTGGTGACAAGGTTTAGGTCCCTAGAGCATGTAGCTCGGAGGGATTGGGATTTCTTTACGTGGAGCATGTCCAACAGCTCTGGGTTTGACATACCTTTGTATGTTAGGCAGAGATCGCCTTTGAGTAGGCAATATGTGACAGAGTAAAGCTGGAGTTTTATGAGATGGTCTGCGTAGGGCATCTGTTTGAGGCCGGTAATCCTCTTTGTGTGGTATTTTTGCAGCCTTTCTAGTTGTTGTAGACGTCTTGTGAGGTACATACCAAAAGAGGCATTTGTACTCTATAATGGGTCTAATGAGTGACGAGTAGAGGGGAACAATGACCTCTTTTTTCCTGAATGAGAAACCTTTTGTGATGAGGTGTGCCAACTAGAAGGATTTCCTGACTACTGTGATTATCAAACGAGAGACTACTGTCTACCTGTGTCCCAAGGTCTCTTATCACACTTTCAGTGTTAAGTAGACTACTGCCTATGTGGTAGTACATGGGTACAGAGTTTTTACCAAAAGGGATGACAATTCACTTTTTGACATTGAGCTTGAGGCCAAAGCTTTGACACCAGGCATCTGTCTCAGTGATGCCCTTTTGTAGGATGCCCACTAGGGATGCCAGTTTTCTTTGTCGCTAAAACCAGACTAAGGTCACACCCCTCACATCACCCATAACTCCACCCATTCCCACCCCCTCTCCCATCCATGCACCACCTATTTTGTGACATCAGCTGATGGGAATGCCCTCTTTTTTTGTTCCGGATGACTGTCTCGGATTATATCTGAATTTGTCCTTGATCAGTCACAGATGTTGAACAGGTACTTATTCAGAGGTTCCCGATTTCTAAGAAACAGTGGGGTATGTATTACCCTTTAGGTCCAAGCGACACAGAGGAGGTAGAAAGCATAAATGTAAACTGTGCAAATGTTGTTACAAACTTTAGGACATCATTGAACGATGTATATAACATTCATAATATTTCCTCTGTGACACTAACGGAAGTGGAACAACTACTGAATAAAGGACTGAAACATATTCCTGGCTTTTTTGTTAATGAAGACAGTATGGTGGATGTTGTGTTGACATTTTGTCGCATTCTTAATTTAAAATTGTATTTTGGCTCACAGAATAGGGCTGAAAGATCTACTGACTTTTGTTTTCGAAAGTCTAAATTTATGCTGCCAATGGATAAATATATATCGATATTTCAGGAATCAGTTAAGGACCTGCACGTTAGGAATTGTGAAGCTAAGCTATTGAATCAAAATTTATCAGCTGAGGAACAACAGGCATTTAAGAATTTAAAAAATAATACAAACATTGTTATAGTACCAGTGGATAAGGGTGGGGCGGTGGTAGTCATAGATACTGATTATTATGTATCAGAAGCACATAGACAGTTGAAGGATGCTAGACATTATACGTTTATGCCAGTTGACCACACCTTCCGCTTTAAAAAAGAAATTGACTCATTTTTTGGATCTGGCATGTGATGAGGGAGTGATATCGTCACAGATAAAACAACAGCTAATAGTTGATGATCCGCAGAAACAAATCCTCTATTTGTTGCCCAAAATTCACAAAAATCTGGAGAAACCACCGGGGAGGCCAATAGTGTCTGGTATCGGATCCCTGACTGAACCACTTTCAGTCTTCTTGACTCAACATTTGCAACCACTGTTAAGGGTGGTAAGATCAAGAATTCAGGATACGACTGAATTTCTTAGAATAATAGAAAACTCTCAGCTGGAGTCACATTGGATACTATGCACATTAGACGTGACAGCATTATACACAAGTATTCCACACTGGGCTGGTTTAGAAGCTGTCAAATATTGGTTGGAGAAAGTGGATATTTATCTACCACTCTTCAACACATTGTTATTATGCATGGTTGAACATGTGTTAACCAAAAATGTTATACATTTTCAAGGAGACTGTCACTGGCTGATTCAGGGAACGGCTATGGGGGCATCATTTGCCCCCACATATGCCGATTTGTTTATGGGCTACATAGAGTATTTGCTTATATATGATTATTCACATAATATTTTTGTGTCTGAGGTAGATATCTGGAGAAGATTTCTTGATAACTGTTGGTTAGTTTGGTGTGATGATGAAAAATACTTATTGGGGTTTGTACAATACCTCAACAAAAATAAGTGGGGAATTGAATTTACTCTTAATATGGACAGGCAACAGATACATTTTTTGGATGTAACAGTCACAAGAAATAATGATAATACACTGGCATCCAAGATATTTCGTAAATATCCACAATACAATAACTTGTTTGCCACTAGTTTACATCCTCGCCATGTAATCGAAAATATACCAAAGTCTCCGTTCTTACGGGTGAAAAGAATATGTTATTCACCAGATAGTTATCAACATTTTGAAGATGATCTCACACAAAGATTTTTGGTTAGGGGATATCAATACATAACATTATGACAGCTAAAAGATGGGTGGCTAGTCAGGATAGGTCTGAATTGTTGAAATATCATGGTAAGAGAGATGGTGATGAAAACACCATTAGGTTTGTAACCACGCATGGTAAGAATATTAATATCATTACGGATACTATTAATCAAAACTGGAATATTCTATTAGCCAATGAAGAATTGTCTAGGTTGCTTACAGACAAATACCAGTTTTCATATAGAAGAGGGTAGACACTAGGTTCGTACTTTAAACACTACAAATGGGGGAATAGGAACCAAGACACAGGGCAACAGTAGAGTATATGACATCAGATTTTTTGTGAATTATGGATCAGATTGGTTGGTATATTTAGTGACATGTTCATGTACTGCCTTTTATGTAGGGTAGACTTCAAGATCTATGAGTGTCCATATGTCTGAACATTATTTATTTATTTACATTTGCTGTCCGGGAGAGTCCTACTGGACACAGGTCCGTTTTCAGCGGCGGCCCGGGGAGAAAAGCTCCACATCAAGTATTATTTGCATTATACAGTTAAAAAACATAGCATTTAAATATAGACATTAGTCCAGTTAAGGACGCAAGACAAGAAAACAGATGTAAAACAGCTGTAGAACATAGTACAATTTTAAAATCTGGTGAAATATACTAAATATGGATACAAATGTAGTTGAGATTCATCAGTGAACAATTGATACAATCTGTTTTTGAGGTACATAACAGCCATTAGCAGTTGTTGCTACAAGAAGTTAGTATTATGTGGTAGGTAGCTGGGTACATGAGTAGCCAAGCTTGCTAAGAGTAGGTTGTTGAAAGGGGGCTGAGAGAAGTAGTGAGTGGATGGTATTAGAGGGGGGGGGGGGGTTGCAAGGGCATATCTGGCAAGTTTTGAAGTGTGATTTTAGTAAGGATTTCAAGTGGGTGCAAGAAGTTACAGAGGTAATTGAGGATGGGAGGGAGTTCCAGAGTTTGGTTATGGTGCAGGAGAATAATACTTCTCCAGCAGAGTTAATGGCTCTTGTGACCTGTAGGAGGTTTTTGTGGCTGGATCTTAGTGGTCTCGTGGTTATGTAGGGTTGGAGTAGATTCTGGAGGGATGGGACTTTTAGTGGTTGGTTTATTAGTTTGTGGGAGAGTGCGACTTGGTACCACTGAAGGAGGTGGGGGAGCTCTAGCCAGCCCAGTTCTGCTAGTGAGAGACAGTGGTGAGTTCGGTAGGAAGCCCCTGTGGCGAATTTGGCGATTTTCAACATCTCAGTGACATCTGGAATAAACATACATCAAATGCCTTAAATAAACATACTTACTCTTAAACATAGTAATGCTAAGTTTCATTTTATGATTACTGATAAAATATGGGGGGACAGGACAAATACATTGGGGTGGCACATGATATTAAATAAAAAAGAGAGGGGTTGGATCATTAAACTTGGGGGTTTGTTTTCTCCAGGGCTTAATGACCACCTGTAATATGTAATATATATGTTGAAATACAGTCTGAAAATTTAATGTTGTTGTTGCTTTAAATGTTAATGTATCATGGTGCAATGATAATTAATCATGGTATAAGTGACAGTGGTTTGTGCTTTTGTATGCATTACTGAAGAAGGCAAGGTTGCTGAAACCGGTCTGATTTTTATGGTGTTTCCACAATAAAGGAAAATTGGAAATGGTTGCATGGTGCTGGCTTTGCTTTTTTGAACTACACTGAGGAATTTGGGCTTGCCTTACTTGCGGGGGGGGGGGGGGGTTTGGATGTGCCCATCCAAGACCATATCCAGAACCAAATCAGTCCTCTGTTACAGTTCTCTAAGTTAGGGTAAACTCAGAGAACTTGATTCACATGAACAGTTTCAAGAGATAGTCAGGACTATAGCAATCCATGCAAACTCAGCCTCACTGAAGACCTAGAATGGGGGGGGGGGGGATTGTTGGAGCAAGACCACCTAAAACTACAGCACTCTTCTCATTCTAGAACTGAGTTGTTTCTTCTTTTTCATTTTAACACCTTTACTGAATCATCACTTAAGATATAGGCAAACATACATTTATGTAAAAAAAAAAACTAACATATTTCCCAGTTGCAAACATTACATATATTATTTTGTATACTTATCATCAATCCAACTATATATAAATTGATCAGTTCCTGCCTTCCCTTAAACCCGATTCCTCCTCCCCCAAAACATTATTTTGCATGTACTGTTGCAACAACTTCCATTTTTTCCCATGTAATTTGTTCCTACTCTTTTTCAAATATCCCACTTCCAGTTCTTCTATCTCTGTTACAATATTCAATACTTAAACAAAATACAGCTGATTTAGACTTTGATTTCCATTTTCTAGTAACTGCTTTTTTTTGGCAGCCACAAGAATTAAACTTAACAAGACCTTACTATGTCTAGGCAATTCAAATCCAGTATCCCAGCTGAAAAATCATTTGTTCAGTTACACCCAGTTGCTCACCCAATATTTCTGACATAGTACTCTGTAGGGAATTTTTAAAGTCTGCCAACTCACCGCACTCCCAAAACACATCTTCCTAGCTACCTCTTTCTTTCCCATTACCCCTCTAAAATTTGCCATCTACTTTGAGAAAAAAATTTTGGAGACTGCCAACACTTCTTGACTTTGCTGCATATTTGTGAGCTATACTCATGTCCTCCCACTGTTTCCTTGTGAATTGCTTATCCAATCTCTCTGTCTCTTACCAATCTTTCCTAACCTCCTCTGATTGATTCCTACAATAACTGAGCAGTATGTTATACGCCCCTATTAATGATACCTTTTTGACAGCAGTTTCTGTTCTAGATTCAGTTAAAAACTCTACTATATTAGGTCTTTCTCAGGATTCCCCTATCCCTTTCTCTTTGCCAAAACTCAGATATCAATCCCAGAAAGGGAAGGCAGTCTCTAGTCTGTAGTTCAAATGTCTTCTTCCCATTCTATTACCTTTCCCTCTTTAGTTACTTGATCCCAATACCTTGGTTCCTTTGCCAGTTTTCTCCAGTAAATTCCAGCCCCTTGTTGCCTATTCTCTGTACCCCTAATTGCAGTCATCCTTATCTCCTTTCTCCATTCTTATGTCAGCTTAGTTCTCAGAATACTTTCTGCTACTTTATGAATATACTATTCTGTATGGCTGTCTTTATTCTCCTTAAGGACCTGCATCCAAAATCCCTCTCTCTCATTTCTTGACTTCCCTCCCGCTTCATCATCATACCTTTACACTTTGAAATATAGCTTTCTGATTCTGTTATGCATATGAGCCTTAACTGTGTAGCTCTAAAATATCACTTAAAATCATGTAATCCTAAACCACCTTGTTCTACTGGAAGGATTTACTTATCTCACTTGACCCATCCCCTTTTCCTCTCCCAGAAAAAAATCCTTCAACTCTTTATCAACCACTGTCCACAACTTCTCCTCTGGTTAATAAAAATATGCCTGACTAAAACTAAGCAGTCTAAAACATTTTCACTACTTGTATCTTGCTACCCATATCCATAAACAAGAGCTTCTAGTATGTGAGTTTTTGTATTATCTTTTTAGTCTTTTCCCACATATCCTTAGCTGCCATAACAAAACAATTTTAATTCATATTCCTAAATAGTTCATTGTATCGTGTCCCCATAAATATGAGTACTGTTGGACCAATTTATGTGCAGGTAGATAGTGAAGATATAAAATCTTCATTAATTTTACATCCTGAAAAGACTTGAAACTGTCTCAAGATGTTCCACAAAATTCAGATGTCCTTTTCTGGTTTTATCAGGTACAAAACAATATTGTCTGCAATATAGCCAACTTTTATTGATTACTACACCAATTACATCCTTGAATTTCTGAGTCCCGTATTTTCTTTTCCAATGGCTCTAAATGTAAAGCAAATAACAATGGGTAAACAGGACACCCCTGCTTGGTTCCTCTGTACAGACCCAACTTGTCGAAGAGGAACTCTCCCACTTTAATTTATGCCTCTGATTCCTCATATATCCTCCTAATTAACATTACTGTATCAGGGAATGCAAATGCTTCTACTGCCCTACTCATAAAATCCCTATGTATTCTGTTGAATGCTTTCTCTACATCAAGACTCACCAACAACAGTGGTATTTTCTTACACTCTTCTTCACTCTGGAACATCATTGTTCTATTAATGTTGTCAAATGTTTGCTTCCACTCCACAAAACCACATTCATCCATATCTATCAATTTTGGCAACACTTTTGCCATTCTTTTAGCTACTGCAGACAAACACTTTCTAATCAAGGTTTAAAATTGTAATGAGCCTGTATGAAGCTGGGTCTGATGGGTCCTTATTGTCTTTAGGTATTACAGCCACCACAACTTTCTTTCAAGATGCTGGTACTTCCCTTCCTTTTGAAATACTGTTAAACAAAACCTTCCAGATCTTTATCACTTCTTCCCTTTTAGCTTCCAAACTTCCACAGGAATACCATCGACTCCTGCAGACTGACTGTACTGCACCATATTATCTCATCTCCTCCTATCTTAACTGTTAATTGTTGAACTTATCTATCTCCAACCATGACATACTCAAGTCTTCCATAAACATTTCCATTTGTGCTCTTTCTTAATTTTCACAATTCTCTACCTTATACAAATTTTCATAAAATATCCGAAATATCTCTACTACTTCTACAGGAGCTCTAGTTATTTTTCTTTCTATAGGCTCTCGAAGTCTGGCAACAACACTTTCTGCCTTCTGTTGACTAAGTACCGTATTTCCCCGAAAATAAGACCAGGTCTTACAATTTTTCCCTCACGGAAATACGCATTAGGGCGTATTATCATGGGATGCCTTATTTACCTCCCCTGCACAACACTCTACATTTATTCATGTACAAAAATAAACATTTATTCATGTACACAAATCGACATTTATTTGGTACTTTTCCATTAATGGGCAACAGTTCTAGGTAACACATTAACAGTTGTGTGAGAATTCTACATAAACAGTGCAACAAACATTTCAACTTCAGAATATCTACAACTTGGCTTTCACAGTGCAATATTTCATGCTTAACAGAAAGTGCAGAAAAATCTCAATACATGTGTATTGGAGGAGGGGAATAAAACAGGTGAATAACTGTCACTTTTTGAGTGGTGAAGCTTTCTTTATTCCTTACCCAAACAGTAAGAGAAGAATGATGGAAAGTCGTAAAAATGAAGTCTGGGAACTAGTGGCCTTACTTTGTAATTACCCCATGATAATGAAACGTTGCCTCAATACAAATAAAGTCAAAAATCTGTCAAGAGCTTGCTGGCAGCTGAAAGCAGAAGCAATCCATTCTGTTGCCCCGATAATGGAAAAGTTATTCAAATACAGTCATGTCATCATCTTCTGGAAGTGGGTACGACTGTTCCTTATTCTTCTTGGCTTTTACATTTTATGTGTTTGGATCTTCTGGAACATTGTCATAAGTCACCAACCCCCGAATTCCAGCCTGAATTTCTTGCGACTCCATTTCCTGTAGAACCATTGGTCCCAATCTGTCATGCCTAGCAACAGAGCTCTCCTTAAATGAGCACTGTTTGTCCATGTAGCCTGCTCGTAGTGCATTGGTAACACAGCCGTCAGTGATTTTATCCCATGAACTCTTCACCCAAGTCACAACCTCTTGCAGGCTAGGCTTCACAAAGTTTCCATGCTGATTTCTTTCCATTCTATTTTCAATGTAGTCATTAAGTTCCATGCGCAAATGGTCCTTGAATGGCTTTATTGCAATATCAAGAGTCTGGAGATAGGCAGTCATTCCTGCGAGAATCATTATTTGATCTATTCTTCTCTGTGCAAGGAATTTCTTTATATCTTTAGTGCGGTGAGTGCTGGCTGAATCCCAGACTAGCAGATCTCTTTCGCCACTTCGCAAAACAAGTGGCAGCATTACATCAACCCACTTCCTTATAACTGCTCGTGTGCACCAGGCATTTTTTGGTTTCAAGAATGTAAATGCCTGAAACACGGTCAATCTTATGTTTCTTGTCCTTACTAATGGTTAGAGCTGGGGTTTTCTTTCCATCTAGATGAATTGCCAAAATACAGGTAACACGTGGACTTTCGTAACCAGTGGAGGGAATGTAGATTGACGAGGCACCCCTCTGATCAATTGTTGTTTGAGATCCATGGCCCATAAACAGTGCAGTTTCATCCATAGCAATCATGCTGGAGAGTTGGTATTTAGAAAAGTTGATGCCATCAACAAAGGACTTGAATCAGAGTACATGTTTAATAACTTCAGTATCTTCCAGCTTGAAAAGTGTTGTTGATCTTCTTAGAGACAGTTCATACCGCTGAAGGAAGCCATCCAGACAATGCTGTGATGCTTTGAATTCTTCTGGGGATATTTCTAACTGTGGTGCCACTGCAAGGGCAAATGCTTGAATATCAGCCCTGCGCACAACCAAAGCCTTTGCTTCCTGTTAGCAATCCATTCACAGATGTCTTCCAGCTCAGGAAATAATGGTTGCCAACCTGATCCACACTTGCACTTCTTAGCATTTCCCTTGTCAGCCTGTTGACTGGTTATCGTATGCTGCTCGCCATTTACGGACCCTTCAGAGATCCACCTTATTCTCTTTGCAGAAAGCCATCAGATTCTTACCCAGGGAGTCCTCCACGATTCCTTTCTTGTACTCGACGGAATAGCTCTTTCTTTTTGCACTCATCTTGTCGGGAGGGGTTAATTAAAGACTTACGAGACAGGAGTGGCAACACAAAATGACAACGGTTAAGAAGACACAACCACACCCATTAGTTATCAAGTGCGCATATTCTACGTGAGTTGTCTGTACTTTGACAAAAGTACAGTTGCCAGTGTTTATGGGCCAAGGATCTTAAATGTCAAGTGTGGGTGAGGATTAGGGTAACAGTAAGAATCGTGGAGGACTCCCGGGGAAAGAATCTTACGACTTTCTTCAAAAAGAAGTTGGGTGTCCGAATGGTCCGAAAATGGAGTACGATAACCTCAATCCACAGATGTCAATAACATTCTTATATAATTCAACATGTCCATCATGTGTTGTTGACGATCATAACTGGGACTAATTTTTGGGGTAGGGGTTATATCATGACTACCCTGGAAAACCATGCTAGGCCTTATTCTCTGGTAAGGTCTTATTTAGGAGAAATATAGTAGACAGGCTAATATTTTTGAGAGCTGGAATTATCAAAAACAGTAACTTATCAGCAGCCTTTCTACACTCATCTATATTTTCCAGGTACTCTCTTTTTCTTTAGCACTCTACAATTATGCATCTTCTTGTTCTGTGTGATTCCCCTTATTCTGCAATACTTTGACATTTGTCAACCCCTCTAAACTCCTGCTACTTCTTTATTATTTATCTTTTGCTGACTGGGATAGTGCCACTAGGCTGCCTGCCTCTTTTTAGGGGAGACCCAAGGTAGAATTTAAACTACTTGGGGAAATTTGGAAGGGCACTGGGGAACTTTCCCTACTTGTCAATGTTGCCAGTGGGACCCATTTTGGAGCAGCACTTCCTGTTTCTATTCCAGGCACAGAGGCGGCCCGAAGAAACAAGAAGGCAGATGAAGACAGGAGATGATAGAGTGGTGAAAGAAATGGGGAGAAAGCAAATATCGAGACCAAAGAATGTATGCAGGATTCTGAGGAAATATTTCAAAGAAATCTGTTTGATGGAGCTGAGTCAGCAAATGATAGATGTAAAACTACAACCCTCCAGTTGGAAGGGTTGTGGGATGATTTACTTAAATTGTGGTGCAGAGTGATCCAGAAAATGAAGGAGAGATTTCCTGGAGAGAAGTTATGGAGAAAATACAAAAGAAGGATGCAGTGATAATCCTGAAAAATAGTGGTGATGTGGATAAGAAAACATATCCAGAGAAAGTAAAAGAAAGCAAAAGTGGACTAGCAGAAAATAATGCAGAAGAAAATGAAAAATGGAAGTATGTGGTAAGGATTCAAAGTAAAGAAGGTACAGAAATGGATAGATATGAACTGTGGGAAAATTTAATAGCTTTCTTTCGGTATAAAAGCACAGGGGGTAAGAGCATTTATTCTTGTTAACACAGAGACATTTTGTAACATAACATTTGAAACTTTTTCCAATGGAAAATGTTCTTGGAAAATATAAAAAGAAAGCAAGTAACCCATGGAATTGTTAATGTGATAAAAGCGCTTAGCAGGGAAACAAAAAAAAGAAAAGAAAAAAGAAAATTCACAAAATTCTGAACAGAGGTACACAGAAAGACTCTGAAAGGACATTTGAAAACTTTATGTAAAGAAGTACTGGGACTCTCCAAAAGTTTATGACAAAAGGGGTTTATGAACTCGTGGATGGGATTGTAATATTGTGTTAAAAATAGAAAAAGGAAAAAAATGATACATATACTAAGCATGATAACTGCAGAGGGGGAATAAATGTGTCATGAAATGCTGGGGACAACCAAAAACATGTTATTTTTGTTTTTTTTTTTTTTACTTTGTGGAAAAGGACATTTGACAACTAACTGTGACAAAAGGAAATGTTACATTTGTGGGGAAATGGGATATGATGCAAAATAATGTGAAATGAAATATTATAAATGTGACAAAATTGGAAATTTATGGATGAATTGCAAAAAATTAAAATAAGAGTAAGAAAATGAACAAATAAGAAATTTTATTAGTAGTAGAAACAAAAGAAAAACACGAGAAAAAATAATAGAGAGGACACAGAATAAGGTTCCGAAATAAGCAAAAAAGTGACAAATTGTGAGGTAGAAAAAAAGTTCTATTGGTAAAAGACAAAAAATAATATTTAAAGGGATGAGTACAAAAGAAAAAAGAAAGGAAATGGATAAAAAAGAATATATACAGCTAATGATTGGGGGTTAGTATAATGGTTAAGGTGTCTGACTCACAGACACAAGGTAGTGTTTGTCTCTCACCTTTTGGAAGGAAATTGGCTAGTCTTAGAATTGCTTATTAAGAAAGCTAGCCCAGTGAATAGCTATGAACTTATGAAACCATGAGTCTAAGGAAAGGAGAAAATGAAAATTGTGAGGTAATAAATATGACGTAGATATAATTATAATAGAAAACACAAGATTTTTAACAAATGGAAAAGATTACAAACAAAAAAACTATGGCGAGGAAAAATAATCTAAAATTTGAGAGACGAGATTTGTTCTGGAATATATTCTGTAGAAATACAGTAAAGATATTAGATGCAACTTTAGCAAAAAATGGGAAAACTAACTACTGTAGATTTAAAATGGAAAGAGCATATGAGACATGTTAATACTGACTGTAAAGAAAGGAAAAACTTACTGTATCAGATTTTAGACTGTAGTGATAAATATGAATATTGTAACAACAGAAGACTAATTGTGATTTAAAGAGTAAAAAGAAAGGAAATTGTTGCTCGTCACACTCTAACATATATGACAAGCAGGCGGGGTATTTCGTTTAGATGCTTTAATACATAGAAACACATCAAGATGGATAGCATCATCATAAAATACAAACAAACTGGTTAATAGACAGACCATACATACATACAT